>NC_136887.1:19887422-20497422 GCF_949152265.1 Phoxinus phoxinus
TGTGAATTTGCTTGTTTTTGTGGCTGAGTCAGTTCTAATAAGCACTGCACACTATTCTATTCCGACCCCACCAGGAGGCAAAAACAGCAGGCTCAGCCACACTTAATTATATGCAACGGTAACTCACATCATTACCACAATATACTATTCCGGCAAACTTTTCGATTTGCAGGAGGAAGGCCAATCCGAGATCAGAATGATCTGAGAAGCACACACAAACATTGCCAAAGCCAATGGGAAGCGTACGGGTGGTGCTTGGTGGCTGAAAAAGGGCTATGCAAGCATATTCATCACAGCACACATGACTGGGCACATGTTGCGACCACCCTGTTCCCTCTGCTCCCCTTGTCTATACAGCAAAATCTTATATAGGATGAAAAATTATATGGTCTCCATAGAGGAATTTTTAATGTAGCTGGCCAAGGATGAAGAGGAAAGCGGAAGGCAGGGAACCAGAGCGTGCTTATATGCATGCATTACATGCTTGCATTATGCCATGTGTTTGTGTCAGTAGCTTCCAGAATGTGAGTGCATGTGGGCGTTTCTAGTACCTCTAGGGGAAAATGCTGCTCCTTAAAGAATTACATAATATCAAATCTTAAAAAAAAAACAGTCACAGCCAATCAATGGCCAAGTCTGTCAATATTAGCTAGAATATCAGTACACTCACCATAATGATGACTGATAAGAATGATCAGAAGCTTAAACCACAAATGGCTGCCCAAAAATGCTTTGTTTAATGCATGTAAAGAGGCCATGTGTTGTGAGTAACATTTAGGCGACTCTTATGTCACGTTCTTGCTACAATAATTATGTAAAATGTAAATCCAGTGTATAAATGTTTATTATGGCTGAAATATGCATTTACAACTGTATTAATTTCTATCTGCAGCCATATTCTCTTTTGCAAATGACCATTGAGAAAGAGTGTGTGATGGTAGACAGATGAATCCTCCCAGGCTGAATGAAGAACAGTACTACAGGTGGATGGTTAAAAAAAAGAGACAATTTAAGAATGTACCTTCTATCTGCTTGATGATATAGATTGCTCATTGACTAAGAATTCAGAGTATTCTTAGTTTTAAAAAAATACAAATATTATATGTAGTATTCTATACTGCATGTCTCAGTGAATTGGCACATCTTTCCTGGAGAACGAAAACCAACCTGACCTACTCTTGAGAAATTGGAAGAAAGCCTTTTGTTGATTTATGAAATAAATGAGAATGATTGTGTGATGGTTTTACAAAAGGATTCTACTTGATTACACACAGCATATCTCATATCTGACAGCCTCATTGTCAGTTTCTGCATTCCCACATTATATAAACCCCCCCAGCTGGCCTCACAACCCCCACATATTCTCTCACATCGAAGGTATCTATAGAAAATTTCTGGAATTTCTGTGCATTCTCATAGCAGCCCATGTGACTGCACTCTTGTCACCTGACAGGATGTATGTCCAAATAAGGCGAGATGAGACACAGGCAGTCTTAAAGGGGCCGTTACATTCTTGAAGCTTTTCTTTGAATGAACCACAGAGAATCGCTGTATGAAACAGGTGCAGAGAAGCCTTTGAAAGACAGTGATTATAGTCAGGGGAATTTCTTTTTTAGTAAGCAACATAAACATGATCCAATAATTATTTGTGCATGATATACATGCAACCGTTATAGATTTCAGCTCACAATGCATGTGCATGGCTATAGAGACAAGTCATTCGTAACACCGCTGCAAGGCCAAGAAACGGTTTTGGGTTCTCACCTAAACGCTCGTAACTCATTGAGTCGTTGCTTCTTCACACTGACACAATAAACTAAAGTGCCTGTGAAGGCTGTGACTCCTATTAATAGGCCTGGTGACAGAAAACAGCTGCTGCACCAAACACCACACATCCGACTGACAGTGTAATGATAAGGGAAATGAGAGAAAGAGAGAGAGGGAATATGAGATGCTTGCGGAATGACTGGAGAACTGAGAGGTCTTGAAGTGAAGAGAGGGTCCGATAAGGGCCACGTGCACACTGCAAGGTGCAAGAGTGATAGCCGCATTGAACAAATCCCCTAAATTATCATACTCCGAGGCTACGTTCACAGAGGCAGTGTTTGGGATTGACAACCATGCTGAATTGTCCTGTTCGTTCACACAATAGAAACAGATCGAATAATGTCTGTATGAACGAATAATACAAAGTGAAGTCAAGCACCTTTTCTATGCTCAAGATAGTCGTGATTAATGCTTGCAACTATAGCGACAGTTAGGGCTGCACAATTAATCGCAAAATCATGATATGGCTTAGTCCAAATATCAAATTGCAAACGCTGCGTTTCAATTAAATAAATATATGTGCTGCATGTTTCAGAATGAAGAGCAGCACTGTGTTCTTTTACATGCAAGCAGCTCACGAGTCTCGACCCAGTGTTTTCGATATATCAAAGTGGATCAGTTGACAGTAAATGCTGCTCCACATGAACATCTCTCCATGTGCTCTGAGTTTGGCTCACTCAAGCCACCTTTCCACGGCACAGGACAAACGGCAGCCGATGGACCGGAAGTCATTAATTATGAAGAGTCGTACAGGAGCTGCGTGGGGTGCCGACCATCTGCGGATGCGGAATTTTCGGATCCGATTTGAACTTGAGCGACTACACCGTATGCGACACGCCGACCGGTTGTGATGTCTTCCAATCAATGTATTTCAATCAGATGAGAAAATCAGTGAGAATTATTAATAATTTTAGTTTAACTTTATCATAAACACTTGATGCACTTAAAAACTTTTAAAAATGCATGGTTTATAACTAATCAATTATTAATTTAATATTTACATTTTTTAATCATGTGTGGCACCGTATTTTCCCAAAAATTATTGGTGGTTATTTGTCCTATTAGCATAGCTGTTTGTTTGCATTCATTTATTCATTTTACCATGGTGAAAGTTTGGAGGATAAAGGCTCTTCTTTCCTTTACTGGAGAAGTCAATGTGAGCAAAACACTAACTTGAGTATTACCATTTAGTGCAAGAGATGTGCCTTAACGGACAGCGACAGCTTACCCATGTTGCTGCGCAAGATCATCCTGAGAGTTCATTATGACTGCCACTAGGAGAAGAATTCCGACAGTCGTGTCCGAACATCGTGTGTAGCGGAAAGGCGGATTTATAGCTTGCATGTCTCAAAGTTCAAGGCTCAGGGAAGAAGGAGGGGGGAACATGCAAACATTGAATGTAAAGTTTTCATCACAAAATTAACAACAATACAAAAGCCGACTGCAGCATACACGTAAACAAAACAACAGCTTAGATGTCCTAGGCCTGGTCCCCTCTCCCTCCACTGTCATAGCATGTTATTATTATTTTATAGTCATATTGGTATAATCACACAATTTTGAGCCAAATTGGGCCCTAGTGATAGTGACTTCAGTAAATAAAGATGGCAACTTGCATAACGTACCTGAAAGCCTTATCACAATTAACACATCATTATGTAATGTCCAATTGAGCAATTCATTAATTTGACAAATCTTACTTAAAGCTTAAATCTCTGTTCGAAATCTGCAATTGCAGTTATTCGCGGAATTATTGACTTTACGTGGGTTGTGCCTCGGCACGGCACAGCGCGGATGAATCCAATGTTTTGAGGAGAATGTATTATGTCAACGCGCCGGTGTGTATTATGTTATGTCATAATATATTATGTCGGTATATATTATGTCAACGCGCCGGTGTGGATACTGGCATTCAGAATCACAGATTCTACTTTTTGGAAGTATGACCAACATTAGAATTTTCACCGGAAAATGTAATCTAAACAAGTAACATCCACTTTTGTTCTGACCAACTAAGGGGGGGAAAGCATTGCAGTAAATCGCGCTGATTAAATCTAACGATCGCTTATCATATCACGGCAAACCGTGCAAATTATACTTTGTTCTCAAATTTTTTATGTTAAAAACATCAACATTGCTTGACTACATTTAATGCCCTTCTGATTTGTATCCTTGTTTTCGCATGGGCTCGGTTGCAGTCTATTTTTTTCTGTAGCCACTCCAAAGTCCAAAGTCTTTTGCATTTTACAACGGGTGAATCTCCAGTTGTCACTGGTGATTGTCGTTGGAACCTTTCTGGATCCGCCATCAAATTGATAAGTTTATATCAAGTGCTGTGAGAAAAGGCTATAAATCTCCACCTCCAACATCCTCAAACGCAATATAGCCTACTAGCCAAGAAACCTTCTTTATGTGTACAGATGTGACGTAATGACGCAAACACATGCTCGAATTTCCCGCGGAAATCAACCAGTACAAGCTTACCGTTTTGAAAGCTAAGCAGCTAAGCACTGGCTGGTTATGTGCTTGCTCAAAAAATTATTTTGGATAATTTTTAACCCAAAAAAGTTACGGACTGCAGCTTTAACCAACACCAAATTTGAATGATTTTTTGTTTACAGTAGTGAGTATAGTTGTCACTTTTAACCGAACGGTGTGTGGTGTGCATAACTATATTTAGTGCTCTGCTTTTTTAAATATGTCATCTGCAACTTGTTGTTTAGTTTGGATCCCACTACTTAGTTGAAGTGAATTTGGTTGTAAAAAATGGTTGTCACTCACCTAAACAAGCTGTATGTGTACAAAACAGATTTAAGCACTCAGAAGATGAGTGACATCCATATTTAGCTGCATTGTGTACGTGGTGAGGTGTTGTAGGTGTTAAGAAGAGGAATGAGTAAAATAATCATGCATTGGGCCCAGAGAGCAGAATAAACAGAGAAGAGCAAAGTAAAAAGTAAAGAGAGAAAGCAACCATGAGAAAGATATGACTGGACTGAAAATGACTCTGGGGGAGGGTAACTCAAAAAATGTTTGCTGATGAACAACTGGGAATGAGAAAACATGATCATAGAGAGGGTTCTCAATGCAGAGAGAGATTCCTTTGTGTTGTTAAATACACATTTTGCATGGTTAATTATGCATTATCTCGCATTCATTCACCTCAAGCGTTGCATAAACACCCTGTCGCATGCAAAAACACACATTTTTGCCATGTTCCGTGGCCGAACGCATATGAGAGATGCAGAAAGATGCAACAGAGACAGGAAAACAGCGACAGAGAGAGCAGGAGCGAGAGAGGGAGCCAGTCTGTAGGGATGCAAGTAGGGGGAGGAATTTGGTTTCCATGGCAACATGCGGGAGGCTGAGCTCTAGGTGTCCGTTCCAGCTCTAACTGCGTTGCACTGCACCGGCCTTCGCCTCGCCTCGCTCCCCCCATCCTCCCCCACTCGCTTTCCCTCTGCAGCTCTCTCTTCATCCCTCCCTTCCACCTCATACCCCTCCTAATGTGTGGAAGACACGACACCACATTCAGCTCAGCATCAGCCAGCCCTGCTGTCAACAGAACGCTGCTGCCTTGCAGAGAGCCTGCGCTTTGATGTAGACAATGGAGGCTCTCTGTTCTGTCCCACGCTCTTCAGCCACGACCCGAGACCACACCCACACGGCCATCTCCACCTCACACCCCCTTCCCTCACACTAGATCTCCGCTCATCTGAAACGCTAGTGCCCGCAGGCACTCTGCCGCCACATGCCGCTGGGGGTGCTGTGATTGGGAGGACATGAAAACGAGAGCTGCCATGATAGTAGAGCCTGATTGTTGTGAGTATTTCTGGAAAACTGTGTGATGACAGTGTCATCATGGCTGATTTCACTGGCGCCTGGCTACAATCTACATATGTTGACAAAACTGCACTGCAACCATCCATGTGTATTCACTAATATGAATATGCATCATGAAAAACATTTAGAAATGAGCTTGTGGTCAAAATCTAACCAATGGAAATGTGTTTTATGATTTATGAAGTATTAAATTGCACAACATTGAGCCCAACAAATAAAGATGTAATTTGCCATCTTGATATTTTCAGAGGCCCAGATTTTCCTCTTAACAATGTTTTAATATGTTAGAGGATATTTTATTTTATACTTTTCATAAACTTTTTCGGTAACACTTTACAATAATGTTTAAAATTGGTAAACTACATTAGTTAACATGAACTAACAATGAACTGCACTTCTACAGCATTTATTAATCTTTTTTAATGTTAATTTCAACCTTACTGATACATTATTAAAATCACAAGTTGTATTTGTTAACATTAATTAATGCACTGTGAAGTAACATGAATAATCAACAACTAACGTTAAAAAAGATTAACCAATACAGTAACAAATGCATCGCCCATATTTAGTAATTAACACATTAACTAATGTTAACAAATGAAACCTTATTGTAAAGTATTACCACTTGTATACACACACAATGTATTACGTTTTTAATTTGCAATAACATCTGGAAATTATGATACTATAATTTAACGCAGTGACTGCTTTAAATCCAAGCACTGGAAAATGGAGGCATACGGTCATTTGTTTATGATTTTCCAGCCCATTCTAACTGATGCAAAACCAGCAAGATAATGTAAACATTTTAATCAGCAAGATAATGTAAACATTTATTCTAAATCAGCAGAATCTGCCACAACAATGTTCAGTAGATCACACAAAACTACATTTTAAGTTTCCAAGGCATAACAACACATGGTAGGTCGTTCACACAGAACATGTTTTTTCATTCACCTATGTGTTGCTTTTCCATCCATTTAACTTCAGACAACATCTAAAAAACAACAACGCAGCACTAATGTGAAAGACACTGAAAATAAAGATGTGACAGAACAGTAAAGTATGTCCTTCTAGTCTGTTTACATAGACAACCAGTTAAAAAGCAGGGAGCGGAAAGTGTAGTGTGTGAATAACTGACAGTATCGCCAACAGGCTGAAACTTTCTCACACTGTTCATAAACCATCAGGTCGTCCTTAATTGATAATTGCTGAGCACTGACACATGAGATGTACTAGACATCAAAGTATAAACAAATCTTGCTATGCCTATAACTAAACCTATGCCAGTTTAGAGCATATGTAACATGTTGTGCGTTATAAATCTGTTTTTGTAAAAAGTAGTATTCCTGATTGAGCAACCACTAACCTTTGGTGCCTCCACATGGGAGCGGCTTACTAGTCCAGCCACTCTCTCCACCTTCTGAGAGCTCCTCCTGCTGGTCACACGCACACGTGACACACCCTCTTCACCCGAAGTCTGCAAGTACAAATCACACAGAATCAGAAAATTGCACTGATAGACCAAATTTTAAATAAATCTTAAATGCTTGGTTACATCAATTTATTTTTTTAAAATTTGGTCTGCAAGTACAAATCACACAGAATCAGAAAATTGCACTGATAGACCAAAAAAAAAAAAAAAAAAAAAAATTTGATGTAACCAAGCATTTAAGATTAGGGGTTCAATTTAGTTAACCTAGTGGTTCTGAATACAAATATAGAAATTTAACAGAGAATAGTGCAGACAGCCATCACCATTTGCAAGATGGTTTATATGGACACAGACATCTGTATTATAGTAAAAGAGAAAACAAGTGCCACCAAACATACTGAAATAAAAACACACTTTTTGACCACTATCCACAACTATAAAATCTCTAGACCAATGACCAAAAGACGCTCAACCAAGGCTAGAACTTGATTAGATTAGTTCCTACCTGTTTATCATAATGTATGCCGCAGTCACAGGGCACAGGCAGCAGAGGGCAGGCTTCGGAAAAGGCCATGACAGCAGATGGAACAAAGACTCTCACTTTCCCTTCCAAAATGGTAACAAACTCAACTCTAGAATGTTCTTTTAGGATCTGTCCTATTCTGACTCTCATGGCAATGTGTGTTCATATAAACACAAACACACAGAGGCATGCAGGTTTGCAGCATTAGGCCAAGCCACACCCATTTAAGTTGATGCAAATAAAGTCACATCTAAAATCATTTTTAAAAATCTGCTTTAAGGCAACATACAACAAAACACAAAGAAAATTTACCGTTTTTATCATTGCCTTCATTGGACAACCATGAACTGAATTGAAAAATGGTTGCCAAGCCCCGGGTTTCCCGTCATATTATCATCAGCTCAGCTACGAGATGGACACTGCAGCTGAAAACATGCAGGATTGCTGCAGTCTCAAACCCAGAGAGGAACATGGAGGCGCTGCTGGTGTCCAGTGCCATTGAATCACTGCTGACACATGACATACTGCTCGCAATTACTACTGGGGCTGGATTATGTACAGCTTGATACATTTAACTAAACAGTTTAGCCAATATTCTTAGATGTAAAACTGACACCCAATTATGTAACATTGTTATATTACTGACTGTAACTGTAGCTAATATAAAAAAAATGAGAAGCAAGACACACTTGCTGTTTAACACAAAGGCTTTGTAATGATTGCTGTAAATTATTCCAGGGTCTTTTTTTCCTTCCTTCTGCACCAAATCGGGGAATTTGCAGACTCATTTCATTTAACGTCTCTCAGGTGACTGCACGCTTTGAATGCTAATGAAGCCTGAGCTGGACATTCCCTCAGAACCAGCCTCGCTCACTCTCAGAGAACCAGAGAACAGGGCTGTGCCTGACACACACTCACACAGAGGCCGGTGACGCTCTCCACCACACATCATATAGTGACCCCTGCAGTATTTTTGTGGAACATGTGTCACAATAGTATGATGCTTCTGGAAAATGCCAGTTGGGGATTTGAAATTGGATAGATTACACTTACAGAGATTGTCTGAATGTCCACTATTTATTTATTTCTTTCGTGCCTCAATCAAAAAATTTTTAATGATCAATCATTGCTTGTTTTTTACCTAAGTATCTACCACCACCAATTTACAACCTAAATAAATATAAAAAATGTAAATTATAATATATATATATATATACACTGAACACACACACACACACACACACACACACACCTACATTATGAGGACTCTCCATAGGAGTACTGTTTTTTATACTGTACAAACTGTATATTCTGTCCCCTTACACTGCCCTTATCCCTAAACCTACCCATTAGAGGAAACATTCTGCATTTTTAATAAAAAAAATGTTTTTAAGCTATTTGAATTATGAGAACTCATGAGATGTCCTCATAATGCACGTTTAAGTTGTAATACCAGTGTAATATACATGTTATTATAAATTGTGTCCTCATAAATCACATAAACAAGAGCGCACACACACACCAGGTACACCTGTTTAACTGCTCATTAATGCAAATGTCTAATCAGCCAATCACACGGCAGCAACTAAATGCATTTAGGCATGTAGTCAAGATGATCGGTTGAAGTTCAAACTGAGCATCAGAATGGGGAAGAAAGGTAATTTAAGTGACTTTGAACATGGCGTGGTTGTTGGTGCCAGACGGACTGGTCTGAGTATTTCAGAAACTGCTAATCTACTGGGAATCTACTCAAATGGCCTCCACAGTCAACAGATCTCAATCCAATAGAGCATCCTTGGGATGTAGTGGAATGGGATATTCGCATCATGGATGTCCAGCTGACAAATGTGCAGCAACTGCGTGATGCTATCATCTTAATATGGACCAAAATTTATACATATATTAAAATATATATTATATTATATTTTTTATTGATCAAACTTCTGCAAAGACGAAAGGAGAATGGTTTCCATGCTCTTTTCCAATGAACATAAGTCAAAATGATGAGATACCAAGTCATAAGGATATCAAACTAGTTTTCAAGCTCTTTATGTGAACATTCCTAAACAACCTTTGACCAAGAAATCAAAAATCAGGCAAAAAATAATAATATATATATATATTCTATATCTTCTTTTATGGAATTTTTTGGTATTTTTACTGGGAAAACGACAAAAATACTGGACATCTTTTTCTCTCTCTCTGTCATCTGTACTATCCATTCAGTGCGATCATGTGATTACTGACATCTTTAGAGCACATTCTATATTTTACAGAGTTCAGACTTATTTCTGTTTTTCAAACACTTTTCTGTTTTTAGCTATTTCAAGGTATAAACCTATATTTTGGATCTAATTGTACATATTTTACCCTGATATTCTACCCTAATTTTCTAGGATCAATCACTAAAACTATAAACTTAAAATAAGCTATAGAAAATGCAAATTTTAGACCTGTACAAGTTTCCTTTATGGTCCAGAATAATTACAGTTTGTGAAGCTGTTTGCTACACCAAAAAAAATTCTTTAAAAAAGAAATCAGACAAAAATTCAATCCAATTTTGGATAATCTGAAACCATGTATGGGAATGGAAACCTTCATTCAATCATCTTTTAAAACATCAGTCACAGGGCACTGCTGTACTGGACGGATAGAGACTATTTTAGTCAAACCCGAGTGTATGTTTGTGTGTACCCTCAGAGAGACCACAGAGTGATCCTCCCTCACTGCAGTTGCTTTTAACAGAATCCAGACAGAAGTTGAGGTTATTTTTTGTACTCTCCCTATAAATACTTTGCATGGTCACGTGATTGCAGACACTTGTAACGAAAGGTCCTGGTGACATCATCACACAGCCCACGAGGAGCACTTGGTGTTATCACTGCAGTGCTTTCTAGATATGACTAATGTTCTGTAGCGTCTGTAACTTCCACACACACTCTCTCTCTCATTTCCATCCTCTTTTTTCTATTTTTTGTTCAGTATTTCTCTGTAAACTTCCCTTCAGTTTTTTCTAAAAACCTCAGCTTTTCTAAACCCTTTTTTCTCAGCTAATCATTGGTGTGTTATTCGTGTGTTATTGGGAACAGAAAAAAGTATTGGTGTCAAAATGTAAATGCACCATAAAAGTATCATAAAAAATGGTCCATATGACTCTTGTGCAACATTGCTTAAACCACATGATATATCGCGATGAGCAAATAACAGGCTAAATTTAAGATATTCAGTGATAATCTTCACCTGCTGTGAGCTGTTAACTGCTTTACTGGATCGAGTCAGTGACTTGAACATGAGAACTAGACAGGTCAGATGTGTTTATGATAACAGAGTATAAGGGCTTGGAACAACATGAGGAAGAGTAAATAATGGCATGTGATAAAATAAAGCTGCCCTTTCTCTGGGGCTCTTACCTCCCATGTGTCCACAGAGCTGCTCTCTTTAACTCCATTTTGTGCTGCATTCATTTGCAGGGTTACTTCGTAGCATTCCTGAATATCTGAGAATAATGGAATAGCGATGTCATTGAATGCATCCATTTAAATAATGCAGGTATTTACATTGAAATATGTAATACCTCCATTACATTTTTAGATTGATAGCAGATGTATGCAAGGTTGCTGTTGGCACTATGATATTATGTGCATATTATTCTACATAGAATTGTAAAAATAATAGAACAAAATTAAAATGTGTAGTAGTATAAATAATGTTTATGCATTTATGCTAAAAGGATTAAATAACTCAAAAATGATTTATTTTTAGAATTGTCCTTTACACACCCTCATGTTGTTATAACTCTGTATGACTTACTTTCCAGAGTGAAACATCTTTTTAGCAGAAATTCCAGATTTCTCTCTATCACTAAATAAAAGTGGATGGAGACTAACCAAGGACTCTCAAAAGGACAAAAAAACATCATAAATGTATCATAAAAGCACTACATACTTGTGTGACATATTCCAAGTCTTGTTATGAAGATGTAAAATTTGTTTGAGGAACACACAAACACACAAAGTGTTTGTGTGACTCCATTCGCTTGCAAAGAGCAGCTTGAAAATACTATACAGTGTAAAGTACAGTACAGTTTCACAGTGTAAAGAAAGTCATATGCTTTTGGAAGACATGTACGGAGCCACTAAAAGAACATGATGATGATAAAAAAAATTGGAGAATAGTTTCAAGGCTTTTGAGTTATCTCGCAAAACTTTTGCATTTTTTCAGAGAAAAATGTTTTGCCAACATAATGCTCTTTATTTTCTCTTAAACTGACTACAAAGCTTCAAATGTTGCTTCTTCTAACACACCCAGGACCAATGCTAGGTCTCAAAACAGAACTGATGACCGGCACCGTGCAAGAACCGAGACACTAGAGAATGTCTCCCAACACGAACTCCTTTTAAAGCTTTTAAACCCTGTGTGGAACAACACATGATACTCTCTCAGCAGGATTGAGAGGAAATGTTTCAGAGTTATGAACACTGCCCTCATTTCTAGAAAAATTATGTACCAGTGAAGAAGAAGGTCCCCTGAAAGCCCACTGGCTGGATGGCCATCGAGAACCGCACTCCATCATTTAAGTCAGAGAGCACGTAGCCCGATATGTCCTTCAAATCTAATATCACAAACCAATCCTCGAACTGGATTTGCAACACGATTAGCTTCAGGGTAAGAATCTTGAACCTGTATTTCTGAAGAGTACGGTTCAGGCCCCTTAGATCTAGAATCGGAAGCAGCCGAATCAGCAAACTGAAAGGGACCTACCGAACTGGCCAATTTTTTTAATCACTCTTGAGGGAAGATGGGGTAAATATTCTGTTACGCGCCTCCACCCTCCGAATCACAGTTAGTGACAGGGTGAGTGGAAATTTGGGAAGTCGGGCACACAATGTTGTGGTGTGCACAGACCTCCCCTAGGAGGAGACACCTTCAGGGGCCAGGATTGTCAGAACTTTTTCTTTGCCATCTTAGAGGAAATAATATCCCCGGGATGGCTGTGTCTGAGCATGCTTCCTGGCCTTCTTATCTTTGTGCATGGGGGCAGGGGGACACGGGCCGCTATGCTGGCTTTCTGTTCTTTTCTCCTATCACTGTGCCCTGGCCTGAAGCAGCTGGTAGATGGTGCCGACTCCTGGAAATGGTGAGGGATAAATTCCCTTAGCACCACCAACTGCTTATTGACCTCATAGTATCTGTTGAACAGACCAGAAGGCAAGATTGAGGCTTTCAGGAGGAAAGCCTTGTCTCTTTCCTTGATCACAGTGAGGTTTAGCAACAGATGCCACACCGTAACAACCATACCAGCCATAAAACGGCTGATAGCGCAGGCCTTTACTTGGTCAAGTGGAGGGCGAGGTCTGTGGTCCTGCGTAAATCTTTCACTCCCTTCGCCATAATCCAATTATCTGAGCAGGTCAAACTGGTAAACCTGCAGAACCGCCATGGTGTGCAGAGGACGCCCCAGCATGACCCGCTGCTGTGTAAGCCTTACCCACAAGAGCTGAAGTGGCCCTACAACAGTGGTCATCGTGGAGGAAGCGATTGAGGGGGAAAGATAGCCAGTAAACATCTCTTCCACCCTCGGCACCGCTCCACCGACCACCGTATAGAATGTCAAAGTGGCCTGCGTATGCACTTCTGCTGAGTACGGATTCTTTGAAGAACCTCAATCTGGAAAAAAGGTCAGGGAAGAAAGGTAGCTGGCAGCGGGGAGGTAGCTCTCGGACAGATGTCAAATAGTGGCCATCTAGCTTAAACCGCGTGACCCATCTCTTTTCATCAGGCCACTCAAGGTTTAACTTGGCCCACACATATGGCTTCTGAAGACAAAGAAGCTGGCTTCATGCTGGCATGCCATCTATTTATGCATGGTTTCAGTCACGTACTAAGTTACGTAGCTATGTCATCACGCTCAGCGCTCCCATAGCATCAAACCATGACGTGGCGTAGAGTTCCACTCGAAAGGGAAATACCCTTTAATGGTCCTCAACAATAGATTAGTAAGTATTTTACATGCCAAAAAGCACAGGTGCACAGTCTTCACAAGTCAAGTGTGCAAGGTCAAGAGCAATGTCAACTTTTGGCTCAACTTGGGCATCGCTCCCACTATTGTGGGCCTCTATAAATATCGTCCAGGGGCCTCATCCAAAATTCCTGTCCATACTGGGTTTAGAGGGCCAGAGCAATCACCCTCACTTAGAGAGGCTTTTATGACTCACGACAGCACAGTGCCTGCAGACATTAGCAGAGGTAACAGTGGCTCTGGTGTTGAGGGTCAAGCATAAAGCTGTGAGCTAATTACACTAGTGCAAATTGGGACAATTAAAAATAACATGTTAAAATCATCAGTACACAATATAGAAGAGCTGTGGCATTATAACTATTCAGAATAAAACATAGGAACATAGGAAACTTGCTTAGATCGCTCAAATCAAACTTTGAAATCAAATCAAACTGGGTTTTGCAGGGGTAATTGCAGCAAATTGTTGGGTTTCTCTAAAGCATTGGACAAAAAATACCATAAATTGAGTCCTCAAAGTGGTTGGCTTCTCTTCTCTATCCACAATACTGTATATGCACATTCAAGTTACAAAAGCAAGCGGATAAAAGCTGTGGACATATATTTACCATTAATTTATTAATTCCAGTAGGGTTAATAGGAATCCACACAATCTGGAGTTCCCAATACATCGCTTGTGTTCAAATTTGTCACTCGAATTCGCCACTCAAATGTTGGCCTACAGAAAATTGCTTGGTTTGAAAGTTACTTCTGTAACACCTGACAATTGACTTGTTTTGCCCGGAATGTCGCTAATGTGACCACACCTTGAATGTAAATAGAATGTACCACTTCTAGCATGCAATATACATCTCAAATTTTAATAGGACATGATGTTCACAGTTACGACATCTCTCTTCCGAAGTAATGGAGCATTCCTCGTCGCAAAATAAGGTGGATAAATGAGTAATTGAATCGTTCATGCAAATTATCTGTTCATTGTCGGGTATTGTTGTGTGATGCATGCTGTTACGTTGCCTTCTTGCATATAGATTACCTGAGTTTGTTTTATTAATAAATCTTTTGCTTATTGGAACCTTTTTGACTCGTCTTCATAATCTAGACTAAATTGTGACATATTCGAGTTACTCAATATTAATCTCTTGATTTTAGTGTTTACAGTAATATAAAACAAGGCAGGACAACAGGACAACCTGTCGACCACAGCAATAGCAAACCACAACGATACAATCAATTCCCAGTGGACAAAATCAATTCCCGTCCAAGATTTTTTTTCTTGTTCGAGAAGCTGTTTCATTTCAGATATGTCAGGGTTCTGTCACTTCTGTCTAGTCTATTTCTTGGTTTCCTGATACTCCTGTTTTGTCTTGTCTGTGCCTTGTTTCATGTGCTTTCATGTCTTGTGCTGTGTAGCACATAGCTTGTGTTTTACACTAGCTGTGTGCTTTCATGTTGTCTTGTTTTGTGTGAACACGTGACTTATGAGTGTTCTCATTGGCTGTGTGTTCATGTCTCGTTTTGTGTGAGCACATGGCTGGTGATTTGTTTTACTGGCCATGTGCTTGTGTTTTTTGTCATGTTTGGTGTGAGCACATGGCTTGTCATGCGTTTCCTTGTGTCATGTGCTCTCCTGTTGATTGTCTAGCCCCTTCCATCTTGTTACCTGATTATTGATTAATTTGCCCCACCTGTCCTCCCGCATTACCTGCTTTGTTTGCTCTCCCTATTTATTCTCCTTGTGTTTTCAATCCAGTGCTGTTTCGTTGTCGTATGTACACTGTGTATTTCCCTGTTGTCAAGTTAAGCTAAGTCTGTCTTGGTTTCCCCCTCGGGGTAGTTTTAGTTGTCTGTTTTGGTTTATTTTTTATTATTAAAAGCCCACCAACTCTGCACTTGAGTCCTCGCTACTTCCACCTACCCAAACCCTGACAGAACGAAACAGCCATCAGAGGACTCAGCAGAAAAATGGGCATCTTCCTTTTCCCATCTGCCTGCCCCTCCGCTCAGCAAATGGATCAACGCAGCAAACTCCTTTCTCTTCGAGAAGGGGGGAGCCCCAGTGTGAAGGAGTTTGCTCACCAGTTCGTGTTTGTAGCGGAGGGGCTCCACATCAGCGACGCAGTGCTCAAGGACATTTTCAACAACAGCCTTAATGAGCCTGTCTGTGCCTGGGAGATGGGAATGCTGGGGATACTGTCATTCTGGCAGTTTGTGGAGTATGTATACAACCTTGGAGGAGGCTGGCCTTCCACCTCTTGGCCCACCTCCCATTCACCTAACAAACTACCAAATCCCCAGTCCTCCGATGACTCCTTCGGGGAGAGGGAGGAAGAACAGGTCCACCTCATCTGCCTCCTACCCAGTGGTGCCCGAAGAAGCTGCAGCGCCACCAGAGGTAACCGAAGAAGCTCCTTCCCACAGCCTCGCCCTCGCAAGCGCAGGGAGAGGGCTCCTGACGCTTCCTATCGTCCGGTGGTCCAGGAGGACCCGACTTCGGTGGTCCTAGGTCCGGCTGTCCAGGAGGACCTGACTTTGATGGTCCCAGGTCCGGTGGACCCAGAGCTGCCCGCTTCCCCTGTCAAGACTACAGAGGTCATGCCTGAGGCGCCTACTCTCCCTCTCTCAGCCACAGAGGCCGTCTCAGAGTCTGGTTTCCCAGAGAACTGTCTGCCCTGTGCCCACTGCATTGGCCGTGCTTCCCTTGGAGCAGTAATCATTGTGGGGTTCCCCTTCCTCACTCTAGTCCCTGTCTTGCCCAAGTATGACCAGTGTCTGGAGAAGACTTCGCCTCCTGTCCCGAGTCCAGTGAGGGCCCCAGTCAAGCATCCATATCTGCCTGACCCACCATGGCCTTCTGCCAGGGATCCAGACCCACCTGACCCACCCTGGACCTCAGCCGGGAATCCTGAACCGCTGGAGACCGTCTGGTCTGTCCCTCCGGCACCGCCCTGGCCTTCTGCTGGGACTCCACACCACCCTCCCATTTTTCCCCCTAGGGGTAGTTTTTGTTGTCTGTTGTTTTATTTTGTTTTATTAAAAGTCCATCAACTCTGCACTTGAGTCCTCGCTACTTTCACCTACACCAAACCATGATATTCATGATATTCATCAAAATAGGGATATGGGGGACTATCGCAACTTCCGACTTCATATGTGTTCATTGTTATGTATTTTAATACTTTAATATTTTTAAAAAAACTTTAACTTTAAACTTTAAAAAAAACATCAAAGCCAGACTTCTACTGTCCTAGTCGTAGGGTAGGTAATGTTCTTCATAAACATTTTGTTTTACTGGATTAAACTCTCTTCACATCCTGATTGCAATCAAAAATAGAAGTGGTAAAAATGTACATATCTTCTGTGGAAGTCTCAGGACCAAAACATGTTCATCCAATCATTGAATTCATTCCAAATGTGTTTTGGGGGAGGCGTGGCTTTGGAGAGCGCTCTGAAGGAGGGGTGGGATCTTATGCTTTGCTACTTGCTGGCTTGCTGTTGCTGGCCTCTCGAAATTGCCTACCCTACCTTCAAACATATCTTCAAACCAGAACGACTTGTTTCTTTACCTCATCCTTCTACCCTCTATACGTCTTACCTCATTACCTCTCAGGTCACTAACTGCCGTGGCCTGTGGTCCCCGACAGAGGGGCGACCAGCTGATGAGAATGGAGAGAGACAATACTGCTGATGTCACCCACACTGGCCCACAGCCTGAACTAACAACATAATGAGATGCTTGTTACCTTGCTGTGCCTTTGAAGCATAACACTCTCTGCCCCCTTTGCACTGGAAGAAACGAGCAAGTCTTTTTTAAGACGGAAGAAGAAAGAGATAGAGAGAAAAGCACTTTTTTGGAGAGATACGCAGTGAACTTGGACTGGCAACACATGCGGACGATGTACGTGTGCGTGTGGGGGCTGTTAGGGGCAGTAATGGAGTCCCACTGGGGTGCAGCGGGAAAGACAGAAGAAGAATGGGGCTATGTGACTCATCTGTGTCTGTGTGAGCCTGTGTGAGTGGGAGGAGAACAGTGTGTGGGAAGCGGTTTCATCGCCTGGCTGGCCAGAGCCAGATGAGAAAGTGAGAGAGCAGAGAAAAGAAAGAGAGCGACGGAGAAAGTAAACTAAACCGTAGAGTCTTCCACTAAATGGTGCATGATTATAAAACATACAGCTGTATGATAAATGGAAATGTATAAGTGTGTCAGACGGAAACACCTCCACGTTTAGTAAAGCTGTCTTGAATGGCTTTGAAGACGTGTAAGTATCTTCATCAAGGAGACCTTTCCACACAAATGCTTTTTTGAGTGAAACATACAGTAGCAGGCAACATCAGTGATTATTCATATAGGGCTACTTTCTCTCAGGATTAAAACATATGGATGTAACAGCATTAAAATAGTTTTCCAGCTGAATGTAGACAATCGGTTCTGTAAAACATACTTTGATATATGGGCACATATATCTCAGACAAAGTCCTGGTTAAATGATACTTTTTCCCAAAAAAAATGCATTCCAGCAGAATGTTCCCAGATCCAAGTAAATCCTAAAAGACCACATAAATTCCTGGCCACTGAACAGAAAACACAAAGTCCTTTTACTTAACTCCACAGTCCTCTCCACAGAATCATTCTTACACAACTGCTCTCCTTTTCACTGGGTTTAACTCATTTCAATGTCAGTATGAAGTTCACACATATTTGATTAGTTAAAAACTGGGTTTTAAAACTTGGCTGGTGTTAAAAATTGCCCTGAATTAGTTGACCGCATATACAGAAACTAAATTCATTAATTAATATTATGTATATGGTAGGTCTTATTTCATCCTTTTTATAATACTTTAATATACAAATTACACATCTAATATAATTTGTCACATACTGTATAGTAATTTACAATACAACTGCAGAGATTTGTAAAATAAAAAAATACCACTTTTATCCTCTCTGGGTACCTTATAATAATAAATAAATAATAATAAGTTTATTTTATATAGCGCCTTTCTCAAACCCAAGGTCGCTTTATATAGTTGGAAGGCAAGGAAACACAACAACAAACAACCAAAACAATACTACAAAGACAAGCCTTTGAAGGGATTTAGCAGGGAGACCAAGGAAAAGTGAGTTGCAGTAGTCTAGACGGGACATAATGAACGAGTTAATCAAAGTCTGCGCATCACTAACAGAGAGGAAGGGTTTGAGGCGAGCAATGTTACGGAGGTGAAAGAAGGCAGTCTTAGTGAGTGATTTGATATGAGGATCAAAGCTTAGGGTGGAGTCAAGTAGAATGCCAAGGTTTTTAACAACGGGGGTAGGATGGACAGGTGAACCATCAATGTTAAGAGTGAAACTGGGAGATTTGGAGAGGATGCTTTTAGGGCCAATCAGCAGAATTTCGGTTTTATCTGTATTGAGTTTGAGAAAATTATTTTGCATCCATAGTTTTAAGTCAGAAAGGCAGTCAGTGAGGGAGCGTGGTGGAGACCTTGTGTCCATTTATAATATTTTACCATATATTTCAATAATTATTGTGACATTTTGTTTAATATTTGTTTAATTATTGACAGACTTGCAATACCGTTCAAAAGTTTGGGGTCAGTCATTTAAAAAAAAATAGAAATTAATAATTTTATTCAGCAAGGCTGCACTAAATTGATCAAAAGTGACAGTTGAGACATTCATAATGTTACAAAAATATATATTTAAAATAAATGATCTTTCAAAATTTCTATTTATTCATTAAAAAATCCAACTGTTTTCAACTTTAATAATCAGAAATGTTTCTTAAGCAGCAAGCATATTAGAATAATTTCTAAAGGATCATGTGACAATGATGCTGAAAATGTTGCTTAGCCATTACAAGACTAAATTGCATTATAAAGTATATTTAAAAAATAAACAGTTATTCTAATTGTAATACTATTTCACAATATTACTGTTTATAGTGCATTTTATAATCAAATAATCGCAGCCTTGTTGAGCATAAAAGACTTCTTTCAAAATGATTTAAAAAATGTTACTGACCCCAAACTTTTGAACTGGAGTGTACATTAGCAAAGTTTGCCTCATAAAATGCAGACTGCAAAAGATTCTAAGGCAGGATTGACAATTTTAAGGTGAGGCTCAGTGAGGAATCAATTAACAGGCTTTTAATCTAGCTGTTTTACATTGTTTTTCTATTAAACTTGTGGAAAAAAGTATTAGAGATGTTGTTAGAAAGTGAAAGTGAAGTAGTAGGGTTTTTTTTTTACATCATGAACTAGTTTAACTTGGAAAGTACTGGGGAATTATGGATTGTCAGTTTTCCCTAGCAATGAAAATAGCCCTGCCTTGATATTGGGTCAAATTTGGGCACAGAACCTGTGTGATCCTTAATCTCTTTGTGTGTTTGGAAACAAAGAGATGAGTGTGCAGTTAGGAAAACCTTTGTTCGAAATTGTGCAATCATGCAGACAACCAAACAAATTTTCCCTCCTCCCACAGTGCATCACAGGACTGAATTGGTACAGGCTCATTGAATCCCCAATATATTCAATGATCTCTTCTTCTTTGATGCCACAAATAAAAAAGCTTTCGACTTTAGAGTCTAAGAACACTTTAATTATGTGAATGATCTACAAACCCAATGTTAAATAATATAAATCCTTCAATATATGAATACAAAATATAAAATAATAATACTATAATGTTTAAATATAAAATAATATAAAAATTAAACTTGGTGCTAATTTATCCACCCTCAATCCTCCTCATTTTTGCTAGAATTCGTATTGTATTCCCTTTTTTAACTCTGGCCAACACCCAATAGGCTGGAGAGATGATTGAAACCACATGTTGCTTAACTCAGCCTTACATGACCCCTCTCCTCAGTACCTGAGAGAGCGAATGGGCCGTCCTGCATAAAGCGTAACACCCTGCCTAATCTGGCCTGAGGTCAGAAGGGAGTACAGCACTGCGGCCAAGAACTGTTTGTTTATCAATCTACCTACATGTTTTCCCACATTCCCGCTAATGATCCAGCCTCTTTCTGGAATGTGTGGAATCCTTATCCGCTTACTGTGTTATGCCAGTTTCGGAATGGGACTCTATAGAAGTGGACTGGGACTGATTCAAAGTAATATGAATAAGAGCATTTGCAATATCTGTTTGGCCTGCTGTAGTCAAACAGCTTTTTTCGAGGCACAGAAAAGCGTATACGTAAATGCCAGTAGCAGGAGCCAAGTTTCTTTCAGAAAATTATCTTAAACCCTTTAGGACTAAATCACGCAGCTTACCACTATGAAACATAAATATGAACATTTTAAGTGACTGACAGTTTCTCTAATACCAGAGACATTATAATAAAAAGGTAAATACCCTCAACAATCTCCAAATGCCTTTTAACAAAAAAAAACTATTTACACACCTTTTTTTTTTAAATACATACATTTTATTCAGCAAGGATGCTTTGAACTGTTCAAAAATGACAGTAAAGACTTGATACACAAAACATTTCCATTAGTGCTGTCAAATCGATTAATGTGTGTGTGTGTGTGTGTGTACATATTATAATATATAGCCTATATTATATATAATATATAGCCACAGTTTTCACAAAAATACTAAGCAGCACAACTGTTTTCAACATTGATAAGAAGACAAAATCCTTCTTGAGCTGCAAACCAGCATATTAGAATCATTTCTGAAGGATCATGTGACACTGAAGACTGGAGTAATGGCTATACAATTTTAGCCTGGTGCTACCAGACTCTCATACATTTAATTTGTACAGAGAGTCTGGCCTCTCTCCATTGACAAGCGTTAACTTTCTTGTAGACGGGTACTCTGTTGAAGTTTAAAACTATTGGATCTGCCCAGAGCCTCTCTGCATCTGCCATAACCAATCGCTAACGTTTGGTCGTGACGAAACTTCAACTCAAACTAGCGCACGACCTCAACGTGATCGTTCTCAGCCACTCCCTCTGTTCGCTGATTGGACCGCTAAAAAAATGATCAGAGAAAACCCACGAATATACCACAAACCCAGACGTAGTACTGAAGGAAAATTAAAATTGAGCGGAAGTACGTAGGAGGGCGGAGCCAGGCTAATCAAATTTACCCAAAACTATACAATTTTGGAATTTTCTATGCCAACTCTTTATAGACTGACCAAACCATGCACAACAATATCACGTTTACTTATTAATAAGCTTATCATGCCTATCAATCCTATCACCACTGGCATATGAGAAAACTCATGAGTTAAGATCAGGGGGAAACCTGTCCCTCTCCTCACTACAGTCCCATGGCAACACAACCCCATGTCTTGGTCACAGCCCCTGTGGTCCTACTCTTCTGCATCACAGCAACATCAGCACGCATGCCTCATTAAACACTGGGCCTGGTAATTAAGATAACCACTCAACCGTTTCATAATGGGACTAATTTGTTTCCTTTGCAGGACAAAAACGAAACATAAGTTAGGAAATCTCTTATTTTAGTTAGATGCATCTCACATAACAGTGATATCTATTGTTACTTGTATGTTTGTTTGTTTTTCTGGCTGTTGTGAGACATTATAAAAATATGACAGAACATGTCCACAGCATTGATAAATCAGTTGGGGTTGTGAAAGTCTGATCCGTTGTGTAACATAAGAACAGTGGCACAAACTTTGGTAAATTTTGTAATTTACTGTATAAGTCGAGTTCTCAAATCCATGTTAAAGATTAAGCCATTGGAGACAACAGCAATGGCTCATTCAAGATTTCATTTAAAAAACAGACAACCTTTTGTTTTTATACTGAAAGAACCTATTTATGTGACTTAATCTAATAAATCAAAACTTGGTTAATGTCACATATAAATGAGTGTAAAAGATGAGCAAGTTCCAATAGGTCTGTTTTACAAAACAAAATAACAAACTTGTAAAAGTCACAGAAGGTGTAAGTTAATTTGTAAGGTAGAGTCAATAATGTGTTTGTTTACTGGGTAGAACTATTACACCCTAAAGCCATTGTTAATGTAACGGAGGACCTTGAGGCAATTGGTTCAAGGACAAAAAACTAAATGTACCATTTAGAAAACCATCAGCAGCGTTTAGTAAAGTTGAACAAACAGTAACACGACTTCTTGAAACGATTTTGCTCAGCATGGAATGTGCTGGAATCATGTGGTACGGCCCTATATAATGACAGTTAATCATTATTTTTTTTAGATCCATTACAGTTTACACAGAAACAAACCTCACCCAGCAGAGCATGAAAAAGATGACTGCCAAAGATGGTGGAGACCTTTTCCACGCTGGTCTTCAGGGCCTGTTCCTCTGGGCTAGTCAAACTTGCCTGGTACTCTTTCAGTAGCCCAGCTGCTCTTTTAGTATCTGAAATAAAAGTGAGGACAAGCATTACTATTTCAGTACAACTCCTAATCGTTTTAATGCCTTTCATAACATTACCTACATTCTCCTTGTAGGTAATGAAGACATTTTTAGACGTTCAAACTGTATGTTTAATTCCGAAAATCTTTGCACAATGCTAGATGCGTGAAATCTGACATTACTTGCCTATAATTATAAGAGCCCCTCGAAGGGGTGTGAAGCCAGATGTTTGACTCAACCAGGGCTGTCTAACAACAATTTTCCAACTAATAGCTACAAATAAATGAATGATTTAGTCTTGTGTGTTGTATAGTGAGTTATTCTTTTGGACTAGTCTAACAGAGACCATGTAGTGGCCTCAAAATTATTTGGACACTTAAGTTTCACTTAAAATGCATTAGAAAACATATAACGTTTAAATTAGTTAACCATTTTCAAAATTAAATAGTTTGACTTCCCCTTGTTCACACAGGTATAGTTCATCACATTAACTATGCATGAAAGTGCACACGTGTTGTATACAATGAACACTACAATAACAATGTGTGTTTTATTTAAAAGCTAACACACTTGTGCTTTGAAATGGTGCTTGTGTATTGTCTTTCTTTAAAATAGGCTAAATGCTAAGTTTTATTTTTTGGTATGTAATGCATTAATATTGATAGATTTTTTTGTATTATTTTTTGTAATGCTTCAGGTGCTGGTTGAAGGGAAGATGAGGTTAGTAGAGGTAGGAGGTTCCACAAAAACATCACAGTTTGTGATGGGTTAAACAGGGTCATGGTGTCACCTATAGCCTACACTTGACATTCATTGAGCTTCTGTAAAGAATAACGGATTTTTATTCAAAGTCACATAATCCCACTTCAGACTAATGCTTCCTGTTTCCCATGTGGGTTTAAAAGCAATTCACTTTAAAATACACAAAGAAATGTATCTTGAAAATACACATCGACACCGAGAAAAGTGTAAAAGAACTAAAAACTATGAAATGACTGTCATATATTCATTAGCATATGATATCGGTTTGTTTTAACGAAACTTACCATATTTATGGACCATGATGTGAAGATTGTTGCAGTTAGTTAGAAACCAGTCTTGTATCCAAAACGTTTCGACTAGTTCTCCAAATAAATAACGCTTTAAAATCCTTCTCGGGGCCAGCTGTCCCTTTCTAGCTGTCTCCGAACAGACTTTTAAAAGTTTTGCAGTAATTTCCCCACAGTGACGATATTGTTTCTTTGGGAAGTCCTAGTATTGACGACGAGAGTAAGTTAGTGCAGTTGGCAGGAGATGCGTGTTGTGGTAGTAGCCTAGTGAGAGTGTGAAGCTTCCCGTTATCTGCCTTTGGGAAGTTTTGAGGGGAACTGGGGGGCGGTCTGCAGTAACAGGGTCTTACTCATACTTCATCCAAATGTAAACTGTGGATAAATAAGCGTCTCAGTCTTTATGGTGGAAAAACATGCAGCTTTATTGTATAACGGCGAACGCTAATTATATGTGATCATAAGTGTGAACTTGTGGCTAGCAAAGAAAACAGGAAGGAAGAAAGGGTTATAAATGATCACTTCAAATATAGGCTACCTGAAATGTATTTCGTCAGTCTTTCGGAAAACACCCTGTTTGCTATGAAGGGGTGATGCAAGTTCGGCCATGGAAATTATTATTCCGAAGTGTCGCATGCCACCTAGTGGAGAAAGAGTGAACCTGCTTCAAGTGGGTCTGTCACCCTTTTTAGCAATCGTTTTTTTAGAAAAGGGAAAACACATTATATCAATAACCAGCGTGATTAGGTAGGAGCCTCAAGTTTTTCCACAAAACTTTTTTTGCCGGTGTTTTCTCTCGCCTCTATGAACGCTTTAGGCAAATGAAAATCCAGAAGTGGAGTATATCTCTTCTGTCGTTTCGCAGATCCAGATCCAGACGTTCAAGGCTGTGAGTTGCTTGGTGACACGAAGCTTGACGTTTGCGTTGAGACTGGACTTTAAAATAAAAATGAGAAATGTTGCTGTTTCGGAATTATATTGTTCTATTTTATTAAATGTAATAAAGCAAATGTTATAGAACAAATGCAATATTTTACAGTAGGCTAGCCTACAGTCTCAACGCAAACGTCAAGCTTCGTGTCACCAAGCAACTCAGAGCATAACATTTTCACACCACATAAAATTGTAAATTGTCACACCACATAAAATTGTGTTATTAGCCACCCAGCCAAATTTGAATGATAAAAAAGGCGGCAAGTAAAATAAGCTATCAAAATATTTCAAAAATTAGCAGTAGTCTCTGCTCTCAAACGCTGGGGGCGTGTCCACTGGCTGCGTTGAAACCACGCCCACTCACGAGAAAGCTGCCGTCGCGACACTCAACTGGAGTTACTGTGGAGTGTGGACTAGTTACCTACTATAATTATAACATAATGCGCACACAAGGCAACTTACACTATTTTGGTGGGCACGCACTGCTGATGATGGCACATCAGCAGCAGGCGCGACGGGACGGGACGGGATGAAGGCCGAGGCGGGAGATAGTCAGTTCGCCACATTCACCAGTAACAGCGGATTATCAGTGAATCCCAGTTGTCCGACGAAAGTTTATAAATCTATCCCGTGTAAAATGATCATTACAGAAGCGGGTTTTGGCGGGCCAGCGTCGGTGGCTCCAGTGCGTCATCAAGTAGGAGCGTGTCCAGGAGCTCAGTGGCTCCAGTGCGTCATCGAGCCCCCGTTTTAGCCCCGCCCAGAAAATCCGGAACACAGCATTGTCTGTTGTGATTGGTTTACCGCGTACAGCGCTTGTCGAAAACAAAAAAACGCCATTGCCATAACAACGCTCTGCTTGTCCTGAGGCTTCCTACACTGTAAACTAAAGACAGTCAGAAACATTGACGTCGATTTTACCATATCAATGCCAGCCTGAGTCCGACGATGAAACATTGGAAGAACTATTCATTCAACCCGAACCTTCATCACAAGGACAACTCGAGCAGGACATGTCTAACTGATACACCACTCAGTTTGAGGTACATTATGTGATGTTGCAACTGTAATTCCTCACCATCAGCACATTAACACGTGCATGTCCATCAACAAACCGATTATTTGATTTGTACTTATTTATTTACAGAGTATTTTTATAATAATATTGTGGTGAACACGTGAAAACTGTATCAATAGCAGTGCATATGCAATGTATTTAGCTGAGCTCGAGTGAATGACTGATGTAACATAAATGTTGGTAAAACAAATCTTGCTCCATGCTTAAAGGGTTAGTTCACCCAAAAATGAAAATAATGTCATTAATGACTCACCCTCATGTCGTTTCCAAGCCCGTAAGACCTCCGTTCATCTTCGGAACACAGTTTAAGATATTTTAGATTTAACGTTAGTCCGATAGCTTTCTGTCCCTCCATTGAAAAATGTATACAGTATACTGTCCATGTCCAGAAAGGTAATAAAAAAATAATCAAAGTAGTCCGTGACATCAGTGGGTTAGTTAGAAGTTTTTGAAGCATCGAAAATACTTTTTGGTCCAAAAATAACACAAAATAAGACTTTATTCAGCATTGTATTCTCTCCCGGGTCTGTTGTGAATCTGCGTTCACGACTCCGCAGTGACGCTGCTGACGTAAGACGCTGATGACGTGTTATCTGGTGCGCCCGAGCTTCGTTTACAGTCTGAGGGAGACGCACGCTATATTCAAGCTATTCTACATTGTTTGCGTGGATATCATTTTTTTAATGGTGCGTAAATGTGCATGTCGCGGATGAGACACTTTTACAGCGTGCGTTTCCCTCAGTCTATAAATGAAGCTCGGGCGCACCAGATAACACGTCATCAGCGTCTTACGCCATCAGCGTAACTGTGAAGGATTGACAACAGACCCGGGAGAGAATACAATGCTGAATAAAGTCTTATTTTGTGTTATTTTTGGACCAAAAAGTATTTTCGATGCTTCAAAAACTTCTAACTAACCCACTGATGTCACATGGACTACTTTGATGATTTTTTGATTACCTTTATGGACATGGACAGTATACTGTATATACATTTTCAATGGAGGGACAGAATGCTCTCGGACTAAATCTAAAATATCTTAAACTGTGTTCCGAAGATGAACGGAGGTCTTACGGGCTTAGAACTAAATGAGGATGAGTCATTAATGACATTATTTAAATTTTTGGGTGAACTAACCCTTTAATCTTTCCTCAAAGTAGTGAGAACGACAGACAATCTACATTAGAGATGGACAGTAACAAAGTAAATTTACTTGAGTACTGTACTTAAGTATACTTTTTGAGTATATGTACTTTTTACTTGAGTAGGCTACTATTTTTTCTGGAAACTATTTACTTTAACTTCACTATATTTAAAAGACATATATCGTACTTTTTACTCCACTACATTTCTGTCAAGATCCTTCAGTAGAAAGTAGTAATGTCAGGGATGATTTTGGTTGCAGTGAGGGGTTGCATTTTGGTTGTAAATCAAAATCGAGTTGACGTCAGAACTCGACCGATTTTGGTTTCTGACGTCAACCTGATTTTCAACCACAATACAACGTCTGTTCAACATTGGAGATTAATGTCAATCTGACGTTGGATTCTGACATCAACCTGATTTTCATTTTTAACGTTTGTTTTTGTCCTCTAAATGCGAATTTTTGTCATTGTTTTGGAGCACACTAGCTTATAACAGTAAGACTAACATATTCACACTAAAAGACAAAAAACAGTGATCAGCAATTTGGGTGTCTGAAACCATTGTGGACGTTATTGAGTGCACTTATTCAATCCCACTACTGGAACTGTGATCTAGAAATAAATGTGATGTTGATATGAGGGTAGGTAGACAGTCATAGATTCGGAGGCATAAGGTACTGTAAGTAATAAAGCAACAATAATAAAACGGTGCATTGACATTTACTTTATAAAAAGAGTACTTTTGTACTTAAATCTGTCTTTACAACTTTTGCTTGTAACGGAGTGATATTTGACCAGTAGTATCTGTACTTTTACTCGAATAAGGAAGTTGTGTACTTTGTCCACCTCTGGCATTAATAGACACAGTTATAGGTAATAGTGGCCCACAGCTGTTTAGCAGATACTTCATAGTGATAACATGAGTTAGCCAGTTAGCAGGAGACCTACACAATATAAACGAATCCTGCATTGAACTCCGAGATTTGAGAAGCAGTCGTCAGTAAAATAAAGGGAACACAGCAAAAGTTTAGGATTTATACTGCTGTGATATCGTGGTAAAGGTGAATTTTAACCACTGATTCTTCACATGCTCGTCCTTGGGCAGTGGAAATGTGAAGTCTTTACCTTCACATTGTAGAGCACAGCGTCTTATCGACATGATGCTGTCCAGTATCCACAGGAATCAGCTGCAGTGTTTGGGGTTTCAAGTTTTCCCTGGTGTGTGCGGCTGTGCGCGCAATAAGTGGGCGGACAATATGCTAATGTTTCGTCTTGACGTCACAACGAAACAGCTAAGACAATAACTTTATATACGGTGCACTTTCAGATTTAAAACTTTGCAGGATGTTTTCATTTACCTAGAGCTATGTTACACACTTACATAAAACGTCATTTTCAAAAATCCATAATAGTGCACTTTAAAATGTAGATGTTGTGCTCCTTAATTTGCCTGTTTTTATAATTCCATTTATATATTTAGGGCTATAGGGGAACCAAATGTAATATTTCAAGAATCAGGCATTGAATTTCCTATACTGATTGATTAGATGTAGGCTATGTTAGCATTGTGGCATAATTTATCACATTTGTTGTTGTACAAAAAAATAAACAAGGTTCCTCACACTATAACATTCATATATTTTAAATTCATATATTTAAAAATAAAAATCTTTTTTTGTGTGTGTGTGACAGATATCTTGGAAGAATCAATGAATGTGGAGGGCAAACATTAATTTTTATGATCTCAAAATAAACCCTGTACGCGGGTCAACTGTACTAGCCAACCAGCCTTGATCTCTTTACATTTTGAAAAATACACACACACACAACAATACAGTTAAACTTACACAAATTATTTCAGAATGTGTCTTAAATTCCCGTATTTTCCAAAATATCAATAAAAATAGCAAAAATCTTGAAAAATTAATTTCTGTTAAAACATTGTGGTCCCACTTTATATTGGGTGTCTAACTATTTAATTAGCGCAGTTAAAATTAGGGACAGGTTTAGTGGTATAGTTATGATATAATAATAACTACAGAAATTAATTACAAATGTGATTGCATGCTGGTATTTTTTATATATAGGTACCATGTAAAACAATAAGTGCATGGTATCAAATTATTAATTTAATCAAAGTACACTGTAAATCAATCAACATGTACAATCAATGTACAATCAACTTGGATGTTTGTCATTTCAACTTAAATTATAATAAACTGACTTAAAAATTAATCTTGTACAACTTGATAAAAGTTAAAAATTGCTTAACTTATTTTGATGAGTTAAAGCAATGTATGTCATAACTTATTGATATGCAATTTTTTTTACAATGTATAGGTAAAGACACTTAATATAAAGTGGGCTCAACATTCAAAGTCTTTCTTTTAAAAATGGCCTTACAATTTATCACATAAACAAACAACATCTAAATATTTTCATTGAAATGTAAACAGCAGTTCTGCCCCCAGTTTCACAAACAAGGCTTAAGTCTAGTCCCAGACTAAAATGCTTGTTTGAGCTGTTTTAACTGAAAGCAACTTGCACTGAAATTTCTTAAAATATGTCAGTGGCATTTTTTTGTCTGAGGTTTTTTGTCCTTAAATTAGAACTTAAATGTCCTAATTGAACTAAGGCCTAATCCTGGCTTAATCTAAACCCTGTCTGTGAAACTATGGCCCTGGTGTTGCAAAACAAAGGGCTGAAATAACATACATTTGTCAATGGTTGGCAGCATTGCACAATTTTCTGCCCTAGTGAGGAAATTATATCAAATATATAAATTCTCATTCCAACTGATCAATACATTGTACTGTGTAGGCTATGTAACTAAATAAAAGTACAAATATTTTGTGAATTTTCTGCTTTACAAATTTAATATGACGTGATTTTATTTTTGATGACCATATACATTCCTTCAAAAAGTGAAACGAGGAAATGCCCTTTCATGATATGGATGCATCTTTCAGAAGTTTAGCAGGGGGACTCCTCTCTGTTCTCTATTTCGACGAGAAACACGGTTCCTTTTCCTGTTCACAAAGAGAAAAATGCCCATTATAATCTGTTGTTGAGCAGACCGGTGGACATGCATGGCACGGCACCATCAACATAATTTTAGTAACTCTTCAATTAGGGTGCCAATTTGACTATTTTGTATTTTTTTTTTTATTAATCTTAAAACATTTGTTAAATGCCCTGAAAGAAAGAACATTAAAGAAAGAATGAACAAATAATTAATAGCCTTGAAGTAGGTTTGTATTGTTTTGTATTTTGTGTGGTGGTATGTTTTTGACATTTTATGATGGACATTTTCAGTTATTGGGAAAAAGTTGGATAAGCCTTAGAGTTAGTAACAAGTTAGCTTGCCTTGCAGTCATTTTTACTTACCATTTAGAATAAACAATACATTTATATTTATAAAGTAACTAATGGTTTCTGGTTTCATAATTTTAATACATTTTATACATTTATTAGAGCAAAAATTAAAAATAGAAAATATGTTACATACACTATTAATATTAGAAAGAAACTAATATAAGAACACCATTACAAAAGTTTAAAGCTATTAAATCTATCTGTTAAAGTCACGAGGAATTCAAATATGACAATCCTTATTTTTGAATGGAGTATTCATTATAAATGTTTTATCTGTGCTCGTCATTGTTGTAGTTTTTTTATTCATGCGTCCTCATAATCTTTAGGCTACGGTAGTTGAAATAACTTCCTCTTCCTCTTGTAGTGACATCTCTTATCTGATGATGTTTACAGGTGTGAGGGCGAGACACCTATTATTATAATTAAAGACTCCCTGGTGAAACTCCATACATGTCTATGTGGTGTTTTAAATGTATATATATATATATTTAAACCAACCATGTGCAAATTGAACACCATTGCTGAGTATTAAAAGAGCACAGGCTGTTTCCGAAATCGCATACTCTCTTGTATAGATACTTATTTTGAATAAGTAATTACTTCACAACCGCTAAAAAAAGTAGGCCTATGTTCTATATAGTATGAGTGGTATATTTATGGTCCACGTATACTACCAAATGAAGCAAGCGTGTAGAGTTACATCCAAGCTATTTTAAGGCATGAATTTAAAAAAATTACAGGAAAAAAAACTTTTAAATGTAATTTTGGTGATCAAAGATTAATTTTAAGGGATAACATTATTGACTCCAAGGTGACTTAAACATCATTATAAAGCACAACATCTTTAAAGGTTTAAAAAGCTATTATAATCTATCCGTAAAACTTGAATTATCCCAACAACAATGTAATTTAATCAACTCTACAGCATTATACTATATGTGCTGAGTGTCATTGCTTACCTTTGCCAAATAAACAGCCCAAACATCAACAGCAATGATATCACATCAGCCGAGATCCATATTCCCATGTACTTATTAGGCTCCTTTCATTATTACATGCATACACAAACACAAAGGATTCCAGACATGTTACATATTCAGACAAGCCCATGTGAATTATAAATGAGAGGGGAAAACAGCTTCTCTTTTATGGCACAATAGACAGTGATAGGTGAAAAGATAGGCTGAGATTTACCAGATGCCAGTCAGGCTTAGACATGTTTTTGAAGATGTGGCAGGCATTGGTGGTCACTGAACTGGCCCCAGAGCACCACAGTAATGAGAAGAGCCAGCGCTCATTCACAACCCACAGATTCACGGACACATTTTTTTCCCGCAAGTCACTGTCCAGCGAAATAAACAAAAATGTATGTAAAAAAACAAACAAAAAAACACACAAATCTTCTCTATGAATCTGGCTTTGGCGCCACATCAGCGACCTTTTCGACAGGTCGCAACAAGCCAGTTTTTTGCACAATAGACAGGAGTGGCAGGACCGTTTTAACGTGCGGTCTTATTCATCAGTCAAGCTTTTCTTGTTCAATTTGATTATTTCTTCATCTTTACAGTCAGGTAAAATTATAAAATGACAGGTGCACCCAACCGGACAAAACAATGTCTGGAAAACGCCTCATAGATCTTCATCTGTTGAAGTTTGGTAAATCAGCATTCCGGCTACTATAATCATTATTAGATACATTTTGTGTGTTTAAGCTATAGAGCACATACTTTTTCACAGCCTTTCTGTTATCTTTGTAAGAAAGTAAAACCCTGTGAGAATGATCCCTAAGGCTGTGAGATCATACCAGCAGCGGCAGCATCATGTCTCTGCATGTCAGATAAGCTGCACCAATCCTCCTCACACTCACCTTATTTCATGAGCGCTTAGTGAACTATATTCCATATTCAGGAAGCTTCCACCATCCGCGTTCATTTCGGCTACCACATTATACACCTGCTTGAACCCTGGTGAGATATTTCTCACATTGTGTCTATATTCTTTAGGAAGCCACCATATCTGAAAGTGATACACAGCATTAAAGTTACATATAATGGTGCAAAAGGGGGAAAAAACACACACACACAAAAGAATAGCATTAATCATTTTGGACAGAGATTTTTATAACAACATGTAGCATTCATAAAAGGCATGTTTTTAGGGCCTTAGGGTTAAGATTAAAGAAAAAAGAACTGTTCATCTGAAATAAAATTACTTTATGTTAAAGTATTAAAATTACCAAAAAATAAACTGAAATACGTAAATATAAAATATATATTTAAAAAAAAACACAATGTAACAAACTAAAATTAAAAAGAAAACTAAAAACCTAAAAGCTCATTTAAAATATAACTAAATACTATACTAGTAGCCTATATAAATAATACTGCTAGAAATAAAACGCTATAAGATTTTGTCACATTTAAAACAAAGAAAAAAGACAAAAATGGATGCTAGGAAATTATGACATTTCTGAAAGCTTAATGGAAATATATATTAAATTAGAAAATGGTCACAGACCCATTACTAATGGTCTCAGACTTTCAGACCCCACTGTATACAGTGCGACAATATTACCTTGTCTGGTGAGATGCCTGACTTTTTGATAGTGTCAGTGGTGTAGTAGGAGTCGCTGTTGTGGAATCCTGTTGAGTTGTTCTCATTTTTTAGGTCAAATATGAGGGAGACATTATGCTTTTTAGCCATGAGTAAGAGCTCAGAAAGAGATGGCACTGTCTGGTTTTCAGCCTCTCTCTTATCTTCCTCTGAGAGCGATGACACTGACTGAAGTGGATCTGTCTGTATTTGAAAAACAAAATATCTCATTTTAAACAATTGTCATTATACAAAAATCAGACCATCTGAACATCAAATGCAAAGTGGACTTTTTTTATTTATTTTTTTATCTGCTTAAATTGGATGAAGCTGCAACCTCAGGTCAGTTCAAGGTTGTTTTGCTAGAAATCTCTAACCAAAACATACTCCTTCCTCTTTTAATGGTGCCTGAGAGATATTGTGCTCCTTGAGGCTGCTTTTTTTTCAAATGCAACTGCACATCAATCCTTTACACCAAATATTTTATATTAGATAAGTAAGGGATAATGTATAGCGAGGCGGTTGTTATAGCGAATACAACCCTGACAGGCCCGAATCAGCCTGAAGGGGTTGTATTCGCTCACTGTAAAAATGAAAACATAGATTTTATTTATATCTAATTAATAAAAATGAGGCAACAGATTACAAGCAATATTATTAATTAAATTTAACAAATTAGAATTGAGTAATAATTAATCAAATTAATTCATTAAATGTTAACCATTTAAAATGAGTAAAAATGACAAAATATATGTTATTGCCAACATTGAAGACACCTGATGTTAACAAGCAGAATCACTGAAGGAGAAAACCATAATTAATAATTCACCATTATGGAGATCAGTGTGTGTTTTAGTTGGGCTCTAGCCTGGGAAAACCCAGACCACTCTCAGTTGTAACTGAGTTAGGGTCTGGCAAAGCTCCATAGACAATTCATTTCCACAGGGGCGTCACCAACGGACGTCACTCAAATGGCTCTGGGCGCAATTGGATAGATCTAAAACCAATCAGAGCGACGGAGAAACATCTGAGACTCTCAGCAATTCTCTGTTTGTGTTTTTCAGGAAGATGTAGCAATGGCTTCTGACGACTTTTTCCGTTTTTGTAAATGACAATTTTAAATCGCTTGAAACAGACGCGATAGCTGATTCGAACGAGTGATGTTCCACGGCGGCATCCATCTCTGTAATGTACAAAATCTGCGTCACCGTCGCTGCTCTGTCGTCATCGTGTAAAGCCCGCCCCAACGTTTCTGATTGGTGCCGCGATTTCGACGGATTGGAAATGGGTTTCAATCATAGACAGTATATAAACTGGACACAGCGACCCCATAGGTTTCAACGGAGAGAAATGAAGTCAATTAGAAGCACTCACTTCCTGATCGCAAGGCGAACTGCGCAGGCTCAAACTGAGCTTGACGACGTAGATGTGACGTGAGCAACCTGTAGGTCTTCTAGTAGCTGTGCCGAGAGAAATCTGAATCATTCCCTTCCGAATCTCGCAGAGACGGAGAGCGTGAGTATTAGCTGTCCATGAGGTAGCAGCAGGATCAACTTTATGACTCTCTATGGGCTTCTCCCTTGACTTTATGCCTCCACGTCCTCCCGATTGCTTGCGAGCTTCTCTGCCTGTCCATACGGTAATTTTTCGACTTGTGCGACAGAGTCGCGCGGGTATGACGCAATCGTTAGCCTATTTTTACAAAAACAGCTTCTACGGGGCCATAACGTAAGATACAAGGTAATGGAGCCTTTTATACATTTTCGTGTTTCTTTAGAAATAAACAATGGACAAACGGTGTCTTTAAACGCCTCAGATGTAAAGTTATTCGCTGTCAAAGTGACGCCAAAATGAATGGGAGTCAATGGAATGCTAACAGCAGGTGGGGGTCCGCTAGCCAATGGCGGCGCCCAGGTCGGCTTCAATGTCTTTCGGAACACTGCCCCCCTGGTTTCAATGGGCTCTTTGCCAGACCCACTTGCAGAGCAAATCTAAATTTGCCGGAAGTGGTCTGGGTTTTCCCAGGCTAGTTGGGCTCTTGACCCTTAAATAATTAACTTTAAGTTTTGTTTGACTGCTGTACATGAGTTATAACAGCCAGATGATGAACAAATAGAAAAGGTGATCTAATGGTGTTGGTTGTGTTTTGATGTAATCATTAATTCACAATCATTTACCCTGAATCACTAAACTCATATAGAGTCCAATTCATGAGTTAGGTTAACTTTATTAACTATAGCAGTACTGGCCTTGTACACCATAATATCATTAACTTTTACAATGTAATCCAAATAATTTCTAAAAAGTTTCTCTTGTACCTAAGTATAACACACCGTTGCCATGAAAAACAGAGCGTTGCTATGGACACGGTGTTCTTTAACGGAAGCAATACAATAGTTTTTAAATCAATAAACTCCTTTTTAAATCAATATTTTTTGTAAAATTTTTTATTTATTTGGTAGGTAGCCATGTAATAAGCGGGATAATGTATAGCGAGGCGGTTGTTGTCTGTTATCAAGAAATAACAGACCGCATCAAAGAGTATAGAAGTACTTCTATACTCTTTGACCGCATTCTACATTAGAATTTAACCAAGCCATGTAATATAATATAATACATACATTTTTATTTCTACTTTCCTGTTGTATAACAGCAATTACTGTATCAAATGTGTTATAACTATATATAAATGAAAACTTAAATTAAATTAAATACAGATGCTATAAATATAAAATAAATATTTGTCCTCACTCTTAAAAACCATTCGCCTGCATTTAACGTCTGTAACTCTTGCAATGTGAAGTTAGTGTGCCTGTCGCCATCTCGACCTGGAAATTTCTTCTTCACATCAGTTGTTCGTAGAAAGCTTTTATTGTCATGCATGAGAAAAGGCTTCATGTCCTTGCTGAAAAAAGATAGACAAGTGTATTAAAACAGACACACACACACACATACAGAGGTGGACAAAGTACACAACTTCCTTACTTGAGTGAAAGTACAGACACAACTGGTCAAATATTACTTGTTACAAGGAAACGTTGTAAAAACGTTGTAGGTCTACTTAAGTATCAAAAGTAAATGTCAATGCTTTGATTTATTATTGTTGCATTGTTGTATGTAATACTTACAGTACCGTATGCCACTGAATCTATGCGTGCCTACCTACCCTCATATCAATATTTAAAAAAAAATTAGAACACCGTTCCAGTAGTGGGATTGAATGTGAGATTAAGTGCACTCAATAACGTCCACAATGGTTTCGAACACCCAAATGTCTGTTCCCTCAAACAGTGCCCTATTTAAAAATTTTGGGCTTTTAGTATGAATATGTTAGCCTTATTGTTATCTATAAGCTAGTGTGCTCCAAAACAATGACAAAAATAGCACAAAATGACAATCAGGTTGATGTCAGAATCCAACACTGTAATGAAATTAATCTCCAACGTTGGACAGACGTTGTATTGTGGTTGAAAATGAAAATCGGGTTGACGTCAGAAACCAACATCAGTCGGGTTCTGACATTAACCCGACTTTCATTTCCAACCAAAATCATCCCCTGACTGATGTTACTACTTTCTACTCAAGAAAATTGTTGTGGAGTACAAAGTATGTACTCTTTCAATATATTACATATATTGAAAGAGTACATACTTTGTACTCCACAACAAAAATGTATATTTTTCTTTCAAATGTAGTGAAATTAAAGTAAAAAGTTTCCAGAAAAAATAATACTCAAGTAAAGTACAGATACTCAAAACGTGTACTTAAGTACAGTACTCAAGTAAATCTACTTTGTTACTGTCTACCTCTGCAAACATACACACATGTACACACATGAACAGAATCTGAACCTTTTACCTGAGTTGCACATCTGTTTCAAAAGCCACCACGCCACACTCCAAACTCTTCCTGAATGACATCATGGTATTCTCTGGAGCCAGCTAAATACATAATTAACACACACATTATATGTATATAAATGTTTTAAAACGACAAAAGAAATAACTTTTTTCCAGAAAGAACCATTAATTTACTACGTATATGTTGAGGTTCCCATGTCATGTATAAACAAAAAAGAATTCAGAGCTCTAGCATGAGTTCTTCACACGCCTCTGTTTTTATTCACATTTAACCTCCAGTCTCCTGGTGAGCGCAGGAAGATCAAACCTACAGAGCTTCAGATGTCAAAACACCTCTTCCTTTCATGCCAGTGGAATTTATCAGGTTGTGTTTGAATTGTATACTGTCAGCCATTAAAATTATATTTCTGAATGAGGACTACATGTTTTGTAATAACTGTATATGTTTTCATTGTGATTATTTAATCTATAAATTGCTTATGCTTGATAAATGTTCCAACATTTATGAGCAGACTGACATGCTAATGAAATACACTCCCCCACGTTGATAGCTTACAACCTGGGAATTATGCCATAATCATCATAATCCTAAACGGATTCAGAAACTACAGCAGATGATTCATCCTGAGGCATTTTTCTAATAAGTAAATAAATAAAAATCCTGCAGTTCAGCACCGACAAGAACAAAAACAGCAAAAACAAGATTTTGACGGGCACACCAGTGTAAACATGAGCTAATACACGTTAACAAAAGGTATGTCTCAAAATGAAAGTTACTCTGTCACTTACCATTGGAGCGCCACGATGACCGACGAGGGAAGGTTTTGGGGGAAGATTATTGGTAATGCACGGAGAGCAGATTGCAAGAGGACACAGGAACACAGCAGCGGACACGAACATGAAGGTCATCATTATAAAAACCTTACAAGCTACACAGGCAAAAACACACAAAAATATTCAGTACAACATTCTGCAATTTGAAAATAAACCATAATTAAATCTTTGCATCATTAGTGTTAACTTTCACATTTACACCGAATACCTGATCATAACTTTCATTAATATGTCACTCACCAGTAAATAAATAATGCTTTATTGCACGGCTCTTTGATTAATTCTGATTGGTCACTCGAGGTCTGATCTTTTTTCATAATATTTGCTGTCGTCTATGGCAACACTCACTCTGCTCATCCAGGTAATTAAAACTGGCACTTTTATCTCTCTAGTATCAAACTGCAGACCCTCTCGTTTTTTTTTTTTTTTGTTTTTTTTTTTTTCTGTTGTAAGGACCTTTTGAAACAACTCAATCATTTGGCGAAGTGATATAGAACTGTAAAGTGGTCAAGACCTGCCTGGAACTCCTTTAGCTGAGCATTTCCCTGAAAATGATTGCACACCTTAGAACGTTCGTCAACCAATCAGATTCAAGCATTCAACAGCCCCATAATATAATCAATATTTAATGTCCATTTTTCATCTATTTGGTAAACAGCCGTGAAATAAACAAGATAAAATACAGTCAGAAAAGATTACATTTTAAGGTATTATAATAAGCTATAAGCAGGGCCGTTGCTAGCGGGGCGAAAGGTGGGGACGATTCTAGATTTCAACAGAGGGGGACACCCTCCCCGGAATGTGATTTCAAGGGGGCCCACAGCAACAACCGGGGCCCCAAATAACCCAGCTACGGCCCTGATTATAAGCTGTTTTGGAGCCATATACTAACCAGATGGTTGAGCTTTATGATAACTCTTGAACACTAGCCAGCTGATCAAGGTCAAAGCCACTACAGCACACAGATGCAGGAAAGGAGCCGTGGCCTATGGGAAACCAAAGAGGGGATTTTCATACTCCATACAGTTCAACAATAGTGGTGTAACTGGAGATACAGGCACCTGAGAGTCAGTTCTGATAAATACAGTATAATGTTGAGGGATATGCTTTCTCTCTGTGAAATATTACACTGCCATTTTAATGTAAAAGATAACATAGAATTCAATGAGAACATGCCACAAAAACTAGAAAGAAAGAAAAAACACCAATACTGAAATGTTGAATGGCTGAAGGCTGGTTTCGATTTCATACCTGAAATGACATATAGACTGTTTTCCACTCTTTTTTCCATTTTATACAAACTCCAACTGTGCCCATAGTCACAGTGAGGAGACCCAAAAACAGAAACACCTGAACAGAGAACAGAAAGATATTAACATTTTCCGATCATTCATTAACATGCGGTGAACAATGATATAAAGTGTTACAAAAGTTTTTTTAAAAGGTAACCAAATACAGTATGACATATTTTCCTCACCTCAACTATGGGCATATTAGGTCATGAGTCTTTTTAATGCTAATTTCTTAGTTAGCATTTTATGTATATTAATATTCATATTCACTACACTTTCCAAATAATTAACCAAATAGAGCTTACTAAACATGTATTAGGGGCTAAATTGTTTGTTTCTGTGGAAATAATCTCTGGAACTGCCATACCTACATTTAAAATGTAAATTTAAAAATATATATTTTAAAATAAAAGTTGCACAAATAAATAAATATTTATTTATTTATTAATGTTTTTTTATTAACATTTAAAAAAATAATGTTTTGTTAATATTTTCTCATTTGATTTAAAGTTGGACAGCCTGTGGAACAAGGCTTCTGTCATATACAGTGGGAGAAATAATTATTTGATGCCCTGCTGATTTTGTAAGTTTGCCCACTTACAAAGAAATGAAGGGTCTATAATTATTATGGTAGGCTTATTTTAACGGATAGAGACAGAATGTCAACCAAAAAATCCAGAAAAACACATTATATAAAGGTTGTAAATTGATTAGCATTTGATCAAGTGAAATAAGTATTTGATCTGTAATATGCTTCCCACAGATTGGTTATGTGCCCATGTGGAACACAGAATAGTCCTGTTACTTTAAGAAAGTACTCCTAATGTCTTAATGTCAGTGAACACCTGTCCACAGAATCTGTTTCTAACCTCTCCACCACCACGGGCAATACCAAAGAGCTGTGAAACGTCAGGAACCAGATTGTAGACCTGCACAAGGCTGCACAAGACCATCAGCAAGAAGCTTGGTGAGAAGGAAACTTTTGTTGGTGTGATTATTCAGAAATGGAAGAAATACAAACTCAATCGCCCTCGGTCTGTAGCTCCATGCAAGATCGTGCCTCATGAGGTAAGGATGATCATGAGAAAGGTGAGGGATCAGCCCAGAACTACACGGGAGGAGCTTGTTAATAATCTCAAGGCAGTTTGGGCCACAGTCACCAAGGAAACCATTGGTGACACACTACGCTGCAATGGATTGAAATCCTGCAGAACCCGCAAGGTCCCCCTGCTCAAGAAGGCACATGTAGAAGCCTGTCTGAAGTTTGCCAGTAAATATCTATAAGCATGGAGGTGGAAACATTATGCTCTGGGGCAGTTTCTCTGCTAAGGGTACAGGACGACTTCACTGTATTGAGGGACCATGTACCGTCAAATCTTGGATGAGAACCTCCTTCCTTCAGCCAGAACACTGAGGATGGGTCGTGGATGGGTCTTCCAGCATGATAATGACCCAAAACATACCGCCAAGGCAACAAAGAGTGGCTCAAGAAGAAGCACATTAAGGTCTCGGAGTGTCCTAGGCAGTTTTCAGGCCTTAATCCTATAGAAAATCTGTGGAGAGAGCTGAAACTTTGAGTTGCCAAGTGACAGCCAAGAAACCTTAAGGATTTTGAGAGTATCTGTAAAGAGGAGTGGACCAAAATCCATCCTCAGATGTGTGCAAACCTGGTGATCAACTACAAGAAATGTCTTACCTCTGTGCTTGCCAAAAAAGGTTTCTCCACCAACTCTCTTAAGTCTAAGGCATGTTTTGCTTGGGGTTGAACTACTCATTTCATTTACTGAAATGCCAATCAATTTATAAACTTTATATAATGTGTTTTTTCTGGATTTTTTGGTTGATATTCTGTCTCTATCCATTAAAATAAACCTATATAACCCTAGACCATAGACCCTTCATTTCTTTGTAAGTGGGCGAAAATCAAATAATTATTTCCCCCACTGTACTTCCTTGTGCGTGTTTTGGGACTTTTGTTATATTTCCTGTCTTGTGTGCCAATCGGAAGTGTCCATCCCTATGCCCTACTAATTCCAAAGGGCAGAACAACACCATGAATAAATTAAACTACTTCCTTGAAGTGACCATTGCATGTTCCATTCGCTAACGGACACGTGGAAGGGCCTTCATAAAAGGGATTCAGTTGTTCACTTCGGTTGGAACGCTCCTTTAAATGGCGTCCCCTTCCTGAAGTGCATTTCAATGGTGCAAAAACGCAGATTGGAATGTGCTGTTAAGTTGTCCTTTGTAGTTTTCCCTTTTGATTAGTCTCCCCAGGTGTTTCCCGTTACCTTGTTATCTTGTTTAGCTTGTTACCCCCTGTGTTATATCCCCTGTGTTTCTCTTGTGCATTGTCAGTCGATGTTGGGATGTTCCTGTGTTTCTTCTGTTTTGAACTTGCTTCAGTTTGTTTATTAAATGTACTCTTGTGCTCTTCGATCCTCGTTTTTTAAACATACTCTTTGCACTACAGACTGTCCAGCTATGGATCTAGCAGGAGTTTGTTTTGTTCTCCTTCGTCAGGACAAGTGACCTCTTGAGGACTACACCTGTCATTTTTTTGATTCCGCTTTTCATTCCCACTTCCTGGAAAATACACTCATAACATTTTATTGTTCTGGACTCCATGAACTCCTCAGAACTCAACTTTCATATGTTAGTCCTCAAGAGACATTTTGGGAGTTTGAGGAGCATGCTATACAACCCAAGCTCCAATGGCCACAGAGCTTGGCCCACTGCGGACCCCAGCTGTGATGACTGTCATTGCAGAGTACTCCGCCATCATAGCCGCCATGCCAGAGTTTCTAGTGGTCACGTCCCCTGCACCCGAAGCTACAACGGCAGGCCCAAGGCATTTGTGACCGGATGTCTAGTGTGGTAGTGTGATCCACTGCTGATGTTGGCGCCAGCAGCCTGGATGCCCAGTTCAACGCTCTCAAGCCCGGCGACCTCTGCACTCCCTGTGATGGCAATTGCCATTTTATGTGTTTGGGCTGCACACTTTCTCCTGTGGCTGATGCCTCTGTTATGGCCGCGGGTGCCGTTTCTGAACTCTCTGTGCCCCCTGATGCCTCTGTTACGACTGCGGGCACCGTTTCTAAAATCTGTGTCCCATGATGGCTCTGTTGCAGCCCCAAAATTAGTTTCCGAACTCATTGTGTCCTCTGATGGCTCTGTTATGGCCATTCAGGTCGACCCTGAACTTCCTGTTTGCCATGAAATGACCACTGAGGTCATCCCCGAACTCCCTGCATGCCCTGTTATGATCACGGAGGCTATTACTGAACTCCCAGCCTGTTTCTCTCTCAACCAGAGAGGCCATTCTGAGTTCTCCAGTCTCATCGACTCCCCAGAAGTGGTCTTCAGCTCCGCTGTGGTGGCCTTTTGCTAACCCTTGGTGGATTTTTGATCTGCCGTGGGGGTCAACAGCTCCGCTTAACCGGGGTGGTCACTTGTCCCATCTGCTCTGCTGTGGTGGTGATCTACTCCGCCATGGGGATCTTCTGTCCCGTCTGCTCCTCCGTGGTGGTCTTGGGTCCTGCTTGCTCTGCCCTGACCACATGCTGGCCACCTGCTCATCCTGCTCCGCCGCCCTGGTCACCCGTTCCACCTGCATTGCCCTGGTCACCTGCCCTACCAGTTCCGCTTTGGCACCCCGATTCACCTCGGTCTTCTGATCCTTTCCCACTCCACAAACCTGGTCCACCATCCCTCCCCAGGTCCGCCTCCGCTCCACCATCCACCTGGACTTTTGTTTTTAGCTGTTTCTCCCTGTGAGTGTCTGGAAGCTTCTTTTAAGTGGAGGTCTCTGTCATATAGTCCCTGTTTGAGTTTTGGGACTTTTGTGATATTTCCTGTCTTGTGTGCCATGTTTGTTGTCCTTTGTAGTTTTCCCCTTTGATTAGTCTCCACAGGTGTTTCCCGTTACCTTGTCTAGCCCTGTGTATATACAGCCCTTGTTTTTCTCTTATGCTTTGTCAGTTGATATTTGGATGTTAGTGTGTTTGGTGTTCCTTGTGGTTTCCCTTTTTTGGACTTGCTTCAGTTTGTTTATTAACCCTTAAATGCATGTAAGTTTCTCCAATCATTATTACACATTTGGGTCTTTAGCGACCTGGATCTATATCTAACATGGATGGATATCTACCTGTCGCAACAATATAAAACTCACCTGATATTAGAGCATATAAAAGCTTATTTTGTTACCCTAACAAAATGTATTTATTTTTTCTTTGTTTTATTGTTTATAATAAATTGACTGAGGAATACTAAGAAGGTTGATGTCTAACTTTAAAAAAAAAATGTATTAATTATTTTCTTTTTAGAAAAGTTGCGAAAATTAAGACATGGCTAAAAGTTTCATACAAAGTGACCTTCATACAACAAATACAAAAAGTAAAAAAAAATAAGAGTACCTTATGCAGCCAGTGCAAATTCAAGGGCTCTCCAATTACAAAATGTAGCAATCCAAATACCTGAAATAAATGAAGAATGATTTCATTTGAACAACCATTATTTACTAATGCTACCCACTAAGCAATCTGTTCGCATTATTCCCTTCTTCTTACCAGTAGAAGTAGACAGTAAGTGGCCAGCACAGCAGAAATGACCATTACTATCATGTACCAGTTCACCCATGTTTTCAAGTTTTCAAAGGCACGGCTGCAAGAGGAAAATGAAGCAATATGGCACAATGACACAATCAGTAATTAATGAACAAAGTGGGAAGCAACATGCCAATGTATTTACAATTATAATTATATAATTTGCATATTGTGTTTATTTGCTCACTCGTTTACATCGGTGCGGTCGTTGAAGGCAATATAGCAAACGTACATCCAACTCAGGGCAAGTATGGACACAAAAGACAGAAAAGAGAACCAGCAGCATGGCCTCTACAAACAAAGACAAAACAAGACTGCACATTTCAAAATGGTTCCTCTTTCTGTAAGTCATTAAGCTCTTCTCTTTATCCGGTTTAAAAAGAATTAAATAATAGTTTTCCCTGATCACTCCCCCTGTGTGCGTGTTATGTTTCAAAGTGACGATTTAGCAACAAATGAGAGCCTGGGGGCATAGTGTTCTCACGTTGAGTTTCGCTTACTGATTATAATATTCAAAAGCGGGGCCAACCCCTAAAGTGTTTATTATTGTAGCTGATTATTACTAGTCCATTCCACACAGGATTTAAGAAATATCTGAATGCAGCGGTAATTGTTTCTGACACAAATCAAAATAATTGCTTTTATTCAGGCTTCTAATTAACATACTTTTCTGCCTGTTATGATCATCATCAGTCTCCACAGCTTTGTACTCACTTAAAAGGAAAGAGCATTTACATGATAATTGCTCATTAAAGAGGCATTCAATGAAAACTATTTTCTTTGATTCTGTTCGAAATTTATTATGAGAAAATATTCTGCCTCTCTCAACTGATTATGTGAGAAGAAAAAATAATCAAAACATATTGAAAAGATGTCTGCCAATCATAGAGAGAATGGATGCATAGCCTATTTGGCTAAAAATAGATTGTGAAAAAAATCTCACATTTGGTCTTGTATTATCACTGATCCAATGACAACTGTAGATCCCTCTGAGGAAGGTTTTGGCAATCGAGATCATTGTGTTTTTCCACATCAAATGATTCCAGTTGAAAGTTTGCACATGAATTGGGGTCTTGTCAGGTAGTGAGGTTTACCCTTATTTATACTGGTGCAGGTGTTTGATATGAATGACTCACTGCTTCACCTGAACCTGAGAAGGAGAGAAGAGAATACAAGATGTTCGTTATGCAAGGAAACCTGTTCTTTAGCTCAAAGCAGAACTCACAATGCCTGGCTTATTAGTCAGGAAAAGTAAATTACGATATTGTTGAGGGAGAAAGAGAGAGTGGGTGTATAGGAGATGTGACTCCAGTCACATGACAGAGCAGGTATGGAAAGGTTAAATGTAATTATAAAGGAGTGGCAAAGCTTTCAAAAGCCCTGAAGCAGAAAACTACAAGACAACCTGTGAGAAAGATCTCATATCAATCACTCATCTCTAATAAAACCATGGAATGTTCGACCCCAGTTTAAGTTCAACACTGCAGCTGTGCAAATGATAAATATATTAAATAACATTTTGACTATCTAATAAAAGGTTGCCTAATGCTTGAACAGTAATTTGAGTGTCATACTGTAAATTATATAAACTGACATGAGGTATTAAAGATTATTCTGAGCAAGGAAAAATGACCTTGCTCCGGTTTTGACAGAGCGTGCATTAAATGAAATATAATCTGCAATGTTATGAATACTTTTCCTGTTGTTTTTGTTTTTAGGTTCAATGGATGTGAAACCCATGATCAGATAAACATGTCTAAGCAATAAGTGCCTTAAGTGCTAAAAGCAACTGTGAGGAGTTGGTTAGCACAACAGGAAGGGAAATCATATTGGAACAAACATGTAATTAAAAAATACTTCAATGTGCTTGTGTAAGTATTTTTACACGTGATGATCAATGACAGTAAAAACACTGGATACACCTGGATGAATGCATGATTCTCCATACCTTAAAGAACTTTTAATCTAAAGGCTTGAACATTAAATCAACTAAACTAAAATTATATATAAGTTGTTGTTTCTTTATAAATTAATAATTTTATTCAGCAAGTGTACATTCAAATTTATCAAAGTGACAGCCATTAATGTTACAGAAGATTCCTATTGCCATTCCTTCTTTTTGACTTTTTATTCAAAGAATCCTGAAAGAAAATATGGTTTCCATAAAAACGTTAAAAGCGCAACTGTTCAAAATTTATAAAAATAAGATAAAATGTCATGAGACACTGAGACCGGAGTAATTGCTACTGACAATTCAGCTTTTCCATCACAGGAATAAATTACATTTAAAAATGTTTAGTTTTAAATGTAATAATATTTCACAATATTGTATTTGTAATGTATTTTACATTATTGCTTTTCAAATGTCTAAAAAGCTCCAATAATAGCAAGATTTGTACAAATTGTTTAGTTTTTTTGTAAAAAGAAAGCTGACCATAACATACAACAGCACTGACAATAACATAATAAGACTCAATAAGAATCAGCAAACATAACAGTGCAATTATCATGCATCTCAAGATCTTCACTCTTCCATCGGTATATTGTCTGTCAGCCAGGTAAGCTCCACAAATGCGTAAACATTACTTTATCAAAAAAGCATAGTGGTGGAGGGTGATGCTGTGGTCCATAAGCCATGACAAAACATTCCCAATGCAATCACTCTATAACTGTCAGATCATCATCTGACTCACTGAAGTGTATCAGGGTCAGTGCAATTCCTGCTAACAGCTCTATGCATTAAGGATACAAATCTATCCAGAAAAATTCATTACAAAAAGTCAGTGAAAAATTAGAAAGTACATCACACCCTGTAACCACTACTGTGTACAGCAGTTTCTTGCTAAGTAACATATTAAGCAACCGTTTTGCCAACGGTGAAAAGCTTCACAAAATCCTGGAGGCAACTAGTGTTCTTCTGGCTTGACAAAGGAAGAAAAGCAGCTTGTCAACAGTTGATGTTTTGGCCCTGCAGAGAGGTATGGTAGCAGTAGCATTTAACCCCATTTAAGATCAGACATTAAGTACTTTGTCAACTACAGCTGTTTATGATTAAACAACCTGTTGCCTTTGACAGTTTGCACTTTGCACAACTAAAAAACACCCTAGGCATATTCACGGATGCCATTTTCTCAACATCACACCACACCTCTCAGAACATGGTAAATACTCCTTTGCCATGGTCATGGCTTGAGATTGGATTTGTTTCAAATTATCTTTTTTTTGCAATATGAACTGATCTCTAGGAATTATTATTCAAATGGGTCTTGCAAAAAATATTTCTTAAAATGTCAAAAGAAGGAGAAGAAGAAAAATAAGGGACAGTAAAATTTTACATTTCCAAAAATTCTGTCATCATTTACTCACCCTCAGGTTGTTCCAAACCTATATACCGGTAAATGTCTTTGTTCTGTTGAACACAAAGGAAGATATTTTGAGGATTGTGGGAAACTGAACCGTTCTGGGGCATGATTGACTTTCATAGGTTTTTTTTCCTACTATGGAAGTCAATGGTGGCCTAAATGGGCCTGGTTACAAACTTTCTTCAAAATATCTTCTTTTGTGTTCAGAACAAAGAAATGAATACAGGTTTGAAACAACTTGAGGGTGAGTCGTATTTTTGGGTGAACTATTCCTTTAAGCCAGTGGGACCATTTCTATAACTTTAAACATCTTTAGTTTTGATTTTGTCTATATTCTTTTCATTCAAAGTTCCCAAGTGATTTTCTGAATTTAGTGCATATTCATTTATCAGAGACTAATGAAATAGGCATCCCCAAATGTATTGACAGTGACAAATGCGCAAAGTTTGCTGCTTAATATATTTTTCCACACGTTTCTATAGTATAAATAAGCATTTCATAAGTTTTAAAAGCTTTATTGGCTTATTTATTTTTACAGCATTGTCCCTTCCTCATAACCTCTGAAATTTGCTCTGCGATGCTGTATATCAGATTTGGGCCAAATCCTGTAAGATTATTCATTGGATTAATAACGACCCCACATGTAAGTCTTTACAGATCTTGGGATTTCTTCTTGAGAAATGTCCTAATGATTGTCCAAATGTCTTGGCCTCACTGTATGTGCAGATGCACTGACACCCACTGGCTGCCAATATTGAGCAAGTTGGTGACAAGTTGGTTCACTGGTGGTGACACGATTCTGTAGCCGACTCCTCAGGAGGTGGTCCTGGCACTTGCTGGGCACTCTGGGACGTCCTGACGCCTTCTTTACTGCAGTTAAACCTTTCTACTTCAAGTTCTTGATAATTTGGTAAATGGTTCTTTCAGTTGCATTATTCTTTGCAGACATTTCTTTTTCACATGAGGCCATTTTGATGCAAAGTGATGATGGCATCCCTCCTTTTATAGCAATAAGTCTGCTCTTATAATCCAATCAGCTTTTCGCAATTATTTAAAATGCACCTGATCACTCTGCTTAATAATCTAGAAAATATGTGAATCAACATCACAACAACTGAAGCAGCAAACTTTGTTAAAAAAATGCATGTCACTGCCTATACTTTTTGCATTCACATCTCTGTTATCATCCATCATTTTGTGAAAAAGCTATTTATGTGATCTCAAAAACTTAAAATTGATTATCAATAATTATTTTATTAATAAATAATAAAAAGAAAATTCATTGTTGTTCAACTTAGACATGAATGATGCACACTTAAGATAAGTTTGCTGTGAAAGTTACGAAATGCATTCAGCAGCTTGAAGATAAAATACAAATATTTCCAGTTGCTAAGATTATTACCCCTGTGCAGACAGGTATAACAGGACTTCCAAAAAAAGACTAGTATGTCCCATTTTCAACAGGGTCAAAAAAGAAATCCTTTTCACTTGTGGACAAACTACGCAGTATTTTCACAGCCATTGTGATCTTAGTAAAATACAGTAGAAACACATAGCTTTACAACTTTCTCAAATCCACTCCATCATCATCAGGCTTTTACTGTATGTGCTTTTATCATTAGAAAGCTGAACTGATGAAAAGACTTTAGATGACTGTACATATTTAACATCACACGTGACACCTCTTTTATCAAAGTGCTTCAGTGCAAGTCAACTTTTTTATTTAAAGAAATGTTTATTTTAAATGTGAAAAAAAGATTACAATTAAATATGGTTGCAAGAAAGCGAATGAAAGGAAAGCAGCCTATGCAAAGCTATATGTAAAACTTGCACATAAATCAAACGACCAAGGCAAATGTTGAACACAGTGCGTTGTTGTGAAAAAAAAGAAAGAAAGAAAGTTAAATAAAATTGTCATGGGTCCACTGACTTTCACTTTCTTCATTAAGCTTTAACTAGACCGCTATGATACAAAGACATCTGCCCATTTTGCTGTAACAACATATTACAAACTAGATACACAAGCTGTAGTTTTTGCTGTCCTGCTTAATTTATTAAGGTATCATCATATTGGCTGTGAGAGCTTTTCAACCCATTCTAAAATTGATTTACAACCACAGATCTTGAACCGCAGGTCAGTGACATTATTGTTGTGTCATTTTTGTTTTTTACCCAAAGGTATTAAAATGTTCTTCAGGGTTCAACCTCACAGGGAAACATTTCTGAGTGCAACAGCCTGCAACTTCTAAGTAAACCTATGTAAAAAAAAAAAAAAAAAAAAAGGTGCTTCTATGTGCATTCTAATCCGAAATAAAAAAAATGAATAAGCAATTTTTTTAACATCCTGAATACAATGTATTTTCAAACCGCATTTTTGCAACCTATAAACATTTTTTTTACTTAAACAATATTTTTTATTTATTAAATAGGCTACTTGAAGAAGAGAAAATAACCTATAAGCACCTGTAATGACACGCTTAAGCACACCTGACGATATTCAGCTCACACGTTTTTCAATAACATTGGATCAGAACAGATAGTCCGAGAGAATAAACTGAATTTGCAAACTACCTACCTTGCTGAAAAGGTAACAAAAAGTTGACAGGGAAATCCAAATCAGTCTCTAAAACTTTAGCACTTTTCAACAGTCTCTGCACGTGAAGTCATGCTGAGACTTAATCCGCGGATTGAATATTAATAAGGCGGTAACAATGAATGAGCTTTTCATTCCTCCTCGTCGCTTTTATATGGAGCGACACCAATGCAAGGCTGTTCCACTCCTCTCCAAGTCCAACAGAGGGCGACATTTAATGTGTTCCGAACCATTAAAAAGCAAGAGATGCTACCTATACCGACGAATGTTAATTTTGAACCTGACACACAAAATTAACATTCGTCTGTATAATATTATATAGTGACTGCAAATGCACTATATTCTGCCTATTGCGAACTGCTGCAAAAAGTAGCTTAATAACGTGTAACGTCATTCGAAGCCCATGCCGGAGCTCATTTAAAGGGAGTCCTGATCTCAGATATATCTTAGATTAATAATAAAATTCACTCATCCCTTTATTTACATTTGCACAAAAATATAGGAATGTATACAACATGTAGGCATATAATGAGCAAACAAAAATCAATAAGGAATAAATATATAATTTATTATAAATTGAAATGAATTTATATAAATTTAAATAAAACGAGAACTTTAAAATGTATTAATATATATTAATTTATGGGTATTGTTTTATGTGTTACTTTATGCATTTCAATATAGCCAGTTTAAGGTGAAATGTAAACAAAAATGCAATGTAGCCTAATGCAAATGTTTTTGTTATGCTATTCACATTTTGTGGATGTAGGCCTACTATGTAATATTATTTATAGAATATGAATAATTAATAGAGAATTTATAAAACTTTTTTATTTTTTAAATAAGCATAGACCTTCAAAGTACTATAGCCTAACAATACACGGTATATTTTCTAAATGTATTGTTTATTGAAATGTGACATTCAGCTTCAAATGTTGCCAAGAAGAGGTAGATGATGGGCAGCAAAAAGAAAACGTATAGCCTAGCTACTATATTTTCAGTTTAAATAATTTCAGAACGTGCATTTACCACCTGCTTGGCTTTACAGCGCTGTGGGTTATTTCCAATGTTCCATATAGTTAATTATTACCCATTACTTACACGCATAGAAGTTAATGAACGAAGACACTGATACACAGTTTTACTCAATTGATTTTAATTCAGGCTAGGCTCATTTTTAGCAGATAAGTTCTGACTAGGCACATACCTAAAAGTCTTACAAAAGAAACCTTGAAAATAAGCAGCCTCAGACCAAGTAGCCATTCATGATCTTATGATGCTCTTGAAATTGAGCAACGGGACAGGAAGGACAGTTGTCAGAGATGACCCAGAGGCCATATTTACATCTCTGGATGAAATGCGAGAAGCAGTCCCAACATCAATATTTTCTTTAGCTCTTAATCGTTTTTGTTGGGGTGGGAGAGAATTGGAAAAAAGGGCTGGTCACATGATCTCTAAGAGGGCGGGGCTAATGGTTCTCTCGAGGAGTTCGTGGTGAGTACACAGACAAAAACAAAACTGTCGAGCAAAAGCAGTTGTTTATAATGCTTGTCTTTCATTTTAGTGTGATTTGTAACGTCAGTTTATTCACTCAATGATTAGAATTTTTTATGGCTATAGCTCATTGTGCATCGCATCGTGTGTTTATTGTTGAGTGTTAGCAAGCTAGCCTGCTGTACTCACTGTACAATGTGAACCGTAGATAATTTATTTACATTCCTTTAATTATAAATCTTTGTTAATTTAATGTTTTAGTAATCAGTATAGTCACAGTTTTGTAAAGAATATCATTTAGTCTTTAAAAATGGAACAATGTCATAAAGTACATCGAGGACAATCTGACGATAGACATCTTCATGTCGCTGTTGTTGTTTCTCGCATCTTCAATTTCTAGCTCGAAAAACATGGACCAAAAGATACCATACGATGACTATCAACTGCCAGTAGTGTTTCTTCCATCCTATGAGAGCCCTCCTGCATGGATCCCTCCACAAGAGGTGCTTTAACACTATTAATGCATGTTTTCATCTTTTCTTTTGTGATCATATTGACTTAATTTATATTTTTCTTCCTAATAATCAGAGGATACATCACCCTGACTATAACAATGAGCTCACTCATTTCCTACCTCGCACTGTAGTCTTAAAAAAGCCCCCTGGAGCACAACTGGGCTTCAATATCCGTGGAGGAAAGGCGTCGCAGCTCGGTATATTTATTTCAAAGGTGAGTTGTGTCAATTAAAACCTTATTTGTTTATCAAAAGAACTGCCTTCCTCATCATGGTCTTGTTCAAAATGTCTTGACAGGTGGTGCCAGATTCAGATGCCCATAGGGCAGGACTACAAGAGGGTGATCAGGTGCTTTCTGTCAATGATGTGGACTTTCAAGACATTGAGCATTCAAGGGTAAGGCTTGATATGTCCGTCCAAGAGACAGAAACACGCTTGATATTTCCTCCTAATCTGTTTTTGATTTCTCCTAGGCTGTGGAGATTTTAAAGACCGCAAGAGAGATTTTGATGAAGGTCCGATACTTCCCTTACAGTGAGTATTATATTGATCCTTCCTTTAAGATATTGACTTGATGTTTTCAATACACCCTTGTTGTTCCATTCTTTCTATTCTAGGCCTATATCGTTTTACTTATTTTAATTTAAATACTGTAGTTAACTGATTCAATTGGAGTACCTGACATAAATGAGTGTCCTGCATCTGTTTTTCTAGATTACCAACGGCAGAAGGAGAGGACTGTACACTAGGTGGCAGAGATGACATTCATGACTGAAGCAGTGAGTGACGCAGCTGATGAGGCATTGGCGTGTCAGCCAAACTTCCATCTTCTCTGCATCATCTTCCTCCTACTAACTATTGTCTCTGACTAGAAGACTGCTCAAAGAAATCATCTTCAAACACTTAAGAACATACCTGATGATTCAAAGCTTCTTCACCCCTTTTGGTAGTTTTTAGGCATCTGTGTTTTGAGCTGCACAAGTTTTGAATGCAGCTGGTAAAATTTCCAGATCATTTCTCTCTTTCCCTTTCCTCTGGGGAATTTAGTATATTCTATGAGATATATCATGCATATAAAAAGAAAACATGGTAGATATTATTTATTGAATGAAATAAGTATATAGGGTTATAGGGCAAAGGGTACATCATGAATAAATCTGCTATTAATATCATCAACTGATGTCCTGCTGACAAACACATTGCTATTGATTAATTCATTGTCATTGAATCAATATGCTAATGCAAACAGTTCTGTTCAGGTGTAAATACTTTATGCTCATTTTTAAATAAACCTCTGGAGAAATAGCTTGGCGAGAGAGGGTGTGTGTGTGTGTGTGTGTATAAAATGAATACATTATCTGATTTGGTAACTAAAGTTATGATGTTAAGTAGTGTGGCTAAATGTTAATATATTGCATCAACTTGTGGTACTATAAATATGTAGTCCTAATGAAATTCAACACATTTTTTGTATTACATTATTTTATTACACAAAATTGACCTTTTACTGTGTCACGAGGTCAATGGAACAGAAGACAGTTTATATGCAAATATAAACCTACCAAAATGCAACTTCTTATTGGACGAAATAAAAGAAAGTCAAAAACAAATTTTTAACCATTTATTTAAAATGTTAAAAGTATAAAACATTATTACCCTTTAGTGAGTTAGGACATCATACATATGAAATTCAAGTTTTCAAACACACAAATTTTCATATCCATCCATCTTCAGAAAAATATCATGTCATAAATCTGGGTAACTGCCACTTCTAGTGCAAATGTCTTTGCATGGATCCACTGGTATCACGTTGTTAACATGCCTTTTTCTTTCATGTTCAAGGGCCAAACACATATTTGAGAAGTACAGAACAGCTCATTTCTCTGCCTTCTATTTTCCTCTGCCTGTTACAGGCAAATTAACAAATACCACTTCAAGTAATAAATCTTGAGGTAATACCACTTTGTGTCTTGGACTGCTTTGGTCATATTACAGGGCCATTACACAGGTTTTCTCCCATGGTTCACACACATGCTAATACAGACACAGCTCTTTGAAAAAGCACAGACAATTACACAAACATAAAAAGATGACATTGCAAGGAACCTCTCCCCTACCATGGAGATTTAAAATAAGAATTAAACATCCTTGACCATATTCATAAAGAAAAACAATCTATTCACCTGCATGTCATCATCAATCATTTAGGTGTAGCTTCATCATAACCATTTAGTAATAAATTACAGGTCAAAAAAAGGTCTCGTTTAGGACAATGAACCACCTTCAAAAGGCTTTCAAATTAAATTAACGAGTAGAGCTGCATAGTATAAAGAATTTCCCCTTGTTCAAGTAAGCATCATGTCACGTGCGATGCCCTAAGAAACCCAGACATCAGTAAAGGAATGTGTAGCACAGTGATTGTAAACTCTTACTCTGTGAGGGGAAGGAAGGAATGTTGACATCAACTAGCTATAAGTGGGGTAAGAGACAAGAGACTGATCCTGTGACGTGGACCTTTTCTTTGAGTCGTTTTAGCTGCTGTCTTCATTCTCTTGAACGTCCCTGGATGAGCTCTCATCCACGTTCTCGAGCGAGTCTCCGCGCTGGATGGACAGCTGTGCTGGATCCATCATGGCCAGTTCACTCTGTATGGGGTACAGCCACGGCTTGTGATCCGGAGAATTTGCTGCTTTCCATGCAGGGTAGCTCTGACCGGCTTTATGAACGCTTCTTAAGACCTGTGGAATGACAGATGAAGGTGAAGGAGTGGCACGAGTATCAACGGAAGTTACACTGAACTTTTTTTCAGCCTTGTGTAACCCAAACAATGAACTGGAATCCAGTTTTACCTCATTTTCAGGCTGTGCAATGACTCAAATTGCAGCAAGTCTTTTTGCTCAAGCATAGTTATAAATAAACAGTGTTTCTGGTTTCTGTCTGGGTCTTCAGAATTTTTTGGCAGCACAAAATATCAGTGTGCGTGCGTGCAATACTGCTTATAAACTCTGACTTCTGAACTAAAGGTAATGGGCTTTGTTATTTTGTCAAACAGTATTAATAGATAGGAAACAAACCACTTAAAACAAATAACCAAAATAAATAAAATCTTCAGCATCCTCCTTTTAGACATGTAATATAGCCTAGTTGTACCATGTAAACACACACATATGTATATATGTATACACACACACACACACACGACGTGTGTATGTGTATATATATGAAATAAAACAATATGAACTGTTTTCAACATTGATAAGAAATGTTTGAGCATCAAATCAGCTTATCAGAATGATTTCTAAAGGATCATGTGACACTGAAGACTGGAGTAATGCTGCTGAAAATTCAGCTTTACCATCACAGGAATTACATTTGAAAAATATCTTAAAATAGAAAAGATAATAAGCTTTGATGAGCATTAGAGACTTTTCACAAACGTTAGTGTATGTTAATCAAATCGTAAACCTGATTAATGATCAGTGGAAAGACAAACACCTCAGTTTTCAATAATAGTGTATAACACACAAAGTGTGATGTATATACTATGTTATCAGTGTGCCCTTTGGACAGAGATACCGTCTGCAAACAGCCCTACCACATGCTGTAATTCCATTCAAAACTATGAAACCAACAGCAAAAAAAAGCCACAATTCAAAACAAGACTGACTTCTTGTTCTCAATCAGAAGAACATATTCACCATAGTTATCTTTAGATATCAATCTGAACACTTGATGAGAGCTGAAGCATTATTATAGGCGTTTCTAAAAACTGTAAAGTCTAACTGTGTCAATCAGTCATAATTACAAATGATTAATAAAGAGAAGAGATTTGCATTTAATAGAAGCCTAAGTGATGCGCTCTTCTGTAAAATGAAAAGAATGACTGAAGTCATGCAGCCTAGAGACTGCCTACTAGCCTACGAACAAGATAAACGAGTTTCACTTTGGCACAGCAAGTGCTGCGTGAGCGTCGTCTTCAGTACAAGATATTCCAGTAGGTTACCATAGTAACAACAATTAGGATTTCACAAACCTTAAACACAGACCCACATACAAAGATACTCGAATCCTCAAAGAGTATAAACGACAGAAACAGCAGTCAGAGACTAAACATGTTCACTTACTTTTGGAGCCAGGACCTGAGATGCTTTGTTGACAACCCACTTTGGAAGAGACCCTAAAAGATAAAACAAAAAAAGGTTATAAAACAGCAACAAATTAAAGTCTTCCAATGTAACTGAATGATGGGAGCGAACCGGTTCACACCTCTGGGATCAGCCTGTGAGAGGTATGTGAAAGTGCAGCTGTTGGGCCCTGTAGGTTTGAACAGGTAACCCGTCAGAAGGGACACGGCCCTCACCAGATCCTTTCGTGGGGGATATTTCTAAAATGAAAGCAAAGCTTTATTACAGTATTTGTATAATTTATGTAGTAATACATTGTATTATTTATTATTATAAAATAATGAGAATAATGTTCAATGTTAAAATATTGTCTCCTACAAGGTTGTGAATTTGGATGGGCGAAAACTTGAAAACAGTCATTATTTTTGCAATTTCATTTGACTTAATATTTTACCTTTAAGAAAATCTGATATTTCAAGGTCTCTTGCTTTATCTAGACATTCATTAATAGAAGGTGTAAGTAGATAAAAGACGTACCGGATGTTTCACTGAGAAGTTAATGATCACATACTCATTTTCAGACGCCTGCCATGAGCGCAGGGTCACCACATCTCTGTTCTTCAATGGTTTCGGACAAATCCCTGTGAATAAAGGAGGGAATGAAATATTTTTATGACATATAGGCCCATAAATAAACTTCACTGCCTAAATACACACAAAAACATAGTCCCAGCAGGAGGCTTATCTTCAGCCCTGTACTGTGATAAGCCACTACACTGAAGCAATCACATTGTTGCATGAACTACTAACTAACAAAAGCCCCAAAGAACTACTAGAATAACCATAAGACATGAAAGAGGTCTTAAAAATGGACAGGAATTTAAAAGATTACATGACTCACAGGAATAGTAGCCCACATCAGCATTGGGAGCCAGCCGAGCGATGTCAAAACTCTCAAGCATTGTAGGATCCCATGACTTCCGGTACTGACTGTCATGAAGCACGTCATACATGGTAGCAGCCGATACATCCTTTATGTTCATTCTACACTGTATTGGAAACAAATGCATTTGCATTAGTGTTGTTATGACAGCAGTACACACAGGACTGGACATGTAAATTAAACTGAAATGTAATAGAGAGAGAAAAAAAGAGATTGTGATCTACTGGGGGTCCATAGAGAAGATATGTAAACAAAGCACATTTTCATAACTACCATTAAATCATGTCTAACCAATGACCCATTAAGCATTTCATGATGTAATACAATTAATGTTCCTAATATAACTTATTATAAAGGGTTATATATATATATATATATATATATATATATATATATATATATATATATATATATATATATATATATATATATATATGCCCCTGAATTGTCTGGGTTGGGGGCCCTGCAGTAAAGTTTGAAACCACTGGTTTAAATGAATTTAAATGGTAACATTGACACCATAACTTTTAAAGACAAATCAAAACAAAATATTGTCATACACGCATATCCGTAGTTAGGCAAACATCTTACCTTGATTTTGTGGACTTTGGATAAGTTCACTTTGTTGCTTGTAGAAGTAGATACAGGGGGCCCCTCGACCCATACCTCCATGTCATTCTTATCATACTTGTTGTGCCAATTCTCGGTGGACAAGCATTGTCTTTTGAACTCATTAAACATGAATTCATCTGGAATAATCCCCGGACCGCGAGACATAACTGAAACAACAATTTCACCAATCGTTTTCACCGCGAGAATGACAGATCTTGTACCGAGGCTCAGTAACTTTGTTCTGCTCGCTAAGTATGATGTGGTGTTATTGTAGTCACAGATTAACAGTTCAAGCTCGACAAGATTTTTCTCACAAATTCCTCACCTGACGTCAACGCTTGCGCGTGGAAAAACCTCGTCACCACTTCCGGGAGTAGAACAGGTGTATTACAACACTGCAAGGTGCGCAGCTAGTCAGTCAGCTCGGAACTACAGTGATTTAGCACACTGACATGATCTAGCAAACTGACATCATGTTGATTTATACCCAATGGCTTTTATGTACTCAAGTGAGAACTGTTGACAAACTGCCACAAACTGGGTGTGTCGGACCGCCCATATTGATTGGTCATTCGGATGCGGGTCCAGTGGTCTCTCTCTGCTACTGCATTGATATGCATGGTTAATTCATCACGGAATCCCAAGACGAGCTGTGAGTCTGTGAACTCCGCCTTGTGTTCACGACCGAAACCTTTCTTCAAATCACCTCCACAGGAACAGCATTCAACAGGCTTGTGCAATGTGCCATTAATAAGAAACTGAATTTCATAGCTGTTTCTGTTCTGTGTGTTGTGGACTATGGTACCAACAGTGGACCAAAGAGTTTAAAAACATGAAAACCTTTAATAAGATTATTTAACCCTTTGCTTACTATGCAGTATACATAAATATTCTTATATAAATAGAATACTGGTAACAGCTTATCACAGGACAATAATCAGTATCACAGACATAACACACTATCTGCAATTGAATTTTTTTTTTAAATGAAGATTTGTTATATTAATTCTATAGTTACAACACTGTGTATAAGCCTATATACAGTAAGTAGAAGCAGGACAAAGAGCGAATCTGGTGAAATATCTTTTATTCATGTGATACATTTTGGTGTCTCTTTAACCGTCCATTTTTTACAGCATATAATAATAGTACTTTGTCACACAAACGTAGCTAAACACTAGTAGACAGCGTATTTCAAACAGACCAACACACTTCAGAATAGCACACAGCTGAGTATTCAGTGAGTGACACGTGATAGAGCTGTTCAGGAGGGTTTTCACTCTTATTTATTTCATTTCCTACATATCAAACCATAGTAAATGTTAATGTTTAAAACACACTTGATGCCCTTTTTAAGTCTTAGTGATGAAAGGACTTGTCGGTTTACAGTTGAACGAGAGGAAAAGCGACAGTTCTGGGGGGCTCGGTGATACCTCTCCAGCAAATAAAAGCCCATTCAAGCTATACTGTTGAAACCCAGCATTACAGATGGGGCGTGAAAGTCTTTAAGAGTGGCACGATTGTGGCACGACTAGGTCTTTGTGATACAGTAGCCAGGCAGCAATGCAAATTATACATCAAACTTTGATTCCCACACATTGCTAACTGCCATTCCCGTCAAGCATACAACACATTGTATCACTAACTAGTGAGATAATAAATAAACACATGAAACCAACAGTCTTACGACGAGCAATACCAAGACGTGTCTGTACACTAAGCGATAGCCGTGTTGAAGGAAGAAATCTAAATGTCCTGTTAAACAAAACCTCATTATCTCTATGCAATGTTAATAGGCTCGAGCAAACCACAGCACTGTGGCCTGATTTGGTGCACCATGACAACCAAACAAGCAAGGCATTTTGTGTTAAACTGTCTCTAAACTGCATGCGGTCCCTACACTTGCGCAGCAAAAACAAGACAGAAAATGAGCGGAATTAGTGTGAATTGCTGATGCTTTCCATATCCAAGCTCAGAGCGACGCTACGATAGTTTTGTTAGTACATACACGTTTTTACAATTAACGTTAGGTTTTGTGACTACGGTCGTGGATAAGTCATTAAATATCTTAGGATTTGAATTTGAACTAAATTAAATAGCAATTTTCCCTTTTCTAAGAACATTAAATCCAATTTTCTTTCCCCCACAGCTCAATACATTCTACTTCCATGCAACCCTCCAAAGATTTCGGTATAAAATTAGCCTGTCCAGAATGAGGCTTGTCGCAAACAAAACTGCTAATTTTTTTGTCCATACATGTATATTTCCTGAAACAAAACAACTTTTAAATTATATCTGGTCCCTAATACCATATTCAACATGGAAACATCCAATTATACAGAATATTGTGTCCATGGTGAAATTTCACGACAAAATCAAAGAGATTCGTTCTGTATCTTTCTTTTAAATAACTTCTGCCAAAAAACACAAATAATAGTGTAATGTTAATGTAAAAAAAAAAAAAAAAAAATGAATATGAATCAGTAACAGCCAGAAGTTCTTCCTCCAGTGAAATTAAAAAAGGTGGCAAAAAAGGCCTAAAAATGATGACATCAGCCCCAGCTCTGAAACATGTTAACTTCACAACAACTATGATGGCACCGACGTGTGAAAACATAAGAGCATATGAGCTTAAGTCAGTCTGCAATCCCATATAATGCCATGCAGCCCGAACAGATGAGGATCTGAATGGTTTTAGCATATAATCTATGCTGTGATTTTACTTTTTTCGTTAATATATGCATTTTTGGAATCCATTTTAATACAGAGTAAAAGCACATCCACACGGTTACTCTGAAAAGTCACTGAGTCGAAGAGAAAGAAAAGGTTCTCCGCTCATGACACGGGGCCGTGAGAGGAGCGAGTGACCACTGAGAGGCAAGCTGTTTGTGTGTGAGGGGGTGGAGTGAGGGGGATGCAGGACCTGGTGGGGGACGAGGGTGGTTACTAGCACGAGCAGCTGCTCTCGGTAACCGGCAGCTCTGGAGGCTTCTCCAGTTTGATGTCGATCACTGAAAGTTTCTGTTAAGGATCAGTTACTGAGAGACTGGATCATTTGAATAAGCATGTCTTTACACTTTTCATTCATTTCTGCAAACAAGCTTATGATCTCCTGCTATTAGGCTGTCATGGACAAACTGACTGACATTTGAATGTGAGCGATGGCATATTTAAGGTGCATGTGAAGGATACTGTCCTCTTTGCTTTTCTCTGGTGTACTATCCATTCCAGGCAAAGCTGCAGCAACACGACGAAACAGCTAGAGAGAGAAAAAAGTTCATTACTTAAAACTGCTTTAGCCACATGTACATAAATCAATGCAGTTTTAATATAATACAAAATATATATATATTTTACAGTAGTATGGGAGACTGGGGCTAGTTCTAAAATTTTTTACTCCAGTTTTACTCCAGTCAACACACGTTGACCTTTTGAGACAATATTTTTTTGGCATATTCTTAGGAAGTTATATTATAGAATATTATAGGCGTTTCAAGTACATTTAAACAGCAAAACACATATACAACAAAATCTCATGAAAGGGACACACCTCATGAAACCTCAAAAATAAAGAATAAACATTTCAAACTCTTGTTTTGGCCAACAGATATTGTAATTAAGTTGTAAAATGAAAAAAGAAATATATATATATATATATATAAAATGTTTTTTTTTTAAAGTTTATCTTTGATAAAAATTCTAAAACTAAATCTGGTCTTCAACTGATAAGTTAAGAGTCCCAACAGAGTTAAAGCCATCACAGTCCATCAAAATATGCTTTAGCGATGGACAAGAGGGGCATAAAGGAGGATCTTCACTCTTTTAAAAAAACGTATGGGTTAGCCTGGAGTGGCCAGTGTAGATAACATGGTCGAAGCTATTTTAAAAATGGACACAACGGTTTCCACCAACCACAGGATTGATTTTGTAAAGTTTGTTTCTATTACACTGATCCCATTGAGGATATAAGCATTTCTAATAGGTTTGAGGTCTGACGGTGGAATTGGGCATTTGGAGCTCTGAAGACGAAGCCTCTTTTGCTGCAGCATCTGCTTTCTCATTCCCTGGTATTCCACAATTTAATGTGTTCTTGCTGAATAAAAGTACTAATTTATTTCGAAACCCCAAACTTTTGAACGGTAGAGTGGCTCTTATGACAACTTCCTCATGTGCAACTAGCCCTAGTCTCCCCTATTTCAAATAAATTATAACTCCCAATGGGTAGAGAGGTAAAAAAAAAGAAAAGAGGTAATTTCCGAAGACACTAGCATTATGACAAAAAAGACACCATGATCCACTAATTCTGAAAACAAAAAGCAATACAATATGCTTTTTAAAAGCACAATGGACAATGAAATGTCTACATTGAGTCTGTGAATTACAAGGGGTGCTAAAACAGCATTCTAGCGATGCTTGGCCAACATGCAAAGGACATCTGTGACAGTACATGGGGAGCACTTCAAGCAAACAAAACACACAAAAGAACAGCTTAATAGCACAGGACACCTGTGAATGTGAGGCGAGGGAAGAATGGCTAATGATGGGCGAGGCGGGGAAAGATAGAAACCAAAGAAAACAGAAGCTAGAGTGGTGGAGGGAAGGTGGGGTTTGGCCGTCCTCATTTCTCCGTGATTCTACCTGTTTGACATTGTAGCCAGTCTTTGCGCTGGTTTCAATGAACATGACATTCAGTTCCTTAGCCCTCTGCTCGCCCTCCTCTGTGGTAATCTGTCTGCTCGACCGGAGAAGGGAGGGGAAAGGAAAGAAATACAGACAGACAAAAGAAATGCATCAAGAAGAAGAGAAAGAGACAGAGACTGTCTGAAGTTCACATTAGTAATAGGGAAAAAAAGAGGGTTAGTGTTTTGATAGGACCCCAACACAGGTTGAAGAGTTGAGAAATGGCGGAAATCGTAACCTTGAAAAGAGATCACTGCACTGTAGTTCAACAAAAAGGGCCATTCACCGGAAACACATTTGTTACTTGAGGACAATCTACAACAAAAATAAACACCCTATCAAGGGAAGTGATGATAATGTCATTGGCACTTTGGTCACTGAAATATCCCTTGTTTATTTTTGGCTTAAAGATTTAATCTAGAAACTCTGTCATCAATTACTCACCCTCATGTCATTCAAAGCCTGTTTCACTTACTTTCTTCTGCAGAACACAAAAAGATTTACATAGAAGAATGTCCAAGCTTCTCTTTTCCATCCACTTCTATAGTATAGACTAGGGTATGCACATGACGTCACCGTTGGCCGGAGTGAACGCGGTTACGCCCACTGAGTGGCAGAAAGACTGAGCCACAGCACTGGCTTTCAGTGTAAATGCCGCGAAAAAACACACAAAGCACATCTAAAACTGGAAAAAGATTTGAGATTGACTGTATAAATATATTTGACAAGAAATCTGAGGTATATTTTTACAGACTGCCGAAAGCTACCGAAAAGAGAAGCAAATGGATCGCTGCAATTCATAGAAACAACTGGATACAAACGCAGCGAAACATGGATTTGCAGTTATCATTTTGTGTCAGTATGCTGAATTTGGGTGTAAAATCATACCCTATATATTGTATTGACAACTCTTGGATGTTTTTTTAAAAAACTATACAAGTCTTAGGGCTGGACGATATGACGATATATATGACATTGATATAAGTGATCACCTGGATTTAGAGCTACCTATATTGTATTTATATAAAGTATTCACAGGAAAATTTGCTTTATGCATTTTCCCAGTGTCAAAATCAGGCACATATAAATGTCAAGAAACATGATTTCTGGTTGCATGTCACTGGATCTTTGGTAAGTTGTAAAGAACACTATATCGAGTCTTTCAACCTTTAGTTTAAACTGATAATCCCTTGTTTTACTCGCGTTTTTGCAGTTTCCCCAATTAAAATCCAGCCATTAAGCTACTTTTGCCACTCAGTCTGGCCGAGGGGGCGTTCCGGCAGGAAAGTGACGTCAATGCATACCCTCTATAGTGAAAAGACATTTTGCTAAACGTCTTCTTTTGTGTTCCACGGAAGAAAAAAGGTTATACATGTTTGGAATGACACGAGGGTGATAAATTATGACCAATATTTCAGTATTTTGGGTGAACTATCCCTTTGTCTCTACACCGGATCTGTGGCATTCTTTCAAATTGATCGACTTCCCACAGACAATAATTTTGACTCTGTAAGATAGTTATGCCCAGACCAAGACTTTTGACATTTTCTGTATTGACTTGAGGGAAGTCGAATGATACCCGAATGGATCGATGTTAGAAAATGTTAAACTGAGGAATAAATTGTTAGCTGAAAGTATAATCAACAGGGCAAAAGATTTAACAAAAGGCCACACAAGAGGTAGGAGATGTAAAGAACTTTGTGAATGACACGTGTTCTAATTCAATGAAAATCTGCAGAGCTTTCTGCTGAATTCCGTGTCTGTAGAATCCAAGTGGGTGTTATGTCACATTCCTTCCATGTTTCTTTGTGGTATCCTTGATCAGTTAACAACAATGTGATTCTATTACAAAAAAAAAAAAAATGCACGTTCGAAATGCACTAATTTCAAACCGGAATCCATAAAATTTAGAGTTTCGACTGAAGGTGAAAATTACCCCATGTAGATTTTATATCAGGTTCAAGATTGTCACGCACAGTTTGTAACGTTGACCAATAGAAAGATGCTTGATTTAAAAATGACCCGTGTGAGCTGTACTCCATGCAATGCTACACTATTGAAAATTGACCTTTTTTGCTCACGAAATTCCCGCCCCTTTACGATTATACTCAATATTAGCCTATTTTTTTTGCTAGGATTCTGCTAGGATGTATTACTGTATTTAGCTTGTTTTTACAATGTGAGGACAGTCTCAAAACAATTTTTTGTGGAAATCGACAATATGCCACAGATTCTGTTATATAAGTTAGAACGCTTAGGTCTACACTACAGCTGTATCGTGTCACCCACCTGTTTGACGTTATAACCAGCTTTGGCGCTGGTCTCTATGTACATCACACCCAGTTCCCGGGCTTTTTTCTCTGCTGCCTCTACTGACACTTGCCTGCCATTATCCATAGTTGAGGTGTGGACACAGTTCAAATTAGAATGGATATGAAAAACAAAAGTAGTAATGGGAAATCAAAAATAAAATCAACAGAGAAAATATGACCGAAAAGAAAAGCAACAATGGCACAAATTATTCAACATAACGCTCAAATTAATAAAGAGAAAACTGAACATAAAAATAACACATAGTGAAGAGCTTAAAACGTGAAGTCTGAGGGATGAACAAAAGATGTGTTCATCAAACTACTGTACCTTTTATCAGCCAAGTCTGTCTTGTTGCCAACCAACATGATAATGACATCACTTCCTCTCTCTGTTCTGACATCATCTATCCACTTTGAGGTTTGCTGGAAGGAGTTGAGATCTGAAGAACAGAAGGAAAAATGTTAGGCATGGACTTATTACAGAGGAAAAATGTCTCTTGTGATCTGCAGGAACTCATTTTAGTGATAAATTAATTGAAAATCAATTTGCAAAATTCAAATTTGGCAGCTTGATTCGTTTCAAAGCCGAGCTTCTTAGAAGAAAGTGTGCAAGCAGACTGTTAGAATGAAGTTCAACAAAACAGAGGACGGTTAAGTTAAAGCACAGATCATTTCAATGCTAAGAGAGAGGCATGTTCGATCTACTTTTCATTTAATCTGAATGACATAATAAAAACAGCATTGTTCCCAAGCAACTGTACTAAGATGAACTGCCATGGCCTAGAAGCAGCTGCTGAATGCTAACTGTGCCCTGAGGGCATAGATCCCTGCTGACCCAATGAGTGAGGCTCAGACTCACTGGTGATGTCATAGACCACCACAGCAATAGTGGAGTCTCGGATGTAGCTGGGAATGAGGCTGCGGAAGCGCTCCTGCCCTGCAGTGTCCCATAGCTGGAGCCGAACCTGATGGACCAGCAAACCGTGGTGGTGTGCAAAGAAAACAGGGGGAAGAGAAAGGCAGAACAGAGAAAAGAAAAAGTATAAAGAGAGGATAGAGCCAGGGAGCAGGGTTAGACGAAAAGGACAACATCAAAGAAGCAACACATGAAGGAAAATGAGAATAACCACAAGGTTTTAGGAATCTGAAAGCATTTCTCCATTCCTGCTCTCTGAATGACGCTGCTTTCTGCAAGATGCTTTGCAAATGGCACTCCTTATGCACAAGTATTGCTGGACATGTTTTCAGTCGAAACAACAAACTTTATGGTTTTGAAATATTTGTAAAAGCTCAAATTGTACTCATAAAGACACAAAAATGGAAATTTTTCTATCATTTATTCACCCTTATGTTTTTCAAAACATGTATGACTTACTTGATTTTGCAGAACACAAAAAGAAAGTATTTTGAAGAATGCTTTAACTGTATTTGTCCATATCACACAAGTCAATGGCCAAAAAAAATTAATAAATCCTAAATATCTTTTTTTTTGTGTTCAATGCAATAAAATACAATATAAATGATATCTAAAACTGCTTTCCAGCAGATAAGTTAAATAAAATAAACTAATTCTAAATTAATTCTGGTAAGGTGTAAAAGCCATACTAAAAAGATACGTCTTCAAACATCCAATATCAGGGAAAATGTAATATGCAGTGAATTTGAACTCCATAATTGGCGAGCATAGAAAAGGCCCTATCAGCATTTGATTTTAATCTAGCTTTAGGAACAATGAATTCCATCTGAATAAATTATCAACTGTCTAGCATTCTGATTCAGCAATATTTGAAATGTCAGAAGAATTAAAGTTCTACAGGTTTGGAATGACATGAGGGTGAGAAAATTATGATTCACATTGTTAAAACTGATTTTTACACCCCCTCCCCCCCCCCCCCCCCCATCTAACTTTGTTTAACTTTACCAGGAACGCTAAAATAAACCAGCAAACTTATAAAGCTACATGAGTGCCATTTACTCAAGCAGAACCCAACTTGACCCCACCATGTGGTGAAGCAGGAGCACTAGCTACCTACTTGCTATATCATAGACCACCACTGCGGCTGCTGAGTCTCTGATGTAACTGGGAATGAGGCTACGGAAGCGTTCCTGCCCAGCAGTGTCCCACAGCTGTAGCCGAATCTATGACCGTCCATGCAGCACAACAGGCATGGGGACCCATTCAGCACCCAGCCATGGAAGAGAGTGGGGTGAGGTGGACAAAGACACAACCAAACTTAAAAAGGTGAAATCAAAATAAATGACAAACTAATGACATAAGTGTGATGAGCTACAAGCATGCGCAAGGAATTACGCAAATGATAACTGTGATGAATCTGTGACAGACAGTGAAATCACCTGGTGGACTAGCCCTATTTGGACGTTAGAGAAATGCGTCTTTGTGATTTTAATCCTGTCTGAATCTGCCATGTCTGTGTGTTTTCTCACGCAACCCCAGTAAAAATTCCAGGGCAAATTACCTGCTGTTTTTGGCAAACTCAACGGTCCACTGAGAAATCTAATCCTCTCCGAATGTGAATGTCTGTAATTGTATTATAGCCAACTAACGCTTTTCCTCATTTTTTTAAAACCTTCCCGAGTTACAGTATGTGTACCAATCTTTCGCATGCTTTCCTTTCATTTTAAAATGGATGCTATCTGATGAAAAAATGTAATTATTAAATTAATAAATAGAGCCAAATCGTGAAAACTGTAAAGACTGCCCATTTTAATATCAGTGTCATGTATGATACTTGTCTAGATATCTCTGCTCACTTATGTGGGTTTATAAACAGCCACTTTAATAAACTTATGAAGTATATTTAAATAGTTTTTAATAATATATTAAAGTTATATCAAGTAATTCATTAAAAAATATATACGTAATGCATAGCACAGTAGGCGACCTTCTGTAATGCCCATGTCTAGAAAACACACACTCCCACCCCTTTAATAAACAGATCTCAGTTCCATCCGAATCGGTACATGAAATCACAGACGTGAGGTGATAAGAATTGTAACTCAAACATCGTTTAGAAAACCAGTCCTGTCCGAATAGGGCGTTATAGACCTTACAGGTGATATTAGAAAACATCAAGGTGAATGACTTGAGCCAGTGTGTGTCAAAACCATCTATTACTAACATTAATAGTCAATATGTCAACTAAATCAGGCTTTAAAAAAGGCTTGGACACACAGAGACTCCTTGGAAATTATTCTAGAAATGTTGATCTCCGTCCTACCGTGCGGTCTTCCAAGTACATGGTTTTTGACAGAAAGTCTATACCAATAGTTGCCTATGGAGAGAAACAATGAGTTAACTTAGTGCACAATCACATTGTAAAATACAGATTGTATTGTATTTTGATTGTATTTTCTGTGGAACACAAAATTTGATATTTTGCAGAATTTTCATTTTGCTCTTTTCATTTCATAAACTCAAAAAATAAAATGGATCCTTGTTCACTGAAAATCTAATTTGCTCTTGTGCATATTCAAACTTTCTGCAACAAGACACTTTTATATCAAATTTGATCTCAATGACACCAAAAGCCATTGGTTCTAATGTGCGTCAGATGCACACATGTGAACGAGATTTGAGAGCTATGAACTAAATGAACACTCGACAAACACCAAATGCAAGTTAAAATGGGCGTGAAATAAATGTTATTGAGACTGGACTTAGTATATGTATGGTCTGAGTAGAAATATAAAAAAAAATTCTGTTTCAAATAAATGCTGTTGTTTTTTTTTATACTTCAAATCCTGAAAAATAAAATGCATCACAGTTTCCACAAAAATATTAAGCAGCACAACATTATTATTGAGAATATTTTTTTCTTGAGCATCAAATCAGCATATTAGAATGATTTCTGAAATATCATGTGACACGGCTGGAGTAAAGATGCTAAAAATTCTGCTTTTCCATCACAGGAATAAATTAAAGTAGGCCTATATTAAAATAGAAAACAGTTATTTAAATTATATTTAAAATATAAATTATTTTTTGCTTTTTGATCAAATAAATGCTGCCTAGGTGAGTATAAAAGACATAATTCAAAAATATTAAAACCTCTTGAATAGTATATTTCTTGTTTATAAAAATAATGTAAAATAGATTTTATGGCTAGTAAAATTAATAAATTTTAAAAATAAGAAAAAATTATTTATTTCAGTGTGCCAAAAAAATTACTTTGAACTGTTACTACAGAGTTAGACAGCTTTTGGCCATCATATGCTTTTGTTGTAGGGAGAATGACAGTGTGACTATTCTACAGAGTATCTCCTTATGTGTTCCATGGGGAAAAGAAAGGATTGGATCAACATGACATCATATGACAACACTATTCATTAGTGAGTGAACTATTCCTTCAAGGAAGTAACCACACCGACGTCATGATAGCTTTCATAAAGTCAATAATGCTTTGATATTAAGTTGTTTTAGGTAACATGGTAAGCATCTGCCACACGGACAGGACATAACATGGGCTGTAACAATCACAGCAGCTGTTACCTGATAGGTATTATCGAAGCTGTCATACATAAACCTGGTGATAAGTGAAGTTTTGCCCACTGTGGAGGAAAAGAAAAACAACGCATTAGACATAAGGGACTCGCAGTGAATGCGTCTCAACACCTAGTGTGATCCCTACATAGACAGCTTGTTTGAAATTGAATGTATCGCGTCAAAGATGCATTGGTCTGCGCAGGATGATTCTGAACTCTGATCGCTGTGTTGGCAACATGGGTGTCGCCGTCCTGCTTTCCACAGCAACATACTGCATCACTACAGGCTAAGACGTGCAGAACTCTCCTTTACGACAGCTAGCGAATGCTTTTCAACGTTAAATCCAGCCATTATTAAACGAGAACGTGGATGATGTGGAAGTTAAACATCCCTGATGTGGTTTATAGTATCATGATCTTGATTGTCACAGCCGGTCAGCTAGAAACATGCTAACAGCTAACAGTTAGCAACCATTTTCACACCAGACAGTATCGTTTTACAGATTTAAAAAAATAACATCCAGTACCAGTATAATAGCATTTGCATCTTATGTGTTAAACAGTAATGGTGGTTGCAATCACATATAAAAGGCCTTTAAAAATGGGAGATCTCTGTTGTGGCTAGGAACAGAAAACACAAACATGCTAATACAAGGACTTGATGGTTTCCTTCGATGTCTACATTCAAGAATACATAAACACTGAGAGGAAAGACAGAAAAAATACATATAAACTATCAATTAAATCATAATGAAGTTGATATTCGGATCTCACATCTTTTGTATAGTTCGTGTATTGCAAGGATGTTCAATGCTACATGCTACAAAAGCAAAATTTTGTGTATTTTAAGTGCATGTCGACAAAAGTATCAGTCCACACTGTCAAATTATTACTTGCATGTATATTAAGTAACATCTATCCTTCTGGAGCATCATTTCACCTGGCCTGTCTATCTCTCCGTCCACGTCTCACATATCTGAACACTTACCGCTTTGCTCGCCCAAGAAAACCAGCTTAAATTTCCGCAGAGGGTTGCCAAACTCTCCGCCACCGGTCGTAGTAGACATATTTTTCGAGTATAATAAACAGCAGCTATCTAAATATTATTTTCTGTGCGCGGACGAAGGACACTGTACAGTCCAGTGACGGAGCGCTAATAGCTGATGATTCCTGAGTGTGACAGCGCCTCTTAGTGGCCAGAGAAGCAAACGCAGGACACGCTCGGTCTGTGTTTCAGCGCACAGTGCTACAAAAGCTGACTACTATCCTATGCTGTCTAGGTTTAAGACTATAATGGCCAAAATGCTGTCTTGGTAGGCAGCTGACTAGGGTTTGAGACACAGTCTATTTCTACTGTCACACCTTACCATTGTGTAGTAGCATCTGAATATTTTTAGTGTTGCCTGCGCAATTAATTTATATAGGCTACATTTCTATTTATATAATCCTATACATGTTTATAATACAATTTTACGTTAAATGTTTCACATCACTAAGATGTAATTCATTTTTGTATATATATGCAACAAAAAACATGTAAATATTCATAATTTATTCTATATTGTGTTAATATATATTTAAATGTAGAATATATTACATATATATATTTTTTTTAGTTATTTGGAGGGAAAATTATAAAACAGCATATCAAAGTTGTTTTAATGTAATTTTATTGAAAATGTACACCATGGAATCTTACTACAGTTAAATACTTCACAAATTTCTGGGATTACAGGGGTGGGGGTAATTGACATTAAGGGGAAAATATGGAAGATGACTAGAAAAATGTAGGCCAGTCTTGACACCCACAATGTTTCACACAAAAAAATAGTCACTTGTCAATGTCATTAATCATTAAAACAGATTTTAAAGTTGATACGCAAAATAGGTCCTTAAAAATTATATGTACTGCACACATATGCATAAACGTCTGTACCTCATAACTGACTTACTTGAAATTACTGAAAACCCTTGATGTATATCTCTATGCAATATTTGGCAAAATGGAAAATGACATTTATAAATTGAACATAACTGCACATTGTACCTGAAATAAATACACATAATAAAATGGTCCAAAGTAAGAAGCATTTGAAGTGTAAATATGTCTAATCAAAGAATAACTCAATATATAAACAAAAATATGTTCAGGGCATGCAAAAGAACAGAAGATAAAGAATATAAAAGTGGCACTGAATGTGACCTACATGGTATTTCAATAGGTGCTCCATTACTCCCTAAGACTATATTTTAAATAAAATAATAACTATTGCTGTGAGTGTTTAAGACTTGAAATGTGTCCTGTAAAATGTAAAGGGGATTACAAAACATACAATACAAACCTCTCCGATTTTGCTCATGCTTCCAGATAAAGATTCTCATTAAATTACAGTTAAATCTCTCTCACTTAACACATTTGCTGCATTAAACAACCAGGAACTTTCGGGCCCATTTTCTTTGGATTTTCTCAATATTCACAGCCAGTGTGTCAAAATGCGTAAGTCTTATTAAAGATATTCTCACTCAACTTATAGTTAACACCCTAAAATTAAGCATAGTGTTTGCAAATAAGTTAGTATCCATTTGCTCCTCACAGTTAGCACTGCGTTAAGGTTGATGAGTACATGCAGGTTTATTCACGAACACATATCCATAAAAGAAACTAAACAGTTTAATTGAACAAGGCAATATCATAGACGTGAAATGCTAAACTGAAACTCAACAGCACTGCATTAGTTAACAGCCTTTCTATCAGAGCTTTGGCTCTGGTGTCGCCAGCAAATGATGTCTGTAAAAATACTAATGAGGGACTGCTTGGCATGCCCTGATTAGAAAACAGTGCTAATATTTGTTGAAAAAAATACCATGTTAAGCCCACATAAGGCCATGTTCAATAGGGCACACAGCATGAAAGTTTAAAAATGAAAAAAAAAAACTTTTTTAAATAAAACATTCAAACAAGGCTGACGGAGTGAAAAAAGACAGGAAGAAGAGTGGACGCTTAGTTCTCGTGGAAGCTGCAATCCCCTCTTCCAACGGGTGGCCAAGACAGAGTTAAAAGAAGCTAGAGGAGGAGAGGAGACACAAACGCAGATTAGAGAAAGTATCAGGAGGGCATTGAACTGGGCATCAGTGCCAGTGGGAAGACAAGTTTACATCAGTCAATTGGAAATGGGCACTCAGATTTTTCTTTTGCCAGCCAAAAGCATGAAGCATTCGGAATGTGGGCGGATAGGAACACACCGTCCTTCTGCCCTGCTTCAAATGCATTGTGCATCCTCTTCACAGGTTGCTTTTAAACATGCATGGATTCGTTCAATGCAACATTGCTTTCTTAGCTTGCATTCTTCAAGTGATGCATTTGTGGTCAAGAGTAACCCAATCTAAAACTTTTTAAAGAATAAAATGTCTTAACTGGGACAGTGGTTATAATGATTACATTTTCCCTCCCATCTCTGAAGAGGCAAAAATCTTAAGCATATTAGTAGCACAACACATACACCGCAAATAAACACAGCCTTCAGCAAAGGTATTGGTAACAATAAAGGTATTGGTAACAATAAATATAATGTTAGCAAAAGCTGCAGAAAGAGCACACAATGAAAACACAAAGAGGTGATCTATAAGAAACACAGAAGGCCGGGTCCACACTGCCTCGGGGTACCGGTTAACCAAAGAGTCTGGGCCTGGTCCCTTATCAAAGCCATACTACTCAGTGCAGAGCCAGGGATTACTGCAAAGGAAAGTAAATACACACATGGCAGTGAGCAGGGAGACTGGAGGGAGCAAGAGAGTTAATAAAGTGCTAAATACCAATCACATCAATGCCACCTGTTGAATACCATCCATAACAAAACAAGGTTTGATTCACTTTGATTTTGCTGAACAGTCTGGCATCTTTAATCGTAGCTTTGAAAACATCATTTACAACTTGCTTAAGAGACTGAAAATAAAACCATCATTTTCTGCAGTGAGACAGATATAAATGGATTCAAATGACTACATTTCCCCACTTTTTGCTCATAAGGATCTTATAATAAAGTTCAGTTAACATTGACTTGTGGCAGGCAGCTCTTCATTTGAGAATACAGGCCACAAACTTTGTGGAGTACATTCAGATGTAGGACTAAGCGGGTCTTATTATTATTATACATGCTCAGTTAAGCATAAAGATATAGTAAATTGCTTTAAAGGTGAAAGTCCAGCTCTTCTCTAAACTGCCATATTGAATTTAATGCAGATGAAAACGAGGCTGTGAGGGATAAACGCACAAGAGTTGTCTACTGAAGGTTTTTTCAGAAAAACGTTATGTCAGCTGAACAATCAGATCGCGTCTTCTATTCCTCACAGCCTCGTTTTCATTCGTCAAAAATTTTATATGGCGCAACCCTATAAATTGAGGAATCAGGATTTTCCATTACATAGTAAGCAAATCAAACACTGTCCATTTCACCCCCAGAACATACAGTTAGTAACACTTGCATGAATAATGCTAAATTAACTGTTTGATAACCATACACAATGATTTTCCACAGTTTTAAGCTTTATGAAAGAAGCTTTATTGGTCCCCTTGCAATTGATATTTAATGATTAGTAAGTGAATTTTTATTTTTATTTTGTGAAAAATAAAATATCACAAAAATAAAGACCTATAAAAAGGTGCTTACATTTGGATGAAATGTGCCAATATGAAGTTTTTCTAAACTAATACAAGCATAGGAATGACAGGTTTATAAAAAAAAAAAACAACATTGAGATATGGCTGCAGATGACCAGACAGCACCTGCATAACATGCATGAGCTAAAATGAGACAAAACACTACTTCATTACTACTCGTATTCCTAAATTCTATTCGAAATCTGCAAAAATGCTTTAAAGCTCAATGACTGAACTGAAAGCAGCTCATTTATCTTCATATTATAGTACCAATGAAAAGTATGGTACTAACAGTAAAATCCAATTTGTCTCATTTTAACCTGTGTGCTCACTACTGCAACAGTAGCCACTCATGTTAAAGTTGATCATACACTAATCATGCAAAACAAAGCAATTTCATTATGACATCATAACACAGCAAGTAAAACAAAGAACAAATGGAATTTAAAAAATGTAAAAAAGAAAGAAAGAAGGATTCCATTCACAGTTAATATCCCTCCTCAGCTATGTTATGCGTGAAACTGGGGGATGTGGGGCGGGAGAGAGGGGGGAGGGAACGGGAACAGCATGGCTCAGGAACACTGAGGGGGGAGAGCTCATTCACAGCGGGCAGGGGGAGCACTTTCTACAGGAATCCTGAACTGGAAACGAGAGAGAAGGAAGATTATTGTTCCCTACCGGTTACACACTTGTATTCACACAAAAAAACTAAAATAAAAGATCCAAAATGTTAGTCGTGCATCTGTTAAAACACTTGAAAGCAGTTGCAGGGGGTGTATGTGGTAAGGCTTAGAATGGTTCTCTCTTTGTGCTGGATAAAACTAATTACGTTGTCTCTTCTGCTGTGTTATTTACAGACATTGGATATCCCAACATTAGCATGTTTTACGTAACTATTACTAATAGGTATGTGGCAAGGGATAGCTCAAGCTTTAGGCCAAGTGTAGGACTAGTGTGACCCAGCTGTAGGAGCCGAGCCATTAAAGGCTCTTTTGTGTGAGTTTGTGGGAGAGCAGTGTGGAGTGCAAACAACAGCAGATTGTTATGGATTCAGATGGCAGATGGCTGCACATCACACAGGGAGAGCAATAAACTCTTGCCTGACGCTGGTGACATAATATCCCCTGCTGCTACCATAGACATTCTTCACATTGCCAGTGTTTAAGACTTTTAAGCATGAATATGAAATTTAATTACTATTGCAGTGCTTTAACACCGCAATTACAGGATCAGAGTAACTGACCATCATCATGACATGTTTTTGTAATTTAGTCCCCTCGTGCGAACGAGGGTTTGTCTTAAGAGATACTATAAAAGCCTTACCAGCATAAGGTGACTCATGCAGGACTGGGAGCAGGTGAGGAGTTAACTGGAAAACAGCATGGATGAGACGTACATGACACGTGTACAAACTAGACAAGACACCTTACAAGCAACATCAAAATGAATATTGTACATGCCCTGCCCCGCATGAGCACTGAGGAAAACTCTAACATTTTCTCTGGCTATTTTCTAAATGTAGGAATAAATATCACCCACTGGATAATGGAAAAGAAAGTGGTAAGAAACTGTTCAATCTCAAGTTTCGGATTTGGATTTGCAGGTTCGATTCTCAATACCGGCAGGATATTGAGCAAGGCACCTAACCCCCAATCGCTCCATGGGCGGCACAGCAAAATGGCTGCCCACTGCTCCAGATGTGTGTGTGTTCACTACTCACTGCTCCTAATGTGTGTGTACTAACTTGGATGGGTTACCATACTTGGCCTTCACATGTCTATTTCACTTCATTTTCTTGCACTTTATGTATTGCAAAACTGCTTCCTTAGTATCTCATTGCTGTGAAATGTAGCAAGTGTTTTTAAAGCAGTGGTCTGCTGCCTCATGAGGACATACAAGAAGCTTAAGGGGGAAAACAGTTCAAAATACAGGAGAAATTGATTTGGGGGAAAAAAAACAACAAAAAGGTAAACCTTGTCACTGCAAGTGTCTTCTTCCCATATAGTATTCAGGTGAATGCAGCAAATCAGCTTGAATACACAACCATGGTTGATTACCAGCATTATTGAAGCACTTTATTTGAGCTCTAACTACTAGTACGTTTTTCAGATTGAATGTGCATGACCCTTTAATTAAAGGGGAATAAAATATATTGTACTTTTAATAAATGTTAATCATTTAATCATTTTACAAACCATGAAAATTATAGTCGTAATTACATATAACTACAGTGCTATGCATAAGTTTAGACACCCATGCTAAAGTTGCCTAAAAAGAGGAATAAAAAATCATCTTTTGGAAATTTATCTTAATGCCTTAATTTAAAAAATGAGGAAAACTCCAACCTTTAAGGACACTAATTTTCTTTGTGAATGAATAATGTATCTTAAAAAAATAAATGTTCTTCCTTAAAATACAGGGTGCATAAGTTTGGACACCCCTATGGTAAATTCCCATAGAGGCAGGCAGATTTTTATTTTTAGAGGCCAGTTATTTCATGGATCCAGGATACTCTGCATCCTGATAAAGTTCCCTTGGCCTTTGGAATTAAAATATCCCCACATCATCACACACCCTTCACCACACCTAGAGATTGGCATGGTTTTATTTCAGTTAGCTTAAAAGCTGGTTTAATTTGCATTGAGATATGATCTTATGGAAAGTACCCCATGCCAATCTCTAGGTGTGGTGAAGGTTATGTGATGATGTGGGGCTATTTTAATTCCAAAGGCCAAGGGAACTTTATCAGGATGCAGAGTATCCTGGATCCATGAAATAACTGGCCTTTAAAAATAAAAATCTGTCGGCCTCTATGGGAATTTAACATAGGGGTGTCCAAACTTATGCACCCTGTATTTTAAGGAAGAACATTTATTTTTTTACGATACATTATTCATTCACAAAGAAAATTGGTGTCCTTAAAGGTTGGAGTTTTCCTCATTTTTTAAATTAAGGCATTAAGATAAATTTCCAAAAGATGATTTTTTATTCCTCTTTTTAGGCAACTTTAGCATGGGTGTCTAAACTTATGCATAGCACTGTATATAGAATTGTCTAACATGTTCTATTAATACAAGACTTATCCCACACATCAGACTCTGTGATGTTAAGAGGTCACAATTAAAGTATGCTCTAGTTTCTATGATGGAAATACAACTGAAGAATACTACAAATGCACTGGATGTAATTGCACAATAATACGAGTAGCTTCACTACAGTTCAAAAGTTTGGGGTCGGTAAGATTTAAATCGGTCGTTACATTTTTTTTTTTTAAAGAAGTCTCTTATGTTCACAAAGACTGCTTTAATTTAATCAAAAGTACAGTAAAAACAGTATTATTCTGAAATGTTATTACAAATTAAAATAACTTTTTTAATTTAATATATTTTATAATGTAATTTATTCCTGTGAAGGTAAAGCATGATTACTCTTCAGTCTTCAGTGTCTCATGATCCTTCAGAAATCATTCTAAAATGCTGATTTACGGTGCTGCTTAATATTTTAGTGGAAACTGATATTTAAAAAAAAATAAAATCAGGATTTTTTGATGATTAGAACAAAAGATCAAACAATCAATAGAACAGCATTTATTTCAAATAGAAATCTATTGTAACGTTATAAATGCCTTTACTGTCATTTTGATAAATTTAACGCATCTTTGCTAAAAGTATTTATTTATTTAAAAGAAAAAAAAAATCTTACTGACCTAAAACTTTTGAACAGTAGTGTATATGTTCAAACTAGACCTTTCATTTTTCAGACATACTGTCAAAACCACCCATTTGAATTCCATAGTTATGGTAATGATCTAAATTTAACATTCCCTGCAATCTTACCAGGCGGTCAGTGAAATGCACACACAATCTCCTGCATCGTGATCATCTGGGGTCTCGGGAGGGAAGGTTGTGAGGGTTAGGAACCACGTGGAGGTCAATACTTACTTTTTCCTCTCTTTATCCTTCTTGAGTGTGGCGGAGCTCCCTGCCTGCTGGGCCTGTGACTGCAGCAGCTCAGCGGCCGTCTTCTTCTGCTTGAAGCCGTTCAGCTCATCATCGAGAGACTTCTTCTTGTCCTCTAGTTTCTTCTTCTCATCCTGGTGAAGCTTCTTGAGACGGTCAAACTTTTCATGAAGCTGTGATGTGAACACCAAAGAGTCAGTATGAGAGCGGTTACTGAACAAACAAAGCTTTACATCTACTGTAAATATTCCAATTTATAGGACTAAACACTTTTTAAATATTTTATAATATAAATCATCCCAGATATATACATCTACATACCATGTATCGTCAGCTTTCGGTAACACTTTTGAGACCTTTATAACAACATTTCTACAAAATTACAGACTACACATGCAAACAAACAAACCTCTTTTTCTGCCTCTTTCAGCTCTGCTTCCTTCTCTTTGACTCTCTGGACAAACATCTGCCTCATCTCTTCCTCTTTCTTCTGCAGCTCCCCCATGAACTCATTCCTCTTGGCCTCGTATGTTTCCTGGAGGCTGAAGACAACAAACCAGATGCAAAAGATATTTAACCATTCATTTACACCTGTAAATGCAGACTATAAATCTTTATGCGATAAGTTGTGACGGAGAACTTTCTCCAGATTGTTGGTGTGATCGTAACCCTCTTCACCTGAAGGGTTTGCTGTCGGGGTCGGTGTCTTTGAATCCCATCTCCTCCAGCTTGCAGCGGCGGTATAGCTCATAGTGGCGAGTGTGAGTCTGCTCTCGCAGGTCCTCCATGTTGACCCTGATCAGCATCTCTCGCAGCTTCACAAAATCACAGTGATTCTCATTCTCCACTGGAAAACATGATATTCAATGGGAAATGAGCACTAATCCAAAGTCTTATTGGGGCATGAAAAGAGAAGGAAATTACTTCCTCCAGGACATGCCACACACATTAATTACTACATTCCCTTTAAGGGTGGAGTTAGTCTAAAAGTTAAAGATCTGGGTAGTTTATGGAAAAGCTGCAGATGTGTAGATGACATACTGTACCAAGTAACAGTGGTACGTGTAAAACTACTATAAGCATGCTTACAGGTGTATTCCGGAAATTTATAACCCTGAGACTTCACTGAATATTTTCATTTAACAAAATATCTTGTCACTGCAAGACTGTAAAAACAACTAAGGTCATCAAAAAAATAATGCTCCAAAGAAACTGACCAGTTACAGAACTTAAAAAAGGGTAAAATTTCCTGAAATACATGAATGTGACCTTTGATGACATTCTTTCATTTTATATCACTGAAACAAGGCAGCCTTTCAGAAGAACAGACATGACCTCAATTAACAGTCAGTTAGTATAACTTTGACCAGCAATACTAGCATCAAGTATTATTGACACTGCAGCTGTTATTGTACCTGTATTAACAACACATATATTTTTTACATTTGCTGAAGAAATAATGAGTGCGGCTTGTCTGTGCAAAACTATGTGACACAAGGGTGTTCTGTGTGGTTGCCAGGCTATTGTTATGCGATTGCTAAGGTGTTCAGAGTGGTTGCTAGGTGGATGCTTACTGGCTGGTTAAAAGAGCTCATCCCCAAGTATCTTTGATAATTTATTCTCTAGTAATGGCTTGGGCTCTTCTTTCAACTGAAGTCTTTTTCCTTTTTTTACCCGCTCGCTCACTACTTTTTCATAGAAATGCATCCCTTTCTGCATGGTTTTAATACAAGTAATTTTTTCAACTCAAGTAAACTGTGTGGCCAAAAATCTTGAGTAAACGAATGACATGCAGCAGCGGTGCATGAAAACACACACACACACACACAGAGTTCAGCCTTGCAGCAAGCTAAATTAAGTAAGACCACGTGTGCTGCCCTGCAGCCTCATGTGCCAACAGAGAGAGAGAGAGAGAGAGAGAGAGAGAGATTCAGGGTGATGTCACAGACAGCCTGAGGACAATCACAGCACTGCTGCTCTAATGTTACGCATCAAATCACTGCATGCATACAACACACATTAATACATACTGACAGGACAAATTGTGAATGAAGTGAGCTGGACTTGCAAAGCTTATTAAACATGACTAAAAAACATAATTGTACTGTAGATCCTTATTTTTTCATTAAAAGGCAAAAGGGCATTGCAATTTCTATATGTACTTGTGTAACATTCATCAACATTGATAATAAGAAATGTTTCTTGAGCATCAAATCATATTATAATGAAGGATCACGTGACCCTGAAAACTGGAGTGCTGCAAAAAATTTTTTAGCTTTGACATCACAGGAATAAAATAGAAAACTCTTGTTTTAAATTGTAATATTTCACAATATTACCATTTTTTCCTGTTTTTTTTATTACCGGAAATAAATGCAGACTTGGGTAGCAGAAAATTGTAAATTGTAGTGTGTAGCAGATGTCTAATCAGTGCACTATTTTTCAAAGGACTCTTGAAAAGCTGAAATGGACATTTCTTCCCAACTGCCTTTCACATCACTGCTCAGGATAGTCATCAATGAAGGGTTTTGGGATTGTGAGTGCGTTTCTGGGTTTCTGGGTTTTGGGATTGGGAGTTTTTCGTTTCCTTGCCACTGTTGCCTTTGGCTTGCTCAGTTGGGGATATTCAATTTAATTCATCAATGAACAATACTATTGATTAGCATTACCAAACATGGACGTTTTATTATTATTTTAATTTAATACTGTGAAGCTGCTTTGATACAATCTGTATTGTGAAAAGCGCTATACAAATATTCTTGACTTGACTTGATTGTGAGTGTTATTTTAGTACCATCAACCAATCTGCACTGTACTGATGTCATTTGTCGGAGGCTCTACAGTGGTTAGTCACAAGGAAATTACAGCTCAGTTTTCTCTTTTTGACAGCCCTAACACATTAATATTCTGCCTATCTGTTAAAAAAAAATGCAAGAGAGAAAGAGAGGGAGTGTCCACACACAACGCTGCAGAAAGGGAGGGACGGGATGGGTTTGGATGTCCTGAACAAAGAGGCCATGGCCAAACAGAGGGAAGAGCTCAGTGTCATTTCCTCTGGAAGACGTGACCAGAACTTACCCTGGACGGTTCCCCAGGGGTACTGGCGTGCTCGCACCATCTTGTTCCCAATCTTCACTTCCTCAGTGCTTCCCACTACTGCAAAAGGCAAATGACCCTGCCGAGCACAAAAAAAAATCCCATAAACAAATAATTCAGCAGAAATACTGCAGTCTATTTAAAATGTTTACTGTAACAGACAAGATGACACAGCATTTAAATCTATATTAGTGCATGTAAGCTTATATAAACACTTACAATCCTACGCATACCAACCTTTCAAAAGTTTGGGGACAATCTTTTTTTTTTAAAGAAATTAAATACTTTTTTTAAGCAAGGATTAGCTAAATTGATCAAAAGTGACAGAAGTTTTGTAACATTATAAATGTCTTTACTATTTCAAATAAATGCTGTTCTTTTCAGGATTCTTTGACAAATACAATCAAAGTAGCACAACTATTTTACTCAACATTTACAATAAATTATTCTTAAGCATCAAATCAGCATAATCTCTGAAGGATCATGTGACACTGAAGACAGGAGTAATAATGCTGAAAATTCAGCTGTGACAGGAACAATTTTCATTTTTAAATATAAAAGTTATTTTAATCTGTAATAATTTCACAATATTACGGGTTTTACTGTATTTTTGATCATATAAATGCAGCATTGATGAGAGTTAAAGTCAGAACACTTACAAATCTTATCAAACCCAAATTTCTGAACAGTAATGTAACAATGCACTCGTCTGTCAATCGGTCTTGGTCTAAGATACTATGAACACAATGAGGAACAATATAGGCTAGTATCCCCAATTTCTACAATATAGTATCCTCATTTCTACTGAAGCACTACGTCTCACAGTAGTGAAGACCTCGTAAAGAAATCACCTTGTTAAGATGATATTTACAAGACAAGAACAGCCTTTACAACCATTGAGAAAGATATGAGGGCACATCCCACTATAACCGAATGGGATTTGTCCTGATGACAGCTATCTGTATTTCCAATGGTTAACCAGCACTGGAAGACCCTCACAGTAACCTCACGGGCACAGGCTGTGTGGTGAAAGTGACATTTATTCATTGGATGTCACGTTACTATGCTCTATGTTGTTGGGATAGTACATTGATGAAGAATGCCTCTCCTTTTGTGGTGTCTTTTCCTGTGAGCAAACACAAGCAAGAAAGCTGGCCACCATATGGACTCTTTCTCACTTAAACTGCTGAACTGTGATGTGAAAAGCAAACTGGGCGAGTGCTGAAGTATAAAATATGGCTGTGTTGTCTCCGAGCAAAAAAGGACATAGTACATTTGTGACTGACTCTATGTAATATAATTTTAAGTGGAAGAGGAACACATCATTCTTAATCTTGTTTATTAATTAATTACATAATACCAACATACTGTAGATAAATATATTTTGTTCTCTTATATAGCACTTAGTAACTAGATTTTAGGCATCACTCATATCAGAAACACACACAATGTGGAATGAGTTACACGCCATAGTTTAATACTTAGGAGTTATGGGTCTGTTTCTTAGAATAAGTAATATTTATAACTTATTACACAACACTTTAAAAGCACATCTTGTTTAGTGCATGTAACAACAGAAATTAATACGAATATGAATGATGTTCAGCATCAAGCTCCTTACATTCATGGTTGAGTTGATCTCTGCCACAGTCTCATCGTCGGTGGGAAACTGGTAGATCTGGACACCATTGCTAACCAGCTCACTCGTAATCTTGATTTTGAACTTTGCCAGTTCACTCTTTGAGATGGCATCTGATTTGGCAATGATAGGGATGATATTCACCTGTATATAAGAGGAAAAATATTATTTGTAAGCATTTGGAAATTAACAGTTATCAGAAATTAAATCAATTTATAATAATAATACTAATTAAGATGATGACATCAACCAGACACAGACACAGCGAGATGATTTCTGTGCATGCTGACATATAAAACCGCACACGGCTATGGTGAGTAAATATTTCCCCTTCAGAAAGCCAACTTTCAACTACACAGGCAGTAAGTTATTACTAAATCTGGATGCAAGCAACTCAAAGCAACCTCAGAACATCTGGCTGAGTCCAGATAAATATAGACACTGAGATTCTCTCATGTCTTTTATGCCTAAACAAACTGAATAAATAGCAGACATATAACAGAAAAAGGCTGAATTTACTTTATTCTCTATATGCAGATGCTGCTGCAGTGCAGACACATGAAATGACACAAATAGATTATCCTCTTTTTACATTTTTAATAAGGAGAAGCTAATGCAATTAAAATGAACTCTATAGAAGCCTGTGAAAGCTTACATAACCTCAGCCTGGCCACATCGCAATATGCCTTCAAACTAGGGGTGTAAATCTGATGCTTTATCACGAATAACGATACAATCTGATATCGATTCTCACAGCCAGCAATATGATATTTGCCAAAACCTTAAAAAATTCTGCGATACGTTTACAATTAGATTAATTCATTTGATCGATATATTGATCAGACACACTCTTCACTCGTGACTCACTCACTCACACACACACACACACACACACCTCTGATCCCACTCACTCAATTTTTACACTCCTGCCACCCACACTACCATCTTAGTACTATTCTCAGTAGCCTGGCCACTAGCTTAACGCTTTGTCTGTTTCCTGTAATTTACTACTGGTGAATTGTGAGGTTAACACAGACACTTCAAATAAAGGTGTAGACACAGTATGAGTACACAGGAATCTCTTCTCAAGCATGTGAGGCTACATTTAGTTTCAGCTTCAGATCTAAGACGGCATCATTGTTCAGGGAGTCTGTGCAGCACAGAGAGAGATGAAAGAGAATGCAGTATTACACAGCTGACCTTCACTGACTCCATCTACACAGCTCCCATGACATTAAACATGGCATAGCCATCAGCTGAATGCTTAATAACCCACATCTTAAACCAAACTGCTCTGTATAGTGAAACAGTAAAGAATGCATTATTTATAGCAGACATTAGTTTCATTTAATGAGTTAAGTTTGAAATGTAAGTGTTTTTTTTTTGTAATCCCTAATTTTGTAAACATTATTATTACTATTAGTCAAAATATATAATATTGATTTCTTTAGAATATTATAGAATATCTTTTATATATTACGTAGTGATTTAGTAATATATTTTTTAATAGTCCACAGCATTAAAGGAGTAGTTCACTTTAAAATGAAAATTACCCCATGATTTAGTCACCCTCAGCTATCCTAAGTGTATATGAATTTCTTCTTTCAGAAGAATACAATCAGAATTATATGAATAAAAGTCCTGGCTCTTTCAAGAAGAAAGTCATATACACCTAGGATGGCTTGAGGATGAGTAAATCATGGGGTAATTTTGTTTTTAAAGGGAGCAACTCCTTTAAATACTGTACCAGCTAAGATTTTTCTAACATTGACCATAGAATCATATTGCTCAGTCCCGAGTGCGATCAAACATTTGTTAAAAATAAAATGCATCACCAACCTTACTGTCTAGCTTCTTCATAGTAACCAGGTCAAGGGACTTTAGCGAGTGTCCAGTGGGAGCGATGAAATACAGACAGGCGTGGATCCGTGTATCGTGATAACTGTGTAGAGTGCGTTTAATCTTCAGTTCCTCTTGAAGGTACGCTTCAAACTGAGCATCGATGAACTCCACAATAGACTTGTAACTGCAAGTTGAACAATGAAAGAGGTGGAAATATTTAAAAGGAACTTACAACCATAACAAAAACACAAAAGTTAACACTTAACATTTAAAGATGAGTGAAGTATGTATGTAATAATGTAGTAAAAGTTTCAGGCTTATTACAGAACTGTAAAATAAAATGTTGTGGGTGAAAGGAACTGGTTGAGGCATCTATAGTTGGAAAGCCAAGGGCCGGATTTACCTCATATTGTGACATAGGCTAAATACATTTTTGGCTCCCCCCAAAACCCTGCTCCGCTGTCTGTCAGAAACCTCATATGCCCAAAACCGCTACTTTTCAGGAAATAATTTTACACTGTTGTCAAAGTTGATATTGTGGCTTTTTATATGCAAATGTAATATATTATATACCAAAAAGACCCACAGTGGCTTCTCCTACTGCAGCAACTAATATTTTTCTTAGTGATTTATGGCACCAGTTTATCAGGAAGTGACAATTTTGTTCTAACTAGATGTAAACGGTGCTTTATTCGCAAATGTTTTATGCGATATTCTAGTTTTGCCCATAAGCTAAATTCACAACTTTAGATGGAATATAGCTGATGTTCTTTGAATAATTACAAATAAAGATGATATATCATCTAAGGTTTATCTAATTATGAAACTAATTTTGGCCAAAAGTTTTTTTTTCATTTCATTAATCAGAGAGCTTTGAAACCCCTAGTCCAAAAATATGCATACATGTTCTTGTTCTCTAATTTTTTCATGGGGTATTGTTGCATTTTATGAAAAAGGGTCCAAAATTTCAACTGATAATATCAACAACAAATTTAAACATAGTAAGAATAAATGGATTCCACATTTAAACGAATGAGAAATGTACCAGTAGAAGCTTATTAAGTCATAACTAACTTTCGGAATCAAAGGACCTGTTTACACCAAGTCACCTCCTGCATTTTCTCTGATCGGATAAGCAATTCTATCGTGAAAAGACCAGATGTAAATGCCCTTTAAATCCGGTCACAAACCACTTCAGGAAGTGGTTTGAGACACATTCCAGACGAAACTGGACAAGTGTAAATGACTGTTGAAACGATATATGTAAATTTTACTCCTCCCAAATTGGTAAAAAATAAACGTGTAAGAGCATGTTATAGGCTATATGACATGTTATAGCCAGATATGACACGGCTACTGCAACACGCATCGCCGCAGATGAGTTGAGCATCTCTTCAGCAAGTGGACGCGCAAACTGCCGCACACAAAACTGAAAGTTTGGCCTCGCAGGCGCTTATCACACAATCATCTTTGTTAATGCGATTTCTTGTTTTCCTTTATCTTTAGTGTGATATGTAGCTGTTTGTGCATGTAGCCTATAAGATCAACTTATACCGATTAAATTATTCAAACACGCGCCCACAATTCTACGTCAGTATGTGGTACGCAACTGTATACGCAAAGAAAGGCGGCGCAACTTTTATTCTCGCTGTATTATTGTTGTCGCTGGCGCCGCCATGTCGTGAAGACGCTGTGTTTTTCGCTGCGAAAGCCAAACAACTTTGTTTGGCCTTCCAAAAGAGAACACAATTAGAAAACAGTGGTTAAGCTTTATTTACAACACTGTTCCAGAACAGTACAATCAAAATATTTGACTGTGTGCTGTGCATTTTTCGGAGGACTGTTTCCAGAACCTGGGAGAGTACAAGGCCGGCTGTGCACTTAGCTGATTCTAAAAAGTGGGGCAATTCCATCTTTGCAAGTAGGCTACATTCTGGCGCTTCTGACTCACAGACAGTGCTGCAAGTATGTTTTCATATTTTAATAATCTGCTACTGACTATTCAAACGCGAGCTTTGAGCAGTATAGAGTAGCACTTGTTTGTCGTTTCTACGATCACAAATATAGATATGGTTTTATGTTCACCTAGTGTTCTCAAAACCAGAAACTGATTCCATTTTCCTATTGCGGTCTATGTTGCTTTCGTTGAGGTGAACTTTGTTAAATTAGCACATAGCGTGGGAATTGCAGATCGGATTCATATTTTGCAGATACACATTTAAGTGGCAAAACATGGAACAGTTTTAACAAATCGAAAAGCTATCCGTAAAATAGCTTAGTAAAAGAGCATGAAGTGACCAGAATTCACTTCATGCATGTAAGATTGTGTATCTAATGTAAGATTGTGTATGTGATGTAAACAGGCCCATTGACCTGATTTTGTCTCTGGTTAAAACAACTAAAGAATCGTTTCACTTAAACGTATTTGTTGGTCACAAGCAGATCTCACCTATCCTCTTTGTTGATCTGATCTCCAAAGCCTACAGTGTTGACCATAGTGAGCTTGAGGCGAACGTTGCTCTCCTGCAGCTCATAAGTGTTGGACTTGAGCTGCACTCCAGGCTGATTGTGCTGTGTAGGTTCACCCTCAAATTTGGTGTTGAAAAGGGTGTCCATGAGGGTGGACTTTCCCAAACCCGTCTCCCCTGTAACAAACACACAACAATAAGCTTCCACCAGGCTCTTCATTAACTTAAACAGAGTTTGCTATGTAATAGTTGTCTCTGTCTGCATATTAAACTGGAATAGGAGGATAATTAATTTTTAACATCAAAATGACACACATCAGCTTTAATACAGAAGTGCACTATTTAGCTGATCCAGACACTTCTGTGTAAAAGTCTAAAAGCCATGCAGCAATCCTGGCTATTCTTGCTCTCCTGACAACCACAAGCAGAGTAGAAATGGACATCATGCAACACCACCAGAATGTTAATTATATGGATGGCTCACATTTGCCATTTCTTCATAAACTCAGCCTGCAGATCCCATTCCCACAGGACCCTGTAAAGCTTTCACTACAGGAATGGTTAAAAAGCCTTGCCTGATGCCTAAAAATAAAGCAGCGATTTCCCAATCAGATCAAATGCTGATGAGCAGTGGCTATTAAAAGGTATGGAGTGAGAACTTTCTAGTGAGTTCTGTGGTCGCATCCTTAGAGCTTTAGCAGAAATGGGATAAAAGCCCTGGCTGATGCCCTGAACTTTAGGGCATGCTAAGTTAACAAAGAATCTGAAACAATGCCTCTGTATAAATATTTTAAAAATGCGAAGTGAATAACAAAAGCATGAAGACTTCATAGTAGCAGAAGCACAAGGATTTAGCTAGAACTTCACTTGGTTAATTTGCATATGGCCTCTTACTGAGGGGACAGAATCAAATGCCTTCTTCACGGTTTGCTACTGACTGGGTCAGTAAAAGTATACCTCCATAACACATAACATGCATAAATCCATTATTTAAAGGTTATTTCCCCTATTTTTGTTAACTGTTTTAGAGGGATGGTTAGTTAAGATTTCTAATCTCCAATCAGCACATGAAATCAGGATATAAATAAAATCTTGAGTTCCTGCAACTGCTCTCCATCAGTGCACCAGTATTTAGTAAGTGGGTCACAGGACAGAATCAGTATGCGTTCACAAAGGGGTGTGACATACACTGAAGCAAATGGTTAGTTTTGCCCCAAGGAAAAAGGGAGCTCCGACATAACACAGAAACACACTCACCCACACAGAGGATATTGAAGCAGAAGCCATGGTTGACGGACTTGTTGACCAGCTGGTCCGGCATGCTGTCGAAGCCAACATGACCAGAGAGTGGGACGGCACGTGCACCCTCTCCCTAATACAAGATCAAATAAAAGCAAACCATAAATGAAACAAGAAAGACCACTTTCAACAATGCAGATCCTTTGCAGGGTTCCTCGCTGTCAGCAATGGAAAGAGACTTTGTAAGCACCTAGATTCAGGAGAACGCAAAAACAAAACTATTTTAAATTTAGTATGTAAAGGTACACAACATGCACCTCATTTCAAACACAGAACCTATTTAGACCTTTGACATAAAGTGTAATACTATAGTATAGCTCTTGAAGGTTCAGCTCTGTGCACTTCCTCTTTCCTGTCTGATCTCAACTGTTGAAACCACATTCAGGCAAACACACACGTAAACCATTTGCAGTCGCAGACAAATGTTGCCGTTATCAAGTAATACAGGTATCTGTGAAACAAAGCGGTTGTAAATAACGTAACACAAATTTCAAATCTTGGCCATATTATTAGTCTTCACTCTTCAGCATTTCCTCTACCATTGTTCACACAGGTCTGCCACCTGGTCTGCAGAAACTCTGGCAGGAAAGGCTGTCTGCCCACATTTTACAGCATATCCTTTAGTGTGTGGGTGTTTGCATATGTGTGACCTATGGGATGAGCAGAACGAACGTGCAAAATCATTTGATTTCTGCTACAATAACAAAAACGAAGGGTGAGCATTCAGTCAGCACAGGTCTAATGTAATAAAGATCCATTATCCAAATGGAAACATTTCATTAAGTTAAACTGCAATGAAAGGCAATCAAAAGCACATCCTTTTTAGTGAGAACCAATCAAAGCAGATGATCAGTTCTGTTATGAGGATTACTGTGGAATCATTAACATTAGCAACAAAATGCACATTTCATTAAATACAAAACAGGCAACTGAGAGCAGCCAGACTGTGAGAGCATCTTATTGACTGAACAAACAGTCACAATCTGACCCACATGTGCAACATTCCAAAACCAGACAACTGTAAGGAGTCCAAAGGGGGGTCATCATGACTGCAACACCCCACTGGCTGCTCTGTAACCAGAAAATACTGGTTCAAACCCCTGGTTTGAATAGTAAAGACTGATTTAAACGTTTATTAGAACTAACAGCTTTTGAACTCGGTCTCGAGCCTGCTGCCTCATGTGCCTATGTACGTTACTCTCATTAGAGACGTCAGAATGAAAGGAACATAAGCTGCTACAAAATGAAATGAAATGGTTTTGTATGTCAGTTTCTGACATGAATGTACGAAATACTTCATAATAGACAACGCCCAGCAAACATAAGGATGCTAATGCAATTAAACATAACGGTATTAGACGCGCTCGAATTATGGATTTTACAACACAACGACACTCGAGAATGCGACGATTTTTTAAAAATCGTTGTTTATGTTAATTCATCAATCGTAGTCACTTCAAACCGTGATGTTCGTCCGTTATTGTTGGCCCTCAACATCAAGCCATTTCCCCCAAAACAGCTGCGTGGAGATAGAAGTCTAATTTAAGATATGCACACACAAAAAATATGCTTATATATTCTAATCGTTTTCACAAACAACACTTGCTGTTTTAAATCCTGTATAATTTATTGGTTTGTTGATAACGTTTTCACGTTCACGAATAAATGAATACCGAAGGCTATTTGGTTATACTATATGTCACACCTTCCAAAATAACTAGTAGAAATTCGTCAGTGTAGTAATGTAAACCGAAAACACATCGTAGTAATAAAACAGAGCTCTTACCGCTTGTCGCGCTATCTCAGTGGCCGCCATGGTTCTCTCCGGCATCAACCCTGAACCCTTCCTTCACAGGAAACCGCAGCAGAGTAAGCTACAGCGACCAACTCAGATACGACGGACTGTACCATTCACGACTGATGCCATATATCGCCTTCTGTTAATTTGATTGTAGCGCAATTTTTAACTTGAATAATTTAGGCATTAACTCATATGCAGAATCAACGTAGTTCAATAACAACAGCACTCAGAAAACTCATGAAAATAAAAACATCGTGGAAAAACATGACCCCCATTTCATTAAATGGTATAGTCTTCTTCATCTTCTGTTCAACAGCTATACGCATGTTTCCACAGGTCTAACAAACTATTGTAAAGGATGCTGTTGAGTGGCACTTTTTACAGAATATATCTTCATTTTTTTGGTACAGTAGCCTAACGATTTTAATGCAAATAGGGAACGCTACTGACTTACCCGTTTAATAGTAATTCATTGTCAAATTTTCAGAAGCCAATTTAAACGGCCTATTACAGTAATATTTACATGACGTATATTATTCTAAATGTCATATTCATATTTAGGAATATTATGAATGGTAATTTTGTTGCTTGAATGTGATTTATTTGAAAAATGACGTAACATTTTATAAAGAAGCTAGTATAACAATAAAATGTATTTTATTTTAGGCCTAAATCGTTGAATTAGGCAAACTTTCTTCTCGGTTCGGTCAGCCAGCTGAATAGTCACAAGTGTCATGGGTTTGAAGTGTTGATTCAGTCAGTGTAGCTCTATTTGAACTTTAGACTTTAGGGGAGGGTTTGAACGTCGGAAATGGACTGTGAGGAGAAACACACTTGAATAGTTTCGGTTAGCTCACAGAACTTATTTTCTGATTCTCAGAAAGGAATACAAAAATGTCGTGTAACTAAGCTTTAAAATGTTTGTGAAGGCCAGCTACCTATTTGGTTGAACTGCAGTGTAGACTGCTTTATTCAGAGGGACGAGCGAGAGCTGTGTGCGGACAACAGGTGAGACGGCATCTGATGAATCACCTCAGATACAGGTTAGATTCACTGACACTTAAATAATACTCTATAATAATACTAAATAATAACACTCAATAATACTTACAATTCTCGTAAAATATTTCGAGAAGGAGAAAAGATAATGTTCGATGTAATTTTATTTTTCAGACTTTAATCAGACGTAAATCGAAACACTGAAGCTAAACTACGAGTTTATATATTAAAATGTGATATAATAGTGTAGCCTAATGTAAAATAGTAGCCTACATTACTGTGAATGTTTTAAAAACAAATATAAAAAGAGGAACACAAATGAGGAAGTGCTCGTTTTTCCCCAATAGAAAACAAAATCATATGTTGCATAAATAGCCTATCCTTTTAAAGATAAAAAAAAGATTTTCATTATTATTATTTATAATAATAATATATTGAACTATCTTATTCCATTTAAGCATGTTATGTTCCTTTCACCCCACCCAGATTTGAATATATCCTAAAGTGAATATAAGGAAGATGTTTTTCTCTGGTTATGTAAGCCTCTTCAGTTTGGATCTTATCTAAATAGCTTCCCGGGGATCCGACAGTATGTATGAGGGGAGCACCAGTGGGCCCATCAGAACTGAGGACCAATTTAATACCCCTGTGGGAGAAGCACTGCCCTCAGAAGACCCAAAAGATTCAGACTGTAAAGCCTCAGGCAGTAATGGAAGTAATTCAGATTCCCCTACAAACAGGATAACAAGCCAGTTCCGCACAAATCTTGAAGAGCGATTATCAAGACATGGAGCTCGACCCGTGTCTCCTGCGTCCAGCAGAGCCTCCTCAAGCAGATCCAGACTTCAGAAACAGCTGGATGTCTGCAGTGAACCGGGCAGCAGCAGCAGCAACTCCCGCAGACTATCCGTCGATGCTTCGGAGAAGGGCTCCATCACGCCCGCTATGCGTAAGAAGTATTTAAAAGAGCTGTTTCTGAATAACAGTTCTGGATTGTCAAGCATTTTATCATCCAAACACAAATCGTCAAAAGAAGAGGAGGAGGAACCGAAAGGAGACACTGTGAACTGCAGCGTGCTCTGGGCTTTGGATCCCATGGAGCACGCGTGGATGCTCTCTGTTGTGGATGGGAATTATGAGACCATAGTGGAATTTCTCGCTGAAGATCAGAGTTTATTGAGCAGAAAAGACTTAATTAGTGGTTTTACAGCTCTCCACTGGTTGGCCAAAAATGGAAAGGACGAGACACTGATTAAGCTTCTCAGGCATGCTGAAAAAGAGGGGCTGTCAGTGAATGTGAATTTGAGAGGCAGTGGAGGTCTGACACCTCTCCACTTGGCTGCAATGCATGACCAGTACATGGTAATGAAGATTTTGGTTGGCGCATTCAGTGCGGACGTAGACGTCATGGACTACAATGGGAAAAGAGCATGGCAGTATCTTAAAGACAACACACCAAACGAAATTAAGGAGCTTCTGGGAGCCTGTGATGATGAATACTTCTGGCATTTGAATATGAATAACAGTGCAAGTCAAGCACAAGCAGTTGAAGAACATGCTCAAAAAAATCGAGTCGAGGTGGACAGCTCAGGAGGAATTACACGCCAGCGGTTCCCATCATTTAAGAGGCTGTTGAACAAGATTGGTCTGCTTGAAAATATCTGAGACTGTAAAGCCAAGAACATGTTTGTCAGGTCATTACTGTTCTATACCAAGTTGAAATGTTTTTATTATTAACAAGATTTGTATGGTAATATGGCAACCACTTAACCTGATAAGTGTTGTGTATTATGATTAATTTTAATCTTTTTAATAAACCAAATTGCAAGGAACTTGGAGACACTTTTTTTTATATTATCCTTAGCCTAAATGCTCAGAGAAAGAAAGGTGTTTTAGTATAAAACTTGATTCTTGTCCAAGACGGTAACCTTTTGCAGAACCAACAATTGGAAAACTTAGACTCTGGCATTTTGCATTTTCACAAAACAGAAGGATCCACATAATTCTGGTTCAATGACAAATCTTTTATTTAGGAAGGACATAACCAGAATATCTGTACAAAAGAGACTGTTGTTCCAGATAGCATGGCTTCTCTCCAGCACTGGATGAGTTGGTGGTCCTGGCAAGGAACAGATGAAGGGGATGCTGAAGTAAATCTTGTGTTTACAAGCCCAGCTTGGTCCTTCTCCAGTGTCTCCTCTTGGAGTTGTATCTGCAAAAACATTTGCAAGTACAATGTAAAAACATATATGTACACAATACGTCCATTGTATCAAATTATTAATTTCAATGTTGGTACATAGTAGTTAAAGCCACTTAATATAAAGTGGGACCAAAAAAGTTCTTGAAAACTGCACTGCTCTATAACTAAAAATAGTGTGCCTCAGAAAACCATGAATAAGAGGATTTAAAGTATCAGGAGTAGCAAACTGACCAAGCAAATGGAAGTTTAAATCGTCACAAGTTACAACCTGTATCACTTTGCATTATTAAAATAATAGCAGCAACATAAGTACTGATAACAAGCAAGCCAAAGTTGCTTGATATGCATACATTTCTAATGAGGGCATTCATCTTTAACTTTTTTAATAATCCTATGAAATGTGTCTCTACAACAGAGCATTCACACGTCATATGGGAAATGACAGTACTCATGACTCTACTGCAGATGATGCTCTCAGCAGGATAATGGCAGTACTCCCACAAAATTGAGCACTGTAATTGCGTCCTGCTTTCGTTTGGCTAATATAAAAAGGCAGGACAAGAAAACAAGGGCTACTAGCACTTTAAGACTGTAACGTTAGTTTAGCAGCTACTGCACAACCATGTCAACATACCGGATCTTGTTGCCAGTTTTCATCCTAATCCACTGTGGAATGGGCCTGTTCTGCTTCTGCTTCTTGGCGAGGAAGCGTTTGATTCTGAAGGTCTTGTGTGACGCCTGAAATACAAATGTGAAGCACACATGGTTAGGCAATCTGCGATGGTTTAAGTTAGTCATCCCACGACACATCGTCGGTGAGATATTTCATTATTTATCGAACAGATTCATTAAATATTAAACACCATCAACTAAGAACTTAAACTTGCACAGAAAACTGAAGAGATGTGCAGGAAAACAATTACTTGTTGGACGATGTTTTATGATTCTCACTTACCATTTCGGAGATGGCTATCCGTTCACCACTATGGCGGTAGTCGAAGAGAAGGAACCATGGGAAACGCAAGCACTGTATATCCGAGTCATGAACAGAGCTCCTCCTTCACACCACAGCGCCGACCAGTGGCTCCACGGAGCACAAGCTACTGCATAAGGCTGACATTTCCCGCTATTCTCCATTCAGCCAATGCATGTACCGTAAAACCTTTGGCTCATTCCACGAAAAATATGCATTTAATGTCACTCCCTCTTGAATGTATGTGCAACGTACATGTTATTAAGAGCATTTTTCTTTTATACTTCCAATAAAAATATGTTCCTATGAGTCTCTCTTTAAAAAAAGTATTTTCTCATTTTTAAAACTTTGTTGTTACACTTCTGCCAACCTTGTTACTGTGATTTTGTGCAGTAAACAAATAATTGAAACTTAATCATTTATAATAATCAGTAATTATTTGTCATAAAATGACATCAAGCACAAGGCATTTCAACTTTAAATGCTTAGCTATATTTCAACCTAAATATTTAATTATACATTTAGTTTAAGATTATGTAATTGCAAATAACATTCAAAGACATCTTTGTCTGATAAAATGTACTTTAAAATGAAACTTTTAGAAATAAAAAAGGCACCTATTTCACGGAATAAAAAAATTGACCAAACAAATGTAATATACAAATAAAACGAAACACTTGAAGTAACACATTGGTTGTTCATTTATTGTCTTTTTGGATTTCTCTTCACATTTTGACAAAGCTGCAACTATAAAAGAAAAACAAGCTGTTTTGAGTTAAGAATCGGTTACAATGAAACATACAATTGGATGACAGCACATGTGACCATTTCCTAACCAGAGGATGCAGAGTGGTAGGATATGCTTCGTTTCCAAAACTATAAAAGGCCACATGTGTTTTTGCATATCATTTAATCGACTTGCAGAAAATAACTAACAGTGATCAAGGCATCAGCATCATAAAGCATGGCTATTTTTCCACCTGACCAATCCCAGATCAGAACAGAAATGGCTGCAGGCTACATCCATGCTCATAGAACACAAATTCATTACTGATTGTCTGAAGTGAAATGCACTGTATGATACCAGATAGAAGGGTTCAGGTAAGGCGTGAAAGATCTTTCTAAAGCGGAACAGTGAGAAATCTTGAGCAAGCCAGATCAGACCTTTTATTAACTATGAAACAGAAAAGCAGGTGAAGTAAAACAAGTTTGGCTGTGTACCAAAAGTAAGGCCACTTTAAGTTATCATGGTCCAATCACTTCTCTCGTGGCTATGCCCCGTTTCTCAAACCTAACCGTCGGTTAGGACTTGCCTTGCTCATGAACAGGAACTCATTCAGGCACTGGAGGGCAACAGGTATGTTCTCCCGTGTCAGTGACAAGAGAGTTTTATTTTATTTTATGTGTGGGGATTTCTTTTGCTGGCAGCACCATGTTTTTGAGGTGTTTGTCCTGACTAGAACAGAGACCCTCCTCTCTTGAGACATCATTTCATGCTAGCATAGCTGCTTCCTCACTCGGCCGCTTTCTCTTGGCTATTCTTGGACTCCCGCTCAGCCCTCCTGTCCGCTGCCTGTCCATCTCCTCCTTCTCCCCCTCCTCCTCCCCGGGTACGTGTCCTCGTCCCAGGCTGGTACAGCTGAATCGCAGGCCGATCCTTAGCCAGAAATGTGAAAATGAACTATTAGTCATATGTAAATTAAATCAGTGTTAAAGTATCAAAAAAGAGCAATTACCTTATTTCTCAGACGGTCCCTTTTGGCACTGTCTTCCTTTTTGTTGTCCTTTGATGGCTTTTCAGGATGAGCATTACCTGAGGACTCTCCAGTGTTTTCATGCTTTCTTTTCTCCCACACACGCTCCTTGTCCTTCTTCCCTTCCTCTTCTCTCTTTTTGTAGGTGTTTTCTCCATCCTGACGTTCCCTTCTCCTCCTTCGTTCCTCATCCTGCCTTCTGATACGCTCCTTTTCTTTTTGTCTTCGCTCTCTGTCTCTGTCCCGGTCTCTCTCTCTGTCTCCATCACGATCCCTGTAATCTTTATGCCCACTATCCTCTGATCTGCATGACAAAGCATATTGACATAGTGATTTGAAAATAAGAGAAGGGGTTGAGTAAGGCTGGGAATGTTTTTCATCTAGTGCAAGTGTCGAGTGCAACCAAACTTACTTGCCCCCCTTCTCCTCTCTGTGTTCACCATTATGTCGCTTCTTCATATCTCCTGTTCCAGGAGGTCGATCTTCCTTCTGTTTCTCTCGGTCTTGTTTCTTAGGCTTGTCTTTTAGCTTCTCAGTATCACCATTGTCTGCTTTCTCTGGTTTTCTTAAGAGCTAAAAGACAAAAAAAAAAAAAAACAGGACCTTACATTACTGTTTAAAAGTTGAGGTCAGCAAAACTTTTTTGAAGGAAATTAATACTTTTATTCAGCAGGGATGCATAAAACTGATTAAAAGTGACAATGAAGACATCTACAATCTTACAAAATATTTCTATTTTGAAATAAATGCTATTTTTATCATGGTTTCCACAAAAATATTAACCATCACAACTTTTTTCAACATTAATAATAAGAAAAATTTATTGAATCAGGATATTCAAATTATTTCTGAGGGCTGGAGTAATGACGCTGAATAATCAATATTCAATCAATATTTTGTGCATAAAGTTTGTGTTCTTTTAGTAATAAAACTATAGAAATGAATCAAGGTAGTCAATAATATTTACATAGTTACATACCTTGATTTTTGGCTGTTCATCTTTAGGTTGGTCCTTATCCTTATCAGATGCCTTTTCTCCCTTTTTCAATTTCTCAGCCTCTTTTCTTTTTCTTCTGTCCTCCTCTCTCCACTTACGCCGTTCTTCATCTCGCAAGCGTTTGCGTTCTAGCTCTCTCCGTCTTCTCTCCTCTTTCTTCTCTTCTCTAATCCTCTGGGAAAGACAGGATGAGAGTGCATAAACACACTACACATACAGTATGGCATATTATATGTTTGGAAACCAGTGAAGGGCTATTGAAGTATATCAGTAAATATTACACCCTCACTTTACCTGTTTATTCTTAAGGAAGTCCAAGAGTGGTGTCGTTTTTTTAGCTGGGGAAATAATATTTTAAAAGATTATTTCAAATGAAGAGTGAAAACTACATCAAGTTTAAGAATGGAGGCAATTACTTTCAATACAAACGGTAATTGCGACTTTTTATCTCACAGTTCCTACTTTTTTCCCCGCAATTGTGAGTGTACATCTTGACTTGCAATTTTTACTTTTTTTTTTTAATCAATGCAAGTTATATACAATTGCAAGTTAAGGAAAATTCACACCGCACAGACAAACACGTGTTACCCCTGTCTGCATTGGTTGGGGTTTGTTTTCACCCGAATTAACATGTTCAATCAGGGTTTGTTGGTGTCTGTTGGGTCAGTATGAACATGACAGCTATTTTTCACAAAATTCTAAATCCAACGGCAGACTTCTTCGTCTGTGCGGTGTGAATTGGGCTTTATATAACTTTATAACTTGCAATTGCGAGTTGATATCACGCAATTCTGACTTTTTTTTCTCAGATGTAAACTTGCAATTGCGAGAAAAAACTCAGAATTCGGAGATAAAAAGTTGCAATCACCAACTACTTTTTACATTTTTTTTATTCCGTGGCGGAAACAAGTTTCCACACTTTTGTGCTGAAACTCACCACTGAATTCTTTTGTCCTGGCCTCTATTTCCTCAAGTAAGGTTTCAGGATTGGAAGGAAATTTCTCCTCATCACCATTGTAGAACTCCAAAAACTTTTTGTAATCAGCATCTAATAAGAAACAGGTATGAGTCAGCATGAATAATCTTTTCTCCCCTATTGTGATGTACAGTATAACCAAATGAAGCAGCTTCTAAAATGAGAAATTTTTTTACCCTCGGTTTCACAGACAAGGCTTAAGTCTAGTCCCAGACTAAAATGCATGTTTGAGCTGTTTTAACTGAAAGCAACTTGCACTGACATATCTTAAAAGATGTCACTGCCTGCCATTGTTTTGTCTTAAGATGTACACCAGTAATGTTTTTTATTTATTTATAAGGCACGATTATAAAAGCTACTTAAATGTCCTAATTGATCTAAGGAATAATCCTGGCTTAATTTAAGCCCTGTCTGTGAAACCAGGCGGTTGTGCGAAAATTGATTATGTCCATCGGGATATTGATTGGATCATTGTTGTTTGTGAATTGCTGCGATCTTGTGATTGACAGGTTGCTGGAGGGGAGAGATTATTGTCCAGCCCTTGCACCTGTGCCCATATCATCAGAGAAGAAAAGAGGTGTCATTGTGAGGGGAGGGGACTTTAATGCATTTGAACGAATATTACGAGGGCTCATCGATAAAAAAAAGATGTAGACAGACAGATCATTTATAAAGTAATAAACACAGCAATATACCATAAAATAAGAATTGTCAAATTTGATTTCATGGTGACTAACATTTTCCCCATGTTAACTATTGTTTGCAATGATTGATTACCATCTTCAATTGTTCCACTTTTGGCATCCTTCTTCTTGCTCCTTTTTTTAGCGACTTTCTGGAATGGTGCAAACTCAACAATGGCTGGATATTCTTGTCCTATAACATGAACACACAAAAAAAGAAAAAAGAAAACAGTTCTTACTGTAGAAGCTCACCAGCATAGAAAACATGTCTGTCTGAGGGATAAAAAATATTTATATAATAATAAATTATTATTAGAAATCTTTACATTTAAGGTACAACGTCCCAAAAGTCTGATTCCTAAAACGACTGATTAGTGAGTAAATAGTGAATGCTGGAAATATTAATAACAAAAAAAGCCAAACCTCGATTATCAATGAAGACGTAGCCATCAAAACGGTCTCTGAAGAGAAGTACATCATCTTGATTTTTGAAATTCAGATATGCTCTTGCAAACAGATGAGGGAAAAGACTGCAGAGAAACAAACACATTGATCAGCCATACAATAGCCTACCTTTTATTTGTATCACTTTTCTCCTTTCTTTTATGAAATACAGCATCTACAAACCTAGTATCACTTGAGAAAAACTCCAGGTAATCTAGCTCTGGAAGAGGCTGCAGTTGTTCCTCTAAGTCTTCTTTAGTTAGACTTGGAGGCAGACGTCGGATCACAATCTAAAATTATGGGGGGAAAATAATCATAGTAATAATAACATTAATAATATAAATATGTTGAAATTAATTGTTCTTCATATATTTTATACACTGTAGAACGAAACCATACGACAAATAAGACTACGTGGTTAAGAGTGGAAGAGTTAGAATTGATAAAATAACATGTTGGAATAATGGAATAAAATAATGTCTATCTTACTTTACGTTACATGCCACTGTGTATAACGTTACGATTCTTCTCTATTAATGTACTAACAAGGCGACAAATCCCCGCAGTGATAGGAAACTTTGACAGGAGGATTTGCTAACTAGACTGTTCAAGCATTTTCATCTGCAACGTTTAAATCAAACAGCGATTAATATGTAAACATATTACTAGAAATACAGCCACATAGAATAATTGATAGTAAATTTCAAATGAAAGCGCCTAACGTTAGCTGCTTTGTTCGTAGGCTATTTGTAGCAGGAATGTAGCCAGTTAGCCTGCTAACTAACTAACGTTACCTTTGTCATAGCTTCCTTCTTCTCTTTATTTGGCTTCTCTGGTTTGTCGTTTTCATCACATTTTATTTCCAATTTCCTTTCTCTGGGACGTGTGTTTTCCTTGTCCTCCTTCATGATCCCTTGCCAACTTTTGCAACGATGTCTGACTTCGTATGTTTCTTGTTGTCGTGTCTGCGATCTCTCAGTGCTCAACTTTCCGCAGTTGTTTCTCTGTAACACCAGCAGGCGTCTCTGATTGGCTACGGCTCATGACGCAAAGAGTCGCTTCAATTTTCCCAGTGGAATAATTGTAAAAAGAAATGTATAAGCATAAAATTCTGAAAAATTCTTAGTATATTTCTGAAACCTTTGACAAGGTGATCCTTTTGGTCGGGCATTTGTTGCATTCTCAGTGGTATTTAATGACTTATGACTTGAAAGAAAGACCAAAGAATTTGCCTCTGGTACTATCTGTCCTGGTGTCTTTTCCTTATGTAGAGGTATTTCATACTCTACACATGTTTCTTTATTACATCCAGCTGACACTTTCTGAAGTATTTTTGTTTTGTTTTTGTTTTTTACAAGTAAAAATAATAATAAGGCTATGTTCTCTATTTCATTTCTCATTACAAATAAGATCAAGAAAATGTTACCTTGCTAAGCATTTTCTATCCAAGTTTAACCAAGACATGTAAACTGTTGATTTTTGCTTATTGGAACCAGAAACTGTACCCCATATCCTCTGGCATGGTCAATATACAAAGAGGTTATGGTGGGAGGTTTCTAAACTTAAAAAAATGAATCTTGAAATTATATAAAAATTAATTTTGAAATTATACTGGTAAATTTCATATTCACTGGTGTAAATTCAGCAATAATAATAATAAAATTATAAAAATAAAATTATAAAAATAATAAAATTATGTGGCGCTGAAAGAATTAGAAAACCAGCCATTACTCTGTAGTAGTAGTTCACCATGTAAGAGTAAGAGCCACCATGCGGCGCTGCAGTATTACAGGCGAGGTTTTCTTTTCACCATTCGGAAGTGATTTATACACTTCTCGGAAGTTGTCAATGTGACCGTCATATCATATCGGCAGACATTTTGCCCCATGTAATCGACAATTTTGCAAGTATTTTGTGGAAAACATTAAATTAACCGTATCCGCTTTAACAATTTCTTTGTGTTTTTACTCTCATATTTCACCACAATGTGGTATGAGATATTGCCCGGTTTTGCTGTTATGACAGTTTGTCTGATCATTCCTGGCATTGCAACTGCTCAAATCCACAAGTTCACAAACGGTGGAAAGGTGAGTGATGATGATGAATAATGTTTTGTCACTCTCTCTTGAGTATATGCTTTAGTGAATTTTTCAATAGTCAGAAACGTTTGTTCTATCCTGACATTTGACAGAAAATTCTGTATGCCCTTGTGATGTCTGCAGCACTTCATTCACTCACTTGTTCTTTAACTCATAGGAAAAGCGGATTGCACGGGCTCCCTATCAATGGTATTTGATGGAGAGAGACAAGAGAGTGTCTGGATGTGGTGAATATTACCGATCCAAGGTAAAACAACAACAACAACAACAACAACAAAAACAATGTATTGTGTAGCCTAAATGTGTATCAGTCCTGGCAAAATGCTAAACCAAAGCATGTGTTGTAATATTTTTCTGGTTGTTGTTGTTTTTTTCACAGGGACTTGAAAACATCAAGTGAAGAGCCACCTAGATGAAACTGAAATGTACATTTTGTCCAGCCGTCTATTAAAATTCTGTCTTTAAATTATGAATTTGCTTGCTGTTGCTTTATTCATATTTGAAATAGTTTCATAAGAGTTGTTGCAAAGTTCTGTTTTGATGCTGGTCCACTGCAGTGTGAATATACAGTTCGATATGATTGTTTTGCATGGTTTACTGTTTTAGATTTATGGAACGGGATCAGATTTGATTCCTTAACCCAATTAACTTCAAATTTAGTTATTAGTAATTGTCTAATTTTGATGCCAGAATTCAAGTGGCACATTAAAAACATATTTAAATAACTTTTTGTCACTTCACCGGTTACTCCAGTTTAATGATAGTTAAAATAGTGCATGGTCCGATCTTTGCAGTTTTAAGAGAGCGTCTACAAAATGTGCAAAGTACTTAAAATTATTATAATTGATCAATTTAAATCCATCTACAGAATGCTTGAAAGTGTACAGAGTACACGTAATGTGCTGTAATATGTTTATGTAATAAACAGGCTGCACAGAGTCCTTTGACAGCTTCAAATGGAGTATCAGTAGACAATATACAGTATGAGATGCAATAAGCTAACAAATTGTACTGAAGTAAAAACACTTATTTTGGAAAGAGAATCATGTATGCTTTTTACATCCATTTAGAAGTCCAGTGAAGACAATTAAGATGACGATCAAGAAGCAAGCAAGCACACATTACATATTCTTTTCCAAACCATAATGCTTATAGCACTCTTTGTGGCTCGTACTGTCAGATAATTGTGACTTCCAGGCCTGGAAAAGTCATAAAAATGACTATTGTGAAAATGCATTTCTAGTTAAGCTCAGCTCTACTAAAACATCTCATTGTGTATATATCGTTATTTGTAAATGCAATCTTAGACAAAAACTTTTTTTTTAAACCTTATCCAGTAGCTCACATGAGTTATAGAAATTCATTGGTCAAATAATAATGGGAACTTTGACTTTTATTACAGGGACATTTCTTTTTGAGCAGGAGTTTGTGACCTGTTCATTAACTGATCTTGAATGTAAAAATCAAGTATTTTATAGTTGTATAGTATACAGAGGTGGACAGAAACAAACTTCACTACAGTTGAAAGACAAATATCGTACTTTTTACAATTCTGTCAAGATCCTTGAGTAGAAAGTAGTAACGTCAGTCAGGGGATGATTTTGGTTGCAGGGATTGCATTTTGGTTGGAAATGAAAGTCGGGTTGACGTCAACATCCAACATAATATGTGTTGGATTCTGACATCAACCTGATTTTCATTTTCAGCGTTGGGTTTGGTCTTCTAAATGCGAATTTTATCATTGTTTTGGAGCACACTAGCTTCTAGATAACAGTAAGGCTAACATATTCATACTAAAAGCCCAAAAACTTTAAATAGGGCACTGTTTGAAGGAACAGACATTTGGATTTGGGTGTTCGAAACCATTGTGTATGTTATTGAGTGCACTTATCCAATCACATCAATCCCAGAAATAAATGTGATATTGATATGAGGGTAGGTAGACAGGCATAGATTCAGAGGCATAAGGTACTGTAAGTATTACATACAACAATAATAAAACGACGCATTGACATTTACTTTTGATACTTAAGTAGGCCTACTTTTAAAAACAAGTACCTCTGTAGTTATAATTAAGTAAAACTCAGTCTTTACAACTTTTACTTGACACGGAGTAATATTTAACCAGTAGTATCTGGTATTTCACTCAAGTAAGAAGTTGTGTACTTTGTCCATCTCTGATGGTATATACTTCCTATGTTGCCATGTAAAATGTTTATATGGGTGGTTAATAATACTCTAAATGCACTACATATACTCAATTAAATAAAATAATTCTTAAGAAAATGAATATTGCTGAAAGTTCCTGCAATTAGATATTCAAAGTACAGATATTATAAACAAAGACTATAGTTTAACTAACCTCACAAGGTTAACACAGGGTTATTTATTACTAAAAAAAAGTAAATACTCATAATTTAATAAAAGTTCCAGCATGACAGTGGATCACATGACCATTCTGTTTATTTAGATGCAAGAAAACACATAACATTAAGGGTTTTGCAGTGGGTAATCATTTGAGTTCTACTGGTCACAATTTATTCCTTACTTGTAATTAAAAATAATTTTACACAACAATATTAGTTCACAAACCTCTCACTGTGTATTGCACAGGAGGATGTCCAAGCAGAGAAAAAAAAAATATTTCAGTAAAATCTGTCTTAATCATTTTTTCAGTTTAAAAATAAAAAATAAGGACAAGGGACCTGAAAATATAATTCTCCAGGACAGTCTACTTCTCATCTTTGCCTTTAGTTTTTCTGTACACCATTTCTCTGAAGCTTGAAAGGATTTTGCTCTCCCTCTTTCTCCTTTCCTCTTGGTTAAAGGATGCGAGCGCTCTCTTCTCATCAGCACTGTAGATCTGGTTTTCCTTTCTCAGACGCACAGCCTCCATACGCCGATGTCTGAGGGAATAGTAGCATATAAAAATGTGCACGATACACGTACAATGCCTATGATAAAAGTTTAATCTTTTTAAAGGTATAAACTACCATTCAAAAGTTTGGGGTCAGTAATTAAGTTGTTTACGTTTTATTACATTTATTTGATACCAATACATTTAAAACAGTATTATTGTGAATTCTTTTCTTTTTTTTTCAATTTACAGAATATGTTTTCTATTGTAATATATTTTAAAATGTACTTTATTTAGTTTTCAGCATTATTACTCCAGTCTTCATTGTCACATGATACTTCAGAAATCATTTTTAATATGCTGATTTGGTGCACAAGCAACAATTCTTATTATTTTCAATGTTGAAAACGATTGCGCTGCTTTTTTCTTTTTTGTTGTGGAAACTATGATACATTTTGTCAGGATTTTTTTAAATAGAAAGCTCAAAAGAACAGACTTCGTTTGAAATAGAAATCTTTGTAACATTATACATGCATGTACACTTTTGATCAATTGAAAAGTATTAATTTCTTTAAAAAAACTGACTCCAAACTATTGAACGATACTGTATGTACGTAAATGTATAAAAGCTTCATACCTGCTTCCACTCATGACAAAGCCAGATTTTTCAAACTCCGCAATCTCATCACTAGTCAAGCCGATTTCACCTCTTCTCGGAATACGTTTTCCTGCTTTGACAAACTCTGCCATGGCAGCACCTTCACCTGGTAGCAAAGCGTGGCCAAAGCTATGGAAAGAATTATAGGGGAGAAACATTCAGGATCAAACATGACATAAAAACAGCGACCGTTCTTATTAAGCAACAAAGTGAAGGAGGAATCAAATGCTTACTCTAAAGGTTTATCATCTTGGGACAGGTGAGTGAGAGGAGCTTCAGGTCCAACAACATTTTCTCCAACACCAGTCTTCTCCACCCATGAGATTTCATTGACATCCTCTTCTTCTTCCTCTGAATGTTCACTGCTAGAGCTACTGGACTCCTTGTGATTCTTCTTCGCCTTCTTCTTCTTTGACTTCTTCCTGTGAGGACAAAATCATGCTACTGTATAAAATTATTCAAGCCTTGCTGATTCAGTACACTTACTACAAATGAAAACACAATTCTTACTTTTTACTTTTCTTCTTTTTCTTCTTCTTTTTCATCTCTTCTGCAAAACAAGCAAGAAAACATTTCATACTAATCTTACATATCATAAGAATAACACGTTTAAGAACAAAAATGTATGCCCCAAACCTTCCGAATCACTTTCTGACTCGCTGTCCTCTGAGTGCTTCCTGTTTTTCTTCTTCTTTGATTTCTTCTTCTTCTTCTTTTTCTTTTTCTTCTTTTCCTCTGTGGGCATGAAATCAGTCATTTATTCAACAGCTTCCAGGTCACATTCAGTAAACATGTTATAATGCAAAAACGCATTGTGCGCCACTGAGATTTTAAAGACTCATTTACCCTCTGAACTTGAATCAGAGCTGCTGTTCTTCACGTCCTCTTCTACAGGAGTGTGTTCGTCAGAGCTATTAAAAGAGATCAGATGAAAATGTTGAAGCACATGGAGTATATGAGGAATATTACTGTGAATACATTATTATAGGGTTTTAACTAAATTCTTGCTATTGTGAAAAGGTATTAAATATTTGATGGCAGCTTAGTGACAATGAAGTACAGATGTGGCTAGCATGAGTATCAAAATAAAGGCGACAATACATCTTATAATTGGATGTAAAAAAAATTGTTGTTGCATTGATTCATCATCATATCGTCATTTGATTGATTGACACCTATAATGCTTAATGACACAGATATTAAAACAGTAGGCCTATAGACAGAGTGAGTAATGACATATGTGGTATTCATTATGTACTCACTCAGGTTCTCTGACTCTTGGAGAATATCCCCAGACCTCAGGACATCCCAGTTCACCAATTCTCTCGCGTTCCTGAAGACGCCTTGATAGAGAAAACATAAGGAGAATAAATGCCACCGCCTTTGTATGTTACTACAAACAATTTCTTGCATAAGTGTAGAGAACATAATGTCATCGTGTCTAACCTTGCGATGAAGGCGTCTTGTCTCTGTCGTTGGGCATCATCTCTCTTATCATAGTAATCGGATCTTGATCCAGCACCGTGTTCTCTGTCTCTCTGATCTGACCAATTTATCCGATCTCTTTCCCTTGACCTCGAGCGACTGCGAGAACCGCCAAATCGAAACCGGTTTCTGTTCCTCTCTTTATCGATGTATCGCGATTTGTGGTCGTCTTCATGGTCGTTTCTGTGGTTCTTCAGCCCTCGGGTCTCCGGTGAGCGGCTGTTGGAGCGGCTGTCTCGGCGTCTCTTCGGGCTCACGGGGCCTGAATATTTTACGTCCAGCTCGGGCATGACTATAATCTGTCTTTCCAACTTTAACGTGTTAATTTAATTTTTACTTTCTTATATAATGTTAGGTCAAAAACGTCGTGTTAATTACATTTTGTTGTAATGTCGCAGTTCACCAAGCAAAGCTGTTCTAGCTAACGTAGATCAGCGAACTGCGATGTCAAGTTCTTTAACTACTGAGACAAAAACAAATATTTATATAAATTATGGTTGTGTTGAGACTCACCACGAAACCTGTAAACAACTTAAACGTGGGCCATGGGACCAAAACAGCGTCGTTGAATTACTGCTTGTGTTTACGTTTCCGTTACGCTAAATTCTTCTATCATGAAGAATTGTGAGCAGACACCCGCAATATCGCCCCCTGTAGACCTGGAGAGTGCGCATCTGGACAAAATGGCACTCCGATCTGTTATGGATTTCCCGATTTCCCTTTTAATGTACTGGGAAATGCATGTTGATATAATAATTTGTCCTTGCAAGTATGAGGACAGATATATCTGGGTTACCTTATAATGTAGGCTATTTGACAGGATGGAAGCGTTGCTACATGTGATAAAAGATTTATTTCGTGAAAAAATGAACAGACCTGTGTGTTCTCCATATTTTTATACAAAATTGCATGTATTTATTTATTTGATCAATTTAAATGCAACAAATCTGAGACTGTTAGTACTGTAATAAAATGTTTACACACTATGTAGTAAGTCTATTGTAGGCAATACTTTATTGTCAATAAAGCACTTTGTAACTTTCAGTTATTACAATTATTACTATTAAAATAAAATAATATAATAGTATTTATAATATAATATAATAATATGAATATGATTATTTTATACAGTACCTTTCTACAGACTCAAAACCGAAAATATAAATAAACATACTTGGTGATTTTATTTACAAAATGAGATAAGTAAAAAAAATATTGTTATTACACTAACCTGAACTATGATATGGAAACCTTTTCAAATACGGAAAATACGATGTAAAACTCCAAAAGCTTTTCAGATGTATGGAATTTGCCCTATTTTGATATCTTCTCTATATTATTGCATCATGTATTTGTTCTCCCAGTGCATTTCTATATTTGTACGTGTGTAAATACAAGTCAAATTTAAGAAAAAAATCTTCTTGCCTTGTCTCATTAACATTCATCACGCGTATGTTGTGGCAGACTGTCGCGCGCAACTCCTGTCGGCTGGTGGAGGCGATAGCGCGAGACTCGTTCATCTCACACAAGGAACTCGAGCTCCGTTGTGTTGTCCACGGCAACCGACTCTGTCATTATTGTTTCTCAGCAAAAGGAATCGTGGATTTTAACTGGTCGCTTTGCAGGTATATGGTTTTGAGATTTGAATCCCGAGATTGTGGGAGATTAAAACTTTAATTCATCGTATTTTAGCTACATACGCGTTGTTCTGCATCATATAGACAGATAGGCCGCGCGCTGCCGCCAAACCAGGAAGGAGGGTTGCATTGAGCCATTTGTTTTTGTTTTCACACTGACCGCAGCCCACCGGTGTCCTATCAGTTCTGAGTGCTATCATCAAAAAGCTGTGGGCTCACAGGAACAGTATTTTGTTTAATCACGTCAAAGTAGTCAAACGCATTAGTTTCATATTACTTTTCAAGCCGCATGTCTTTATGCTTGTCTTTTGTTTCTGTACAATTAGCCAGCTAGCGTGCCTTCGATTCTCGTGCTTTTGCAGCTTCCACATTATACTGCCGTGAATTTTAGAAACAGGTCTACTGAACTTTTAAAGTATGTTTATAACGACATAACAATTTGAGAAAAAAATATATGAAAATATGATTTCTTTTCCATTGCCAGACAGCTGAAATGTGTCTAAGAGTATATCTCTTGCATACTTGACAGCACTACGTAGAATGCTTTGCATTGTTAATTTAGTTACATTTTAAGATGTTTTATAATATATTTAATTTGTTATTAATACTAATCTTTTCAAAATGTTATTATAGTGCTATTATATTTATGTTATTATAATGAAAGTACATTAAATTTTATTATACCCTTTTCCTCACAGGCATGTCGAAACTAAAGCTAATATCTGCAGCGGACACTCAGTATCCAGCATCACTTTTGAAGTCCATCAATGATGAGCGACACAGTGGTTTATTCTGTGACATCACCATAATCGTGCAAGACCGCAAGTTCAAGGCTCACAAATGTGTGCTGTCTGCCTCGAGTACCTATTTCCGCCAACTTCTCTCAGTTGCTAGACCAGTTGTAGAGCTGAACTTCATCAAGGCAGACATATTCGATGTGATTTTGAACTACATGTACACTTCAAAAATCTACAGGGTTCGATCTGACAGACTTCAGGATCTCATCAGCGCTGGTAAGACTTTAGGCGTGACGTTCCTAGCCAATTTAGGAACGCCTCTCGCACAAGTCAAGGGTTTACCCGGCCTGTCTAAAGAAAGTGACAACAACTGTGTCAATTCCTCTGCGGAAAATGAGACCGGAGCCGAGAATATGCCAATTATTACTGAGACTTTCTCACTGTCTGCTGAAGAGTTCAACATGGCAGGTGTTAATGCAGAAAAGGAAATGGACTCAGACGATGATGTTCTTTTTGTCTCAAAAACAGAGGCCCCGCAAGCTCAAAAATACAAGATATTAGACACCGAAGGAGGACCAGAGGCTAAAAAACAAAAAGCCACAAACCAGGAAGCAATTGCCTCTAAAGATTCAACAGCCCAAGTTGCTAACGACAAGCTTCCTTCTGAAAGAAATACAACTCTTCAAAATAACCTTGAGCCCCAACCAGATGTTGTCCTCCTATCGAACCCAGAATCCAGTAGCAGTATTCTCACTTCATCAGTAAAAACGAGCTCACACAGTGAGCCCACAACCCCATCTTGCGTGAACAGCCTCCCTTCAGGCGCTCAATGCACCTCGCTGCCTCTAGACAACAACGAAATACTTGGTGTCCAAAAGAAAAAGGTCCTTCTAGAGCTCTCGCCCGATCATCCTGGAAAAATCAGACTGTCGGATGTAAGGCCGACATATAGCACCAATAATGGACCAATACCTGCAATAAACATGGTCCCAGCAGTGTCGGCGAAAAAGACGATAACGTTAGACAAAGCCTCGGAAATCGATTCGCTATCGCCGGGTTGTAAAGTATATGCCAACATTGGTGAAAACACCTACGACATCGTTCCAGTAAAAGAGGATGCCGGGGAGGGAGTGGCTCCCGGTAGGAAATCGCAAGTGCCACAGGATTCTCCCGACATGGCCAATAACTCGCCTCAAAGAAAGAAAAAACCAAAGCTGGATCAGGAGGATCACTATGAACTTATCATGGATGGAAAGACCTTTTACGTGTGCATTGTGTGCAAGCGTCCCTATGTGTGCCTGACGAGCCTCAGGCGGCACTTTAACACTCACTCGTGGGAACGAAAGTATCCGTGCCATTACTGCAGCAAGGTTTTTGCCCTGGCCGAGTACAGAACCAAACATGAAATCACGCACACAGGCGAAAGACGATACCAGTGTTTACTGTGCAGTGAAATGTTTCTCAATTATCAGATTTTGTCCACCCACTGCAAGCAAATGCACAACCAAGATCCTTCAGGAAGGAAAGAGAAAGATGACTCTTGCAACAACTTGTATCGTCTGCTGCCTTGTAAAACGCTGCAGTTCAAACCATATTCCTTTGTGTCCGAGGAGTCGGGGGGGATTCCGGTGATCAATGAAGATGGGATTGTCCAACATGTAAACCCCGACAAAGAGCACTTTACCAACCAGCCACTTCCATCTGGCCAAAGCAAAGCACTGAGCTGGGATGACATCTTTGTAGAATCCGAAGCACAAAACAGGCCAATGGCTCACGTCCGACCAGGACCACGGCCTGTCGACCAAATAAATGCAGAAACGAACGAATTTGAGTTTGTTATACCAGAGACGTACTGAGCATGCTTGTTCACTCCTCTGGCTTAGGTGCCTTGTTCCATTTGTTCGTGTTTGAGGTGCAGATCTTGGTTCCCTGGAAACTCAACACCAGTATCCATCATCTGAAAATTGTTTCAAGGTGCTTTAATGTATATTTAGAATAATTTGTTACTTAGCACTAGATTACAGTTCAGTTTCACAGTCCTTTATTGAATCGTAATAATTCTTCGTCAGATAATATGTAAGGGTTAATGCCCGACGAGGTCACGAGGTCGAAGGGCATTAACCCGCTTATACCATGGTCACTTGCCAAATAACACATTTTTAAAACATTAGTTTATATTTTAATTAGTTTTACAATCGAAATCTAAAGTTACAAGTTACAAACAATAACTTGGTTTCCTTGGTTACGCCTGACAGTTTATTTAGGTGTCCTCTATCACTTTTTAACGGACACCCTGCAGCCAATCAGAATCGAGTATTCACCCAGACCATGGTATAAGACAAAGTAGATAATACATATTTTATGTACAGCTACATTAGATCTGTGTAGAGCTGACCTGTTCCCTTTTATGTTCTGGACAGTACAACCATCATTAATGGATGTAATTAGTAGGGTTCAAGTACAGACTGTTGCAATCTATTACAGTTATTATTTTCTTACAGTTGTGTCATTTTAATGTGTAACTGCTTTTTGGGAGTGTTACATAAGTCACAATTCCAAAATCAAATGTAACAGTGAAATCATCATCACACCAAATTATTCAGTAACACTTTATTTTAAGGCGACGTAGTTACATGTTACTACATGTACTTACTATAGTAATAACCGTATTTATGCATAATTACAAGTAACTAACCCTAGACCAAGCCCTAACCCCAATATTACTCAGTACTTATTTGAGAAAGTACAATTTAGTACTATGTAACTTCGTCACCTTAAAATAAAGTGCATCCAATTATTCCTTACATTTTCAGTTTCATTTGAAAGAGAAACTAACATTGTTTGAATTTTCTTGTCGGCTTATTATTGTAGTTTTTATATAATTGTTTGGTATTAGATAGAACAGTGTTAATGGCATTAAGAAATGGTTGGAATGTTTGTATTTATAGGTTTTGTTGATTGTCAGCAGTTTTTAAGAAGGATGGAGTAAATATATCAAATGTTTATGTCATCTGTCCATTAATTATGTTTTGAGGTTGTTTATTTATATTACATTATGAACATTGGGACCTGAAGAGAAATGTTCATCCGTCGTCCCGGCATGTCTAGAGAAACAAGATACTGAAATGTCCAGGGTATAAAGGGTAATGTTGGTAATACAAAGGACCTCTCTTTTTCAGTTGAATATTTTGTATATACATATATATCATTTTTACAATTATTTTTTCAGCATAGTTTTATAATTATTTAGCTTTGTGGGCTGTGAGAAGAATCTGTGAATACAATGAGATTCCTTCAGTCAGAACTAGTGCTCTAACACCATAATCATGTATTGTACATAATAGTACTAAAGGCCTTCATTTTAACAATTTCTTCTCTTTTGTAAACTATTTATTATTAGGTCTTAGTGTGATAGAATGAAATAAAACTTTGAAGAACATACACATGTATTTCTTTTATTTATAAGAGCATCATGAAATTGATTAGTATTTTCCAGTATGATAACCACCAGTCACTGATATAAGCATTCCTGCCTCTCTATTCAGAGTGGATCTTGTTGACGATCATAAAGCACTAGTTCACGATTATAATCTGTAATGTGCAGGTTCCACATGATGCGGGATAAAATGGATTCAATGGTCAAGTGCCGGTGGACATATTTGGAAATGCATGTGTGATAAGAAGCAAAAAAAAATGAATTCCAGCTGAACTATCAGTCTTTCATTTTAAGATTTTAACATCAAAGGTAAACAATGCTTTCATGTAACATGAACAATTGAGGCAAAGATCTTAGTTTATAGCATGTGGCTGTAGAATAATCACCAGTTGCACTTAAACATCAACCAGGAAGTCATAAAATAGTTGAGTTTGTTGTAATATCTCTACTCACTTCAGTAAAGGACAAAGTTATTGATATAAATCAAGCACATAAAGTACAATGTATTGAATTGACACTCACAGTGAACACAAACGGATGAAAAGGAGAACACTACAAGTCTTAGGACTCAATTACGAGAAGGCGGTTCGATTGTTCGGTTTATGTACAACATGTACAGCATTGCACACACACACACACTGATATCATATTTGCAATGTGAAGAGACTTTTTGAAGTTTAGATCCATGTACATTTATACAATGGTTACTCCTTTTTTACATTCGGTAAGTCCTGTCATTTCTAGACAGAAACGGCGGCAGCACAAAAGTGGCAGATGAATGTGAGAAGTACAGGTTTTGAAAGTCCTCACATTCTTGTAAGAGCTTATTAAAGGATATTTTTTGTCATGAAGGATTATTTGAATTTGTGACATGATTGTGTGCTTGACGTAATGCAAAAGAAACACCACATATTACAGGTTAGATCTTTGATCCTAATGAAGCACTCAGGACAAAAAAATACGATTCGGCCAAAAAATATGTTCTTTACAATCTAGCTGCCCGAAACAGTTACAAATAACTCAAGTAATTACGTAGAACTGTGTGAATACAGTAAATTCTGAAGACAATAAAGTGCAAATCAATTGCAAGATAAGATACGAGACTCATCCTCGTGCTGACGGAGCAGAGGCGAGGCAAAACACTTTGGGCCACTTTGGAAGGGAGAAGTTCACATTATGGATTTACTCAGAGGAATCACATGTAGGAGACCCACAGAGGTTACTTATAAGAGGAAGAGGCTGCGAACCAGGTGAAGCTGTACCGGAAGCGGACACACATTTTAAGGCTTATCTGTGAACAGTCTTGATCTCATAGTCAGGCTAGTTGTTATAGTCCTCCTGGATTGAGGCTATATAACATGAATATTTTACACATCAGGTTTATTGACTTGAGCGAATCTTGTATGGGTTTTAATGTTGCATATTACATTTGCTGTTTGGTGATGAATGCCTGTGGTTAACGCTGTAGTCTCTCTATACTTAACCTGCCGCACAGGTGAGCCTCTTCTGCAAAGGTTGTTCATTCAGAACAATGATTGTTCAATGAGGTGGTACACTAATATCCAAAAATACCCAATGCCAGTTCTCTCTTGGCAGGAAAATGTCTTCCTCAGACTGGTCCCTTAGGGGCTGTATGGCGGGGGCTTCTCATCAGGTGGGTAATAAGGAGGAGAATAACGAGGTGGGATCATATTTGGCCATATGTGACTGGCTCCAGACTGGGAATCATCAGACAGACCTGAAGAGTCAGGAAACAAGCTGGCACCCTGTAAAGACAAATTAGCAGATGACATGTTCTTAGCATACAGACTCAAAACATATAAAGTAAAATCTATAAGGCTCTATGTCAACTGTAAAAAACGATCTAGCCTCTTCAGAAAATTTTGACTAAACCGCTCAATTCATATGAATTCGTTTTAAGATCTCTTTATGAACTTTTTGAAGTGTCAAACTGGTAGTTGCGTAACTGTCAACGGAGGGAGAAAGCTCTCAGATTTCATCAACATCTACCTATGTGTTCCGAAGATGAACAAAAGTCTTACGGGCTTGGAACGACATGAGGGTGAGTTAATGATGACATGTTTTCCTTTTTTTTTTTAAACCTTTAATAAATGTTATATACATTGTTTATTTGCATACAATTATTTAAAAATATAAAAATAATGAATTGCACTAAGTTCACTAAGTAAACTTGATAACTGAAAGGCATAATAAATAAAATGATATACGTGTATATATATATATATATATATATATATATGCCCACTAAAGCATGAAACACAGCGTGGGCTGACAGCTCAAAGTGAATGCGATTACCTGAAAGTCATAGGCAGTGTATGGAGGTAAGCAGGGGGCAGTGTTGTAAAAAGAGTGGTTGGATGTGGTGGGGCCAGGAGTTTCTCGGGGTGGAGGAATTGGGAGAGGTTCTGGCTCACAGGAATCTGGTGCTGCTGTTGGCATCTTCAAAAAACAGAGGCTCAATGAATGTCACAGGTTCTCAGAAATCATACAAAATGCAATACTACATGTACAAAAGTATCGGGACACCTGGCCATACACTAACAGGGACTTTAATGGCATTGCATTCTAAATATATAAACATTAATATGGAGTTGATCCCCCTTTGTAGCTATAACAGCTTTCACTCTACTGGGAAGACTTTCCACAAGATTTTCCACGTAGAGCACTTGTGAGGTAAGGTACCGATTTTGGACGAGAAGGCCTAGCTCGCAATCTCCGTTCCAGTTCATCCCAAAGGTGTTGGATGGGGTTAAAGTCAGGGCTCTGCGCGGGCCAGTCAAGTTATTCCAACCAAACTCCGACCTTGCTTTATGCACTGGGGCACAGTCGTGCTGGGGTAGACAAGAGCCTTCCCACAAAGCTGGAAGCATAGCATTGTGCAAAAAAATCTTGGTATGCTGAAGCAATAAGATTTCTCTTCAGTGGAAGTAAGCAGCCTAGCCCAACCCTTGAAAAACAGCCAATATCTCTCCTCCACCAATCTTTACAGTTGGCACAATGCAGTCAGACAGACAGCCTTCTCCTGGCACCCACCCAACTCAAACTCGCCCATCAGACTGGCAAACGGAGAAGCGTGATTAGTCACTCCACAGAACACTGCTCTAGAGTCCAGTGGTGGCGTGCTTTACATGCTTGGCATTGTACTTGGTGATGCAAGGCTTGCATGCAGCTGCTCAGCCACGGAAACCCATAATAATTAAGATTCGTGTTCCAATACTTTTGACAATATAGTGTATATTAGTTGTTTGCACTGCATTTCAATCTCACCATATCCTTGAAGCCCCCCAGCACTGCGGCGGTGATGATGCCCAGAAACAGAGCTATGATGTTGAGGATAGTAGCAGACCACAGCAGGTGGTAAAGGTGCACAACATCCTGGCAGCTCCTCACCTCTGTGTACTCATGGTACCCTCCTCGCAGTTCCACTCGGCTGAGATGGTGAGGAGAAGAAACATATTATAACAAGACATTCATGAAATAAATAAGACACATATTGGTGAGAGGCAGAGCAACAAAAGAGGTAAAGCATGACAGGACAGTGACTCATGCAAAAGAATAGAACAAAACCATCTGCATACCAGTGCACATCACTCTTAAGAAGAGCATGAAATGGATAAATATATCCAATCTTCTTATTTAAGCTCACTGTCATCAAAGACTCTTTATATGTAAACTAAAGTATTGCTGTCTCTCCTCACCTGTGAAACAGGAACCAGAGAACACTGAATCTTAGTTCCATTCATTTCATCAGTAAAGTAACTGTACATAAAGTACAGCGACTGTATGCAGCCACACTTAGTACTTTAACAACAACAAATAATGGGCTGTCAATGTCATTGAGGGGCTAAAAGTGGAAAGACCTACTTCCAAATCATGGAGGATTTCCTAAATTTTTTCAAAACATCTTTATTCTGAAGTCCCATAAGAGGATGCTCTCTGAAACATAAATAAACACAAATGTTCTTTCGAACAGAGCTGAATTTCAGGGATAGAAGCACACACCATACAAGCAAATATAAACCAGAACTTAACCAAGGTAAAACAAAGCATAGTTGTTGTTTTTTAATAAATCCGCTTGTTTGGAGAAAATATACTAGGAGGGATGTATCCGAATGGGACTCGCTCACACACACATACTTGCCACAGTTGTAAAGGTCGCAGCAGTAGCAGGTGTTGCTCTTCACACGCAGGTTACAGGAGACCCGAGATGCAGTTTGACAGTGGACCTGCAAGACAGATGTGTTTTCTAAATGGGATCCCACTATACTAGTACGTAACCCTCATTCAGATGCTTGTAAGTTGGTGAAAGCACTTCTCTCGGGTTGGCGACTCACATCTAAATCAAACGCAGTCCCACTGGAGTAATATTCACATCGGCCAGCATATACAGGTCTGAGGTCCTTTGAAACAACAACATCAGTATGCCATGACAGAGCTTTCACTGCAGTGTTTATCTGAAGAAATGCATTTTACAATAAAATGGTGTGGAAGCACTTACTATATGTCTTGCAGCAAAAACGCCATCCACTATAGCACAACAGAAGGCTGCCACCACACCGAAGCTGATGAAAACAATGGAGGCCACCAGCTGTAAGCAGAACAGCAATGTCAACCTATTCACCTGCTGTAGTAGCTCAATGCACCTGCATTCACACACCTGGGCACTACTATCTACGATTTCCTTATACTGTAGATACATATTGAAGGGGTTTGTCTAAGAACTTGTAGATGTGTATATTATGGGACAAGGAGAGGGTCTGCTTGGATTTTTCCTTAGTGCCACTTAACTTCACTGATTTATCTGCCTTTTCACAACCAGCCATTTAGATACCAGTCACACCATTCTGTCTGTAATCTAAAGCACTTTGCAGAGGCGTCTGTCTTGAGGCTTTCTATAATACAGGACAACTTAACACATTTAATTGCCCATATCTGATCAATAAATAACGGCATTTTGAGTGTTATTCTTGATATAATCTAATATAAATCAATCGATTTTAAAATAATGAATTCTCTCCTAGAAAAAACTTTTTCAAATTAATAGAAAAAGTAGAGAAATTTTATAGAAATTAAAACTTTTGTTTCAAATAAATGCGGTTCTTTTGAAGTTTCTATTAATCAAATAATCCTGAGAAAATAGTATCACTATCTAAACAAAAATATTAAGCAGCCCAATTGTTTTCAACATTGATTATTATAGGAAATGTTTCTTAAGCATCAAATAGGCATATTAGAATGATTTCTGAAGGATCATGTGACTCTGACGACTGGGAATGACGCTGAAAATTCATCTTTGCCATCACAAGAATAGATTTTTTAAAGTTTTATGAAATAGAAAACAGTTATTTTAAATTGTAATAATGTTGCACAATTTTACTTTATTTTTGATCAAATAAATTCAGCTTGGGTGAGCATGAGACTTGGTGACAAGAGATTATTTATATTCAAATTATACAATTTATGTCATCATTGTAACAATATGAGTGAAAAGTTGAATAAAAAATTGGTATTTGGTTTGTCTCCCTTTTGCTTTATGACAGCAGCATGAACTCCACAAGCCTGGCTAAAACCTGATGATCATGTTCTCCAGCATGATTTGAAAATGATCCAAAAAGCATTATTGTGCTTTAAAGGAAACAAGAACATCTGACCGTCTGTACAAAATGATTTGACATGCTCAATTCAACAAATTTGCTTATTTGATTAGTGAATAGTACAGAAACACAATGTTCAAAAACTAAAGATAGTTTATTTGCAGTTTTTTCTTCTTCAGGTTTTCACATTCTCATACTTTTGGACCACATTATATGCTCTAACCACTTACACTAGTGTTTATCCTGCACTTTCCCAGCAGTAATTGTTCCTGTGTGTCTATGATCTGGCCAGCCATGCCATCTTCATGCACTTTATTTGGATTGTTGCACCTCCTATTCCCTTTGCACTGCAATGACTTCTGAACATTCCTGCATGGACATCCATCCCGCTCCGCTTACACTGGGCTATTTCTGGGTGCATCTCACCACAAGGCCTGCAACATGCGCTGCTATTCGAGCTCAAAACCAAGAGCCCTTTCTGCCATTATGACATGACTAAAAAAAAGTTGTTTGTGTGGGCATTTGGTTAAAAATTTAAATTGGATGATAGAATGCACAAGCACAGAATCCAATATGAGCAGTGTAATGAAAGACTCCTTACCATCTGCCTCTTATTCTCTATCAAATGGGCACCAATGATTCCGAGAAAGGACCCGAAGCCGAGCTGAAAATATCACAGGGTAAAACTGTCACGATGCAAGTCTATGTAAAATATGAACCTATTTCAAAGTTTTAAAGTTAATGACCTCACTCAATTACGCTCCCATATACAATCTCCCTTTGCCAAAAAGCTTTTTGTCTTTCTCCAAGTTAATTTTATGGTGTGGTCAATGGCCAAGTTAAGAGCTATATATGCAATCTGGCCATGTCACTTGCATATAGTATTTCAAAACAGTCAGTCCCCGTGGAATACCAGGAAAACACCTGTTACTTGTACAAAACATTCTGTAGTATTATTTAAGCTTGCATGTTTCTCCAAGAGTGAAGAACATAATGATACTTGCTGTTGAATAATAAATGGATGAGTTCACTCAGTTCAACCTTACAGTAATGAGGAAATGGCCAACAGTCACCATAATGGTGGGCCAAGCGGAAAATAATTAAACATGAGGCCTTTTCCTCCCCACAGTGCTTTACATCACAAACTCATTTATAGACCAATAGGATGCTTTGCAGTCTGTTCAGCACACAGCTATGAACATTAGCAACATACTTACAATGACGCCTGGATAGTAGCCACCAACAGTGATGTTTTGTGTCCTGGTGGTAGCGGCCAGACCAAAGACCAGGATGAGTATGGAGACAATTAGGAGCATCACTGTTACTATGATGGACTTTCTTTTCCTCCTCTTAAATGATCCTGAAAAAGACAATGGAGTTGGAAGATGGCCTTAGGCAACATTTTGTTACTCATTGTCTTATTTTAGGCACGTTTGTTTTGGGGTAATGCAAAGCAAAGCAAGCAGTGCATATTACCTCTTGTATGTCTAAATCTACAGCAGCAAAGGCACCCAGAAACCCAGATAAATGTAGGTATTTAATACGAGGGTTTTCTATCACTAAGCAAAATACATTTAAATTAGGTCGCATGCAAATAATATTCCACATATGTTTGTGTATTTTCATTAACATTATCAATAAATGTTCTATCGTCATTCTTTGAGGACATCCGAGACACGTACATGTAGGAATGTAGGTTACCGGACGCTTATTTCTCTGTGGTGCAAGCCTGTTCTAATAATTACTAGTAGCCTATGAACAAACGTAGCTAATCAAATTTAAACGAAAATACAAGCGTAGATTGTGCTTCGTGAGACCATAATGGTCTGTAGACGCAGTGAATGCCATTGACCTTGTACTTACCCATCGCATCAGAGATAGGTATACCGCTGCCTTGCGCATTCAGCCCCGCTGGCATTGTAACGTCAGGGTCTGCAGCATTAGCTGCAGTAATTACTTCAAGTCAAAAACAAGAACGTAGCCAATGAGACAATGATGCCTTCCCTCTGAGTTAATGACTGGAAACTCTTTTCTTGCCGTGGCATTCTCTGACACCATGCGTCGCTTTTCTTGCCGCTCTTCTCTCATCAGCATCTGGGTCTGTTGTTCTTGAATCTGCTGCCCTCATCCCTTCAGCAGAACGCCGCACGGAACACAGCACTGCGCATGCGCAAGGCGGAACCCCTCGCTGTTTGAGTAGGGCAGGAGCAGTAGTTATTGGAAGTGCGACTCATGTTGATTCGGTTCTTTCGAACAGTCTGGTTCAAAAAATAGATTCAGAGGTTATTTACGCCATGTTGTGGTCACTGGCATTCATAACACGTTTTAAAGTGTCCAGTGAAGTCAGTCACGAATTTCTGTTTGTAGTAATTTCATGTTTCTTTCACGATTCACCTAATACAAACTCACAAAGTATTTGAGAACATAAATATAATGTTCGCTCACAATAAACAATACTAGCTACATATATATTGGGAATGTTTGCATAAAATGCTATTTGCCAATAATAATACAAATATTTTTTATAGCCCATGTGGAATAAAACTGTCAAAAAATAATAATAATTCAGCTTTATCAGAAAATCCCATGGTTCACTTTCAAATGCTCTTATAGCGCACTCATCGGCGTTTCCTAAACACTTCGATAACTCGAGATTCAGTCCTATTCGTTATTCATTTAAAAAAACCCATCAAACTCCAAAAGAACGACAAAATGTATCGCTAAAGTGTAGGAAATCACTCTAGCCTACATGTAGCCTATCTTCTTACCGAAGAATTCGTTGAAGAATAATTAGTTTACTTGCTCAATAGGCTACACAAACAAATAGGCAGAGGTGGACAAAGTACACAACCACCGTAGGCTACTTGAGTGAAACTACCCAGCAAACACATTTACGTTGTGTCAACGTCTGTGGCACGGGGCATTTCTACTATGGCAACGCCGTTGTTTACGTGCTCGCAACATTGTAGCCTACAACGTAGAATTGTAAGACGCGCGACAGGGCTGTAGCAGTTGCGCGACATTCTGCAACTGCGAGACGACGTTCTGACAATCTTTTAGCATCCCCCAGTCGCTGTCTGTTCAAGGAGTGCTGAAATCTCAATTAACGTTAGCCTACTCATCATTTAAGTAATTTTGGCTTCGTTATGGCTTAACATTTTGCATAAAGTTAAAATAGCCTACGCTACCTGTCATAGGCTATACCTGACCAGAAGATGTTCAACTCTTTCCCTAACGGTAAGGATTAACGGATATCTGAATAATAAAATAAATATAGTTAACGTTAACGTTAGCATACACCAGGGCAGGCTACTGTAATTTATACAAGATCGCAAACTCCATGAATTATCAGCTAACGTTATTCTGTCCCTTCAATTATAGCCTACTGAACAAATAAATGTCACATTAGACAAGTAGCCTATTAGCTACCAGGGCCAGATGAGCCCCAGATGTAAAATTCAATTTTCTACCGATTTTCAACCGGTTTGATTTGTTATAAACGTCAGAGATGTAGTTATGACACGGCATAGGCCTACTTATGAATAATTATAATATTATATATTTCAACATGTTCAAACATCCAGAATTATAGCCACGTTAATAACGTTTAAGAAACCAAACCGTTTGTAAATCCGTCAAGATTTTAGCGATAAGAGTATTTGTGTTTGTGCAGATCACTCACTTACATCAGGTACCACAGAGCCCGCCAAAAAGCTTGCCTGTGAAAAGATGGCCACCGGGTGATGACGTTAGAGACTCCGCTGTAAGACATCTAGCCTTTATTATGTATATATGGCCCAGACAAGCACCTGAACGGTGGTTCAATGTCAACATTGTGACAACGCTGTAACAACCTTCACCACACAACGTAGTAATAGCAACCTTTTGGCCATGTTGTTAAAACATTGTTAGAAGGTTGGGTAACCTTGTGCCAACGTTTTGTGTTTGCTATAGGCTATAGTCTACTGATCAAATATTACTCCGTTACAAGTTAAAGTTGTAAAGACAGATCTTTACCTTATATCAAAAGTAAAAAGTAAATGTCAATGCATTGTTTTATTATTGTTGCATTGTTGTGGCTATGTAATAGCCTACTTAGGCTTATGCCTCTGAATCTATGCCTGCCTATATCAATATCAAATGTATTTCTAGAAGACAGTTCCATAGGATTGAATGTGAGATTGAATAAGTGCACTCAATAACGTCCACAATGGTTTCGGACACCCAAATGGCTGTTCCCAAATAGTGCATGCCCTATTTATATATTATATTTTTTTGGCTTTTAGTAGGCTATGAATATGTTAGCCTTATAGGCTACTGTTAGGCCTATGTGCTCCAAAACAGTGACAAAATTTGCATTTAAAAGACCAAACCCAACGTTGAAAATTAAAATCAGGTTGATGTCAGAATCCAACACTAGATTGACATTAATCTTCAACGTTGGACAGTAGGCTATTGTGGTTGAAAATTAAAATCGGGTTCTGACGTCAGTCCGACGTCGGGTTCTGACGTCAACCCGACTTTATTTTTCAACCATAATCCAACATCTGTCCGACGATGTAGTGAAGTTAAAGTAAGAAGTTTCCATAAAAAATAATACCCCAATAAAGTACAGATACTCAAAAAGTGTACTTAAGTAGGTTACAGTAGGCTATACTCAAGTGAATGTAGCCTACTTTGTATACTGTCCACCTCTGAAATATTAGCGTGCATAGAAAAGTAGGCTAACAGACCAAAATACTTTAAGAACATTCAATAGGCCTATAATCTATAGAATAATACATTTGTGTATAGCTATCTTTCTTGACTATCCTGAACCTGAATCAATATCAAAGTAATGAAAGTGCGCCATCAACTGGTCTTGTGAACAAACACAAATAGGTTTAAAAATACAAATGAAAGTTTCTGAGGGTTTTTTACAATAAGTTCTGAATAAATAGGCTATATATAGCCTATAGGCTAGGCTATATTTAATTTATTAACCAGAATTCGTTGCAGGTCTGCTGCATTTTTGACTGCATCAAGTGCAGTTTGACATAGGCTATAGGCCTAAAACGGGCTTATTTAGAAGTAGCCTAACTCACCCATTGTTCATATTAATAGTTGAATGTCACCAGTCACACATGAATAAAATTATAGTCTATTGAGGTGATGCAGAGTTCAAAACGTGTGGAATTAAACACTGCGCCATTACGTGAGTTCAGTGTATGTATGGTGCTTACTTATTTTTGCTTATTTAGCCTACTACATACTAAACTATAGACCTATTGTTGTATTTAAGTAAATGAAATTGAATGGAAGTGAATATGCTTCGATCACCCTTTTTTTTTTACACAAGCAAGCAAGCACTCGGGCTGCTTGTTTCTGTGATGAAATAAAACGCGGCGACATTAATATAGCATATTAATCTCTGTTCTTCCAGCCTAGTTTTGTCACAAATAAATGATTGCATTTGCTCGTTTCAGTCCTTGATGGTCTTTCTTTGAATGACCTGCTCTCCACCAAAGAAGCAGAAAGAACCAGACAAGACCGAATTTTCCATGACGCGAGTTCTTTTGAGGTTTAAAAAAATCAGCGGGTTTAGGGAGCGCAACGTGATCTGTGTACAAATATTAAGCTTGATGACAACTTTCTGAATTTATTACGCGTTTGACGCCAACACAGACCAAAGCGGACCCATATTTCACAATTTTGCGTTTGTCTCCAAGATGCGCGCAAATAGCTAATCTTTCTCGAGTTTAACAGCCCAGCGAGTCAATGGGGATTGTTTAGTGAAGTGTCCTGCATACTAAACCTCACTGTTCTAATGTAGACTAGTTGCTGATCCAGTAGCCTACTTAGTGATTGACAACGGCAATGCAGAACAGAACAGAAACTTATAAAGCTGTGGGTCTTTGCATAGAGCTTGTTTCAGTAGACAATGAGACTATGTGGTGTGCGTGTGCAGAATTCCACACAACACTAAACGAAGTTTCTGCCAAAAAAACTCCACTTTGTATCCCACCCCCACTTTCCCTCTCCAGCTCAACTCAATTCACTATGATGCTCGACTCCTAGCAAGAAGCTCCTCCACACCCGACATCCGTTGTAAGAGGAAAAACTCAATGAAATTCACGACCAGTTCTTGACCAGAATTAACGTTTGTTCAGCCAGCGTAAAGTGAACTTGAAGACATCACACCAGTGCCTTCATCAAGACATTATTTTGGGGGGCACTTTGATCATTAATGTTTTCCTTTCCCCCCTTTTCTTTTCTGAAGACATCGAAATATTATCTTATCTTCACTTAAAAAAAGAAGAAGAAAAAGAAGAAGAAGAAATAAGACAATTATTTGACTTCTTTTGGACGGCTGCAGACTTAATTCGTGGACTGAACTCTCTCAGTAAAACGCTTGGACCGCTCGTATATGTGATTGGTTTAACAAGTACCTTTATTCTTCAGTGAGAGATCATGGAGCGCGACTCTACCGCGGGAGGGGCGGAGGACCTGCTCCTGGATGACAAAGTTTCAAAACTGGCAAGTGACCATAACCACAATGCACCAGAGTAATGTGGTTACTTTTGATTAGGGATGAGGGCATTGCAATGACCATATCTTGCGGGATTTAGTGCTCTATAGCCTACAATATAAAGTAGTAAATATTATAGAACCTAGATAACGCGGTTTTGTAGGTCATTTTCTTTTGTATCATTTTTAAAATTCATTTTTGGTACAGAAGGAGTGTCACCAAAATCGTTTCACCTGTTCATCACTATTTAGGTAAATGTACACGGGCAATTATTCATCATTAGCCTATAGCCTACTATTAGTATTGGATATATTGTAGAGGCATTTTACCTCTGGTACCTTAAAGGGATAGCTCACCATTATTATTTTTTTGATTCTGTCATCATTTACTCACCCTCAAGTTGTTCCAAATCTGTATGAATTTCTTTCTTCTGCTGAACACAAAAGAAGATATTTTGAAGAATGTCTGGAACCAAACAGTTGATGGACCCCATTGACTTCCATAAAAAAAAATACTATGGAAGTTGAGGTAAGTAAATGATGACAGAATCTGTCTAGATTTAAAGACTATAATTGATGTAATCTAATGTAGGCAGTTTGATTCAATTATATTAAATACCTTTATTTCATGTTCGTTTCACAATGCTATGATATAGAAATTTTTCTCAATGTATAAATTAACATGAACCTCTATTAATAAATGCTGCGAAAGTATTTTTCACCAGTTTTTAAAGTGTATTTTATGTGTGTCTTGATATTGAGAACGAGTGTGTAACATCTGGCTGAAGAGTGACCCTGCCGATCTTGTGCAGCTGTGAGAGGTTAGATCTCCCAACATGGGTCAGCGAGTGTGTGGGTCCTCTTCTGCCTCTCATAGATCAATGGGATTCTGAAACTTCTTTCATTCACACTGAATGAGATCGTACACTTGCTTTAACTGTTTTGAAGAAAAATATTTGTCTTCTGGCCTTTTTTAAGAGCATCAGACAATATTATCCACATTGAAAGTGGGTTTTTACGTTTAACGCTTGTTGCAGGGAAATCATCTGATTCAGAAACTTATTTGTGAATACTATTTTTCAACTTTCCATGTTATCTTTAGCGTGCAGGATCACTTCATAAACACGAACTAGCTGAGGCCATGGAAGTGGAACAGGAAGGACTGGTAGAACATCAGCCTCTGGAGCAGGATGACCTTAACTTTGAGAAATGGAAGCCCAAGCCAAAGCCCAAGAGGACGCTGCATGAGAAAATCGACGACCTAAAGACTTACCTGTGGAACTCCGAAACGAAGGAGTTTATGGGCCGCTCGGGGAAGAGCTGGAGTGAGTAATGAGACAAAATTATATTTGAATTTACACAATGAGATACCTGTTTTAATGGCAAAACAGAGGGTATTTGTCTGTGGGTGAGGGAGTGCATCTAAATTGTACTTGGACTGTAAACAAAGTCTTCAATTAGTGAAGTTCTGTCTGGCCGTAGAAGCAAAGGCAAGTGAGACCATTGCTTATTGTTTTTGCTCATTATTTTCCATGTTTAGTGGAGTTATTTGTAGTGGGAATGAGTTGTGGGGATGAAGGGGGGATGAATTGTGCTTCTGCTCGCTCAGACAGAAAATGTGTGTGTGTGTGTGTGTGTGTGTGTGTGTGTGTGTGTGCACGCCGTCACTGAGGGTGCATGTGTGTGTGCATGTCCAAGCTTACTGTTTACTTAGGTGCACAGAATAGCTTAGAGACATCTTGACAAAAACAGACTGCCTGGGGAATGGTCCTCAGTGGGAGAGCGAATGTCACAGTCCCTTTGCTGGCCCGGGATCACATTCCATTTACCCCTACCGTGCTTTCCTCTCCCTCTTTCCCAAAGCCCCCTTGACCTCCAAGATCTCCTCCAACACGCTCTCAGATCTACAATTTAACATGTAGTGTTTTTTGTGTGTGTCCGAGCTCAGAACTTTTTTGGCAGTGAGCATTTCCTGAAGAAGTCCGATGATGACAGAGCGGCCAATCGCTGCAGCTAAACGTCCGGTTGCTGAGCAACACAGCAAATTCCCATCGGGACGAGTACTTTAAACAGCAGTATGAAAGTGTCCTGGGGATAGCAGAAGAAAATGTCAATGCACCAATGCCCTCGTATTGAGTGCGGATGTAATGCAACATCTCCACGCTTTAGATGGGCATGATATGATGGGGAATGTGCTTGAGGTGGATTAAATAAACAGCCGTAGTCTTCCTTAGAGCAGGGGAGGGGCTGCTGGAGTGCTGTGATGCGTGTCCCATGAAAGGAGAGTGCAGAGGCCTCACAATGCCAGAATGGGGTGATCGGGCTCCTTGGAGCTGGCTGTGGCTCTGTATGGCTGCAAAAGACCGTCACTATGATGGCAACCGGAGGTTCACTGTGTTCCTGAGTGAAAGGACAGCTGGGAGAATTTTCACTAGGCTCAAACAGAAAGGCCTTTGTGGCTGGGGGCTGCAGCAAGTCCCTGCAAAATTGTCTGCGCAGCAAAAGCCGCTTAGTTTGACGACCCGTCCCATTCGATCAGCTGTTAATGGAGTCTTAATTGAAAATTAAAGGACAAAGGTTGCGATTTGTTTGTCTTTTTATCTCTCAAAGTTCAATCGACTTTAGTGTCTTGAACTCTTCCATAAAGGAAAGGTTATGGAAAAATGATTACTAAAAACATGACATAGTTTAGTGTATTCGAATGGTTGATTGAAATAAATTATTTTATGACTAAATGTGTTAACCTGATCTCACATTCTATTTATGCAAATTCCTCGATATATTAATCAGTTATTTTAATAAATACGTACAAGGGGTTTCCTCAATTAAATCTTGCTTTATTGATCTTTTTTTCAGGCCTTATTCTGCTCTTCTACTCAGCATTATACATTTTCCTCGCGGCCATGTTTGCTGGTTGTATGTGCTGCCTGATGTGGTCGATTAGTCCATATGCTCCCACCTACAATGACAGGGTGATGCCACCAGGTTGGAAAAATCAGCATATTGCTTTTTGAACTTTCCAAAAGTATGTACAGTACTGTGAAAAAAGTTCTAGGCACGTTAATATTTTCACCCAAAAAATGGGTTTAAGCCTGTTATTTATATATTTTGCTGTAGTATATCAGTAGGAAATATCAGTTTACATTTCCATTACTTTAGTCAATAATTGTAATAATCCAGTGAGATTTTTGTATGCACAACAGCCGGTATGATCCACACGGAGATCTGATCTCACCATCATGAGTCTGTCTGTGATTACATGAAGAAACTGAAAAAACGAGACAGACTAAATCCAGAAGAACTGCAGCAATGTCTCCAAAACGCTTGAGGTCAAAGCTACATTACTGCTGTAAATGCTGTTAATTGACGATGCTTTCAAAAATAACGTCATAAATAGATTTTATTTATCAATTAACTTCTATAACTAAATCAAATCGATATTTGGTGTGACAACCCTTTGTGTTTAAAACAGCTTTTGTCCAGGTACACTTGTTTTTCACATATTTTTTCAGGTAGCCTTGCATGTCGGTTTCTTCAAGCGTCTTTGAGACGTTGCTGCAGTTCTTCTGGATTTAGTCTGTCTCGTTTTTTCTGTTTCTTCATGTTATCACAGATGGACTCATGATGGTGAGATCAGATCTCAGTGTGGATCATACCAGTTGTTGTGCAGACAAAAAGTAAAATAGAAAAAATAGAAATGATTTAATATTGTACAGTATATAATTTGGATTATTGAAAATTGCACTTGTTTAGAAATGAATAATATTTTTTTACATTTTTAATTATTCATTATTTCAATCATTATTTTATTATTCTAAACTGTATTCTTATATAAGTACATAAACAAAATTCTTAATACAATCTTCTCTGTCTCCTGGCAGGTTTGACAATGTCACCTCATGTAGAACATGTTGCTCATGGGTTTGACATTGCTTTCAACGCCTCTGACCAAAAATCGTGGAAGAAGTATGCGAAAGCACTGGAAGCCCATTTGAAACGTAAGTCCTGCATGAGAGAACTAGTTGAACAACTAATTTAAAAGGGAAGTTACGTTTTCTGTTCTGCGGGCACAGATTCAGATCGCTCCAGCACGCTGTTTAACAAGTCCTGCTGTCGATAGAAATACTGACAAGGAGGGAAACCCTTTTATTCACTCAGTGTAACTGTTTAGTGCTGCCAGGGGCCCACTTTTTGTGCTGGCCTGTAAGTTGTAGAGGCCAGGCTGGGCCTCAGCCATTGTTTGGTTAATTTATGTTCTCTCTCTCCCTCTATGTTTCTCTTCCATGTCTTTTATTATGGTTTCCCGCCATGGCCATATCCAGCCTATGATGATAAAGTGCAGGAGAGGCGGAACATTCCATGTGAGGGAAATACGTATTTCATGCAGGACGACTTAGAGGAGAGTGCCGAGCGCAAGGCATGTCAGTTTAAGAGGTCCATGCTGGGCGAATGCTCCGGCACGCATGACAAAGATTTCGGATACTCTAAGGGAAAACCCTGCATCATCGTCAAAATGAATCGGGTGAGATTATAACAGTGTGGAACATACTATACAAAAATTATTTTGGTGGCAGAACAAAGCCCCCCCCCAAAAAAAAACAGAAAAAATAAAGCTCTGAAGCTCTAGTGCCATCTTGTGGTTAATATAAGCGATGACTAAATGAACACATCCTGCAGTTTATAATGTAATCAAGTTCAGTCTCAATAGCTAGTTAAGAGGTGTGTAAAACGCTTGACTATTTTCTGACAGATTCTCGGGTATCTGCCTGGTCAAGGCACTCCAGTAAACGTTACATGTGGAGTAAAGGTAATAATTAATGACTAGCATGATCCACTGTATAAGAAGTTATACGATAATTATTTAATACATTACATAACCTAATATCCTTTCAGTATGTCATTAAACAGTGACAATTTTGGTTCTTCTCCAATGATTTTCCAGAAAGGGTCAACTGAAGTCCTCGGAGATGTCGAGTTCTTTCCAAGCAATATCTTCAACTTGCGGTACTATCCCTATTATGGGAAACTGAGACATGTAAGTGATCCCATTTCACATTTTAGAATCCCTAAAAATTCAATAGCATTTCATAGTATTTTTCACCATTTCTACAAACAGGTAAACTACTCTTCCCCATTGGTGGCTGTGCGCTTTTCTGGAGTCCAGTCCGAGACCCAACTACATGTTCAATGCAAGCTAAACGGCAAGGGCATCATCAACGATTCAGCAACCGACCGTTTCCTGGGTAGCGTGTCTTTCACTTTACAAGTGGGGGCGTAGGATCGCAGTAGACGTAGAGAAATTGAAATGAAAATTCTCAGAGTATGTTATCATGAATGAAATAGCACACTGGGTGCTGTCTTTCCCCATTAGCCCTCTGATTATGCCTCCGGCAGCCACTGTGCTATTCGTGTCAGAGCTGTGTTACTTCACTACTTTTTCAAACAAGGGATTTCCCAGTGAGCAAAGACTGAGATTTATAGATCACATTCAGTAACGTAACATTCAGTACCCAGCCACTAGAGACTCACAACTGCCTTTGTTTCATTATTGGATAAAATAAAAAAATGAAAAGATCTCCAAATACATAGGTCACATTATAGCTACTGGGGCATAATCACTCAAACGAACAGTCTACAGTGAGACGTAGGCAAAACAAATCTCTAGATCTGTGTAGATTATATAATTAACATGTATTAAAACTTATATTGCTATTTTGGTAATTCAGATGTGTATATAACACATTAAAACAAATTGTTTTTTTTAAAATGTTTTTCTCCGTTAAGTCACCGTCTCCATTATATTCCCCCTCTGGATGAAAAAAAAAAAAAGGCAGAAAATGACTTAACATTATCTTTTTACTTGCTCATTTAATGGAATAAAATCAGATGTGGTTTAGAATTAATAACTGATTGTACATTTTTGGACTAAATTTCTTTTTTTTTTGGATACTAAATTTTGATTCCAGAGGCAAATGTATTTTACTGAAAATCCCATTTCATCATTTTCAGAGCTTCATAATTAAATACAAGTTGATCTTTCTTTTGTCGAGCATGCAACCAACACTTGTTAAAACCGAAATAGAGTATTTCACATAATTCACCTGAGTGAAAATATCTGCTCAGTTACCTGTAAGAAGGATTTCAACAGTATTATTTATTAATTGTATTTGAATATATTGACATGGTAAAAGCTGTGTAATAGTGAGATGGAAATTGGTAATTGCACATCTTTGTTATTCAGTAAATACAATGAAATATCCACTGGCTGACAAAGATTTTCCAGCTCATGTTTTTAAACGCACTCATGTTCTAGCATAAACAATAAAGATGGATGAGAATTAACCGGAATCAAACCTTTCTGCTCCGTTTTCCATTCTCTTTTAAAGTAACATCAGTTGTGATGTGTTTCGCAAATTATGTGTCTTATGATAAATTGCATGTGATGTGATGATCCTTTTTGTAGGATGACAATGTTAAACCCATAAATCATACAAACAAAAACATCAGCACTACACACAATCTTCCATGCGGTCATGTGCATCTGATAAGCAGTTCTTACTGTAATATGCAGGTCAAAGAGAGACACTTACTATTCCACTAAGAGAATCATTTATGACATCAGTAACTTTTATAGCAACACTTCCAAAGTCCACCAGGAGAAGCTTGGATATTATGACTGTCAAAGTCATGTGAACCATGTAAAACTAGTTGTTTAACATATCAGGTCTAACGCTTTGAGAAATGTTGATTTCATTAAGTCAGAGAGCAAGAAAGGGAATAAACAGAGCAAGAAAATACTGTACAAAAACAAAAAAGCTATTTTATTGAATTGTTTTCCACTCTTGAACCAACATTCTTAACTTGACAGATATAGGTCCAATAGAAAAAAAAATGCAACTAAAAGGCACATTATAGTACAACAATGATATTCAGTGTTTAATTGTGTTTGTTTTAACAGCTAATGAGCTAAATCCTTTTGGGGAAAAAACACAAAAAAAACTATATCCATGAAATGGTCTGGACACATTCATATTTTCACTATGCTGAGAAGGAATTAGACTGAAGATGCACTGGAAACTGTAGCTTTGGTCTTAGAAACGGTGTATTTTGTACATTTTATGCGTGTGTCCAGAGAAATGACCAAATAAATTCACAAACCCATGTACTAACAGGCTTATTTTAACACTTCCAACATTCCCTGAGAGGGACCTAAAGAACCAACAAAAGCATAAATCAAAATCCTCTTTAAAATGCTGGTAAATGTCACAAAAAAAAGTGTCCCTTTATAATACAATGTGCTAAGTGCAAGAGTGACTTATTAGCTCTGCTGATTAAGAAAAAGTGCCAGTATACTTTCCCTCCTAATTTCGGCCACAAACAAAACCCGCAAGATTACAATTACATGAACTAATTGAGCATTTACATTCAATGGTTAATTATTAACAAGGGATTCCTAATTCTAAAATTGGATCATTCATTCATTCATAATAGTTAACATGAATATAAGTCACAGAAACCAGAACTGAGCATCCTTAGAGCAAGAAAATGCATCAAAACTCCCATAAACAGGGAAATCATCTTTTTTCTTCTTCATGCATTTAACATACAGCACAATGCCAGGTTACTTAGACAGCCTGTGCTTACACTAAACAAATGAATCATGCCAGTTGACATTGCTTCGAGTGTGATCAAGCAGAAAAATACCACATCATTCATAGTTTAAATCGTACACAGGAAATTAAATGATTAGAGCAATCGGACGTGTTAGAAACTGTGGTGTCATCAGCAGTTAGCACCGGCAAGTGAGGAGGGTCGAGCAGTTTGCAGGGCAAAAGAGGAAGCCAACAGGACCAGAAGAGAGAGGAGGAGGAGCAAAGATAAGTGGCAAAGGACAAGCCGGGGTTAGAGGTAAGATGGCAGCAGCTCGAGTTATACAGACTGGTAACCAGTGCGACTCTTCCGCCGGCCAATCAGGTAAGAGATAAGCACTAGGATGATTAGGAAGCTGAGAGCCACACCCACAGCAATGGGCACGAGAAAACTCAAATCAGAATCCAGAAAGCATTCCTCCGCTGGGAGAAAAGGGAAGAGAGAAAGGGGTGATAAGTGACATACTGCTGATTTTATTCACAGCAGAACTAACAATTCAGTCAGACCGATGCAAAATAGGTGTTATATAATGTGCCATTCAGGCCTACCTTATAAAATCACCACATCATGTTATAAAATGTATTGGCAAGAAAATACAAATCCATATACGACTGATTTCAAAATTATTGTCATGAGCAAAAAAAAAAAAAAATACTGAAATAAACTGATTCTTAATTTCTGCAAGATTTGTCAGCACTTGCATGGATACTTGACTCTGATTATTGTTATGATTCAAATTGTTCATAGCCAGAGGTTTGACTTCTCTTTCTTCCAATCAGATAGGCCAGTAAGACAATAACAACGAGGATAGCCAGGGCAACTCCAACCGCTATAGGGACAATGAAGTTATCAGTCTCATCTGCTTTGCAATCCTCAGCTGAAAATAAAGAGAATGAGTAAGGGAAAAACAGCCATTATGTTTTTAAAGTGCAATCTAATCAAATTCTTTGACTTTTGCATGATGCTTGTTTTAAAGGGTGAAAAGATGGCCCACACCAGTTTTAATGTATACACAATTGTCTTTCTCCTTTTATTGCAGCTAAAAGCCGATTAAAACAGCCAATTCCATTGCAAAACAACACCTCATGAAACAATTTTAGGGCAGTCAGATAAGCAATCCCTTTTTACAAGTTTGCTGGCAGAAAACGGACACAAAAGTATGATAGCAAGTAGATAGCAAGCAAAGTAATTTCATCAAGCAAGGCACAATACCAGTAACCAGTTTTGAAGGTTTAATTTATCCTGGTTATTGTGAAAAAACATTTACACAAGATTCTGTGTGGGTGCTGCATAGACTAAATTAGAGTGTGCATAAACCACTGAAAGGGGAGAAAAAAGAAAAAAAAAAACCTAGAGAACGATTATATGTGATAAATGATGAAAGAATAGACAAGCAAATAACTTATTCTGAAAAGGCTCAGCAAATGAAAACCAAAACATGTCAAACTTACTGTGAAAAAAGAAAAAAGCCACTACCAAAGAGGGTTCAAGCTGGTGCAAAAATTTCTTTCAGCAAATACAATTCACAGTAGTATTAGCAAAGAGCAGCATATGATTTTAGGCTATAGTAACTAAAGAATTGAAATTTACGGTAGAAGCTGACAAGATATTTAATTTAGAACTCATCTTCCCTTTTTAACCACCACAAAAAAAAAAAAAAAACTATTTAGTAACAGCATATGTAAAAAAAAAAAAACTGGCTTATATTACAAATGGTTTGTGTTTTTAAAATGCTTGTCATGAAGTTTAAACATTAAAGCATTTGTTTTTCTGTTCTAGAATTTCAGTCGGTTTCTCAGTGTAGCAATCTCCCTCACAGCCGCTCAAAATACAAGATGACTAACACATTGCAAAAGCACATGATCTCAAGAAAAGTCAGTTGTCCAGTCACTATAGTGCACAGTAACAACTAGTTTCTGGAAGTACTTCTAATATTTAACCAAAACGCTACAAGACAGGTGAATAAAATACTTTTCAGTTTAAAGCTGTGGATACAGAGATGGGCACAAATGAAATGAGCTAAATTAAGCAAATGAACAAAATTAAAGGAATGTCTAAGAGAAGCAAGTGCAGGGTCTGATATGGAGCAATGAAACTGTTCTTGCACATGTATATTTTGAATAACATGGTTCTATGAGTTAGCATTAATTTGCATTTTAAGAGATAGAATAGAGAAACACAAGACCATGCACTTACTTCTTACTGGGGGTGGGGTGGGGGTGCACGCACACAAAATTAATTCACAATAGGGAGCTCTGGTCCTGGAGTGCCACTGTATGTTCAGATTTTAATGCGTTGCAGTTTAAGGGCCAGTGGATTATAATGAAAAATATTTTTTTGACTCCTGTGGCCCTGATTCAATTGCCAATTGAGATTGCACAAAAACCCACAATATTTACAATGGTCCAGGAACAGATTGTGCATCCCTTAAAACACTCAGGATTTGTTTCTTTGATTTCGTTGCATTACAATGTCTGATATCCAACATAGGTCCTTCGTCGACCAATCACGTATGCAATCACAACAATGCAAATCAAACCAGCCAGAGCGGCACCAACAATGATTGGGATTAAGAGGCTGGTGTCATCCATTGAACATTCATGGGCTGCAGACAGAGAGAACATGAATGAACATAAGATGAAGCTGCCATCTTCTCATTAATACCACTGCAGATATTCTCAACACTTCAGACATAAAAATCACAGACACTTGATCTGGTAATATCTTTGAGACCTCATATATAGTTATACAATTAAGAATTTGTTATTAGAAAAAAAAAAAAAAAAAAAAAAGGGAACTACTGATACCACACGCACAGCACTTACTCTTATACGGCCTTATAATAGTGTAAATCATATTTCATCCTAAAATAACTAATTACATTGAAGTATGTTACATTAATTGTATTATATACAAGTTTGACAAGAGTGATGAAATGTGAATGGAAAACCCTTATATGGAGATGGTTTGGGCGCGTTTTATGCAAATGACTAACCTTGTGCACGCGCCCGCTCATTTAGAATACTGCAAATTCACTAACATCAGTATGATGTAAAGAACAATTTCATGTGCGTACAAACGGGTTTGCGAATTAGCCAGAGATTTTGTGAGAAGTTCTCCTGTGCGTACAAATACTAAATCTACACTAACAAGTGAAAGACTGACAGAACTGCTTTGGTTTTCCAGTGGTCAAACCACTCTGAAAAGCAATACGCATTGACACTGAGATTGAGCCGTAGTGGGAGTAGAAGTATCTGATAAGTTACAGGACTAAAGGACACAGTCCAGTTAAGCATTATATACGCTGTATAATTACCTCCGATTAGTTAATTAGCTCAGCTTCATTCTTTAGAATCACAAACGCACAAATACATACCTGTGCCAAACATGTCCTTCTGGACTGCGAAGGGCTGCACTTGTAGCTCGAACGTGTTGACGGTAAGCTTGTCGGAGATGTTGTAACTCTGCTCTTTCCTGCACATGTATGAGCTTCCAAAAGATGCCTCCCACAGAGATAGATTATGATTGGAATCGTTGAAGAAACTCCCTGTTGAAGTCAGATGACAGAATGTGATTACATAAGAAATGCAGCACCTTTAAATATGCACAGTATATTCGCATCATATTGCTTAAGGCTGATAGAGAGTTTCAGTATTGGTCAATATAGGCAATTTCATTGTCAAGACAGTGGAAATTAATGCACACATTTTTAGCATAATCACCAATACTGTTAAATGTAATCTTCAGCAAATATCCATTTCTCACACTGTACACTATAATAATGATGCCTAAATTCACTTGTAATATTAAAAAAAAAAACTTCAGGTTTCAACTTTTTTTTTAGGCCACAACTTACCATTTCCAACAAAGAATGTCAAAGCATGTAGATGAAACTTCTTTGAATCCTGTAAAAAAAAAGAAAAAAAAGTATTAATTTGTATGAAAACGTAAGATTTAGCATGAAGCATGCATGGACCAATCCCATCCCCAAACCTAACCCTCAGTGGGGCATAAGCAGACGTGCCAAAATGTAATTGTAGGGAATTTTTTTATGAATTTGTACAGTGTACAATACTTTGACCCCCTGTGCAGAAAATCAAGTTAATGTTTATAAGCCCATGTGGTGTTTTTTAAATACGTTAAGAAAAACCATGATGTGTTCAGTCAACACCATTGCGGAGTATGTCAACTGAATGCTGTCAACGTGCGGGGCGAGGATTTTCCTATTATTCTTATATTTGTTTATAGTTAACATGCCAGCTACCCCAGCTATATTCATGGTGAGAAAGATTTATGATAAAAATAAAAAAGTAAATGGTTTTTAAATTTCATCATAGACTGAACTCTTTTAGACTACTTTTCAGTTGAGTCTATCAAAATATGCTTCAGTGATAATGATTCTGGCATCAGGGCATCATGGAGGAGCTTCATACATTAACAGAAACATGAGTTAGTCTGCACTACCCCATTTGACAGTGTAGGTAATGTGGGCATTTTAACACTGAGCAAAAGAACGCCTTTAAGAAGGTAGAGGAAAATTAGGTATATATATATAGCTGGTGGATTATGTACATGTTACGATGTTATGATGAATTATGCATTTTTCCACTAACTTTCTATGATGTTTAAAGCATTAAGGATGGCTGATTTTAAGGCAGCAGCTGTCTAACTCAAGAAGATGAAAAGGAACATGGTTTGGTTTGTAACATTGTTAGTCAAGCAAAAGGCTAATATCAATAACCGTTGTTTCTGACGTTGTAGAGAGCGATTTATAAAACGCATTACCATTCTGATACATCAACTTTTAGACAAGCCTGTATAATTCGCTTTTCCTCCTGAAGCAGTGTCTGGTACAAACATTCATGGCTGAATTAAACCAATATTTCCACTTGCTTTTACTACAGCTGAGCGAGCGGATCAGGCAGTCCAGGTTGGTGTGATTGAGTGGAGGCTGGGACTAATTTGCATTTTCATGGTTCTGCATATACTAAATATAACAGGATGTAGTTACATTTAAGCCATTTTAGGGCATGAGGAAATTCACAGAAAAAAAAGTATAAATATATATATATATATATTCAAAGATGAGTTGAGAAATAAAATTGACTGCAGGGGTACTTAAGAACTGCAGAGTGTGCATTAGTCAAAAAAAAACAAAAAAACAGAACATTTACCTCCCTTTTGACAATATATTTGACTCGCTTCTTTAAAGACTTACGTTTGTGAAGAAAAAATGAACAGTCATTTCCTTTGACTTCAGAACAAGGGAAGAGTCATTTCCACCAATTCCACAGGTTCCACTTGCTTCCGTTACATTAGGACTTGGGTCAAGATTAAGAGTCTGAACGCTGCCATTCTAAAAAGCAAGAATAAAAGGGGTTTATTTTACATGAGTTTGATACAACAAATTTGCAGTAAAAGATAACAAATCTGCAGTCATCTATACAGATTTTCATACATACCCCACTTTTGTAGCTGAACTGAAGGCCCATCTTTGCCAAAAGACATGAGATGTTGTCAGACTTGACTCTGTAGTTTCCAACAGTTGGGTTGGGGACAGGAGGAGTGGTCGGGGGAGGAGTCGGGGCTGTTGTAGCATTTGGGTGTGTGGTAGTTGGCGCTTGAGTGGTAGAATTCGTTGTGTTGGGATGCATGGTAGTTGGAGGTACTGTGGTGGCATTAGTCGTCATTTCATGTGTGGTAGTTGGCAGTACTGTGGTGGTATTAGTCGTCATTTCATGTGTGGTAGTTGGCAGTACTGTGGTGGTATTAGTCGTCGTTTCTTGTGTGGTAGTTGCAGGTACTGTGGTGGTATTCGTCGTCGTTTTTTGTGTGGTAGTTGGCAGTACTGTGGTGCCATTAGTCGTCGTTTCTTGTGTGGTAGTTGCAGATACTGTGGCGGCATTAATAGTCTTCTGCTGTGGGGAAGTTGGAGAATAAGTAATCTTCTGCTGTGTGGTTGGAGTCACACCAGTATGAGTGGTAGCTGAGCGTTCAGAGGTGGTTGGAAGAGCTGTAGTCTGCATGACTGGGAGTTTGCTTGTACTGAGCTCTTCTGCTGCAGGTAGCGGTGATGTCACCAGATCATCAGCATGCACAATACCTGTGGAGGGTGAAAGAAGAATATTATAGATGAATGCACTCATTTCCACATACTGCACATCATTGTAAGGTTTCCCCATGGGACACTGGGAATCGACAAACCTGCCCTTTTAACTTATTGCATAATAAATGCTATAAAATACATGAAGACAGTTACTTGGTTTATTATTTTACCCAAAGTGAAAGAATTTAGGCACACTAAAGTCTTTCAATCACCTCCAAGCAAGGAAATAAAAACCGCAATCCAAGCACATTCCAAAAGCTTTCCTGACTTCCTGACAGCAAAATAACACTCAAAAAGATTTTTATCTGCTGTTGTCTCTAGGACAACTGACGTCAGGCTGAAATACAGAGCCTCTTTACCAGATCTTTCTTCAATCTGCAAATTTTGGGGAGTCAGAGTTTAGATTAATAAAAAGTAAAAAGTGCAAGATGGGCACAAATTTTGTAGCCTCAAACTACTTTATAAATATCATCAGACATGTTTGATATTTTATTCAATTTTAATGCAGCGATTGCCTTAGTTTGTCATTCATCTCTAAGCAACAAGGCACACATTTACTCACGAGTTTGTGTTCAGAACGAAACAAAAGCCTGGTAATGTGTGAACCTCAATCATTTAGTCTATGACGCCCAGTTTGTCTCTAACCAATTACAAAGCTGGCAAGTGTTTTAAAATTTGTTCAGAGTTTAAAAGTTATAACCCATTCCAGCTTTAAGATCATGGGTACTGGGTGACTAACCCATAGTTTGATTAAATCATTAACCTGGTGCTTTCAGCAAAGGGAGTCTCTAGTCTGGTGCATCACACACAAACCCATCACATGATTATGAACGAGTGTGGCAGAGAAATACACCGAATAAGCACTTCAGGGTCACATGCTTGTGAAGCTAAATGAGACAAGAGAGAAATCTATGGCGTTATTTCCTATAACTGCACATGATTTACTGGCGTTATTACTACCGAACGTTAGCTTGAATTAACCCGGCTGTCTAAGTTAACGTTAAACCTTCCAACCTAGACACCACTAACTTAACGTTACATGAGATCAAAACTTCAAATGTTGAGTCCAGGATGCCCAATTTTGCGGTCAATGTGACGTTAGACAGCGACTTGGCAGAGACACGCCAGTTGTTTTTAATAAATAGCTAAATGCTCAGTTTTACTAACGACATTCAACGTTTCCTAAAGACATTTTAGCTGTTTTTTTTTGCTTAAATCTAAATTCGCTGGCAATGCTCATGATATCTATTAACGTATTTTTGTAATTTATCACTTTGATTTGTATAAAACAAGGCAAAGACTGTAAAACAATGTATCCCACAAGCTGACAGTCTTTCTGATTATCTAACCGCTTCTACTGGCGTATGTAAGAATTCACGCTAATGCTAATGCTAAAAGGATCTCGCACTCCTGTGGGCCTGCGTAAACCTATCAAAAATAAACTTAAATATCTGCTTTTGAAACGTGACACCGTCTGAAATAAAGTACTCAACAAAATAGTCGTACGTACCACTCAGCAGAAAAAAGAGCAAGGTCACACAACCGCGGACAGCCATTGCGACGTGTGGATGGTTCCTCAGAGCAGACAGACAGTGAACGACGCCCGGACTGAGTCAGTGTGACCCGGTTTAGCAGCAGCAGCTGTGACTGTGATGATCTAAGCCTCAACCTGCGCTCTTATAAGTCATATGACACGACTGCTCTCCTCCTCCTGCACGTGCCTTACGTCGAGATTACGAATTACTGTTGATTTGCCAAACCTGTGTGTAATTAACAAATCAGACACATAAATGTGCTATTCCTGTATCGAGCGCAATTAATAAGCAGACCATGGGTCTTGTAAACAGTAATATACAAAAAAAAGTAAAGTTTTTGTTCTGTGTGAAGGATTTAATTTGAGGAAAAATAGATATGTCCTCCTGATCACACTAAACTATTATAAATATAAATAATATTGTAGGCAGTTAGTTTATTATTAATAACAAAATATTATCCATATAAGTGCTGATTTCCTTCTGACAGTCAGATCTTTTATTTTGATACGTTGTGCATCAGTTTTTTTTCTCAAGTTGACAATTAGCCTTTATAATTCTTGCTTTATTAGCTTTCATGTATGTGTCAAATACGTGTCATGTGCCACGTGTCAAATGCAATTTCTGAGGCTAGCTGTCACATTTCTTTCTACTTCTTTTGCAGTGAATACTTTATGGTTAGGTTTGTATATGAACTGTTTGTTCATGGTTGGATCCTCATTGTTGAGGTCAAATTTACCCTAATTGGATTCAATACAATTCACCAAAAATCACACTACAAAAACAAACCTCTGGTAAAAACAGCAAACCTTGAACACTGATGCCTCTCACACATTCCAAAAATAAATAAACAAACTAACAAACATGAGAACATATGATCAGTTTTCTTAAAGACATTGTAACCTTTTTTTGTATTGAATTTGAACCATAAATCAAAGGTTAGCTGAACATATGTTGACCATTTGTGATCCAATAGTGGGAACATTATACAGTAGGCCTTGTTATACACTTTTTTTCATATTAATGAAAACAGTAAAACAAACATTAAAACATTTTTTAAAATCTCAAAGCGAAAAATCAAGGAAAGCAGAAATAAGGCAGTAAGAAAATCCAGTTTACATAGAAATTTGTCTTTAATCAATTGTATGAAATCACTTAAACGCATTTGATCTTTTTAAACATAAACATAAAATTCATAAACATTATTGTAAGGCAGTCTTGAGTGAAATAGGACTATTTTTACAGGTGTTTTTGAGAGTTTTGGGACTGGAGTGCGCATTATGTATTGGCGCCCCCTGGTGGCGGATCGGAAACGTCAGGCCGCGCGCCTCAACAGCAGCTGCGCACAGCAACGGTCGAAAGTACTTCCGGCGGGTCAGCGTCGCCTCTTAGAAAAGTTACTATTTCTCCGCAGACTTGTCTTTAAACCGAAAATACGAGCCTATTTCCCGAGCAGAAACACAGCGTTCAGCAGAATGCTTTAACGCAAACAGCCCTCGGCCAAAAGCAGTTTGTAATCCAACGGACTTTGTGCAGCGCGCCGGAGTGTGTGCTCGAGCGAGAGGAAGCAGTATTCAACCATCTTTCCTCTGTTGGCAATAACAAGAGCAGAGAAGGGTCCAAGTGGGGCTGCACTTCTCATTTTATCCTCTTTTTCTCTTTAATCACACACGGAGCCGCGAGGTTGCACTTCCCCCGACCGAGACCGAGGAATATAAAGCGTCCAAACCCGGGATCGTAGCATTAGTAGATTAGCGATTTGATTTAGTATTTCTTTTTTCATGTTTCCAACAGGTTTACCTTCCCCTAATCCCCCACCGCCAGCCCAAGAGCCCAAACCGGTAGCTTCTGATGTCCACAACGACAGTAGCTTAACGTCTTCTAAGAAGAGGAAAATTAACAGTTCAGAAAAGGGAGATATTGATTCGATATCTTCGTCTCCTAAAGCCATTTGTAATTCCTCATCCACAACGTCCTGCTCTTCCAGTTCACAGCAGCTGCAGCAGCACATCCAGAAGAAGTTGAGGTTCGAGGACCCGCTGGATTTGATCGGGCTGGATGTGAAGATGGCCGAGGAGTCGTGTAACCCTGCCGAATCGTGTTCAAAGGCGAGAAATGCGTTCCTGACTGGAGGTGTTGGGCATCATGCGAACGGACTGACCAAGTCTGCGGGCTCCGCCACCTTCTCCAACAGTAAACCCGGTGCTGCGAAGAAACTTGTTATCAAGAACTTTAAAGGTAGGTGAAGAATCGTTGGTCCCCCTCGTCCTCTTTGTCAACAGGCTGTGTTTGTTTTAGTTTCTCAACTTAACGAGCTTTGACCAAACGCACATGTGTTGTCCAGAAATTATGCCAAGTACAGCCACGACCTAATGCAATAGTAAACAACTTCAATAATTGGCTTATAAAAGAGAAATGCTGTGCTAGTCTCACGACTGAGACCATCTTTTAGTACGCACTTATATTTTTTATATAGACGTTTATCAAAATCTGACTGCTTGAAACGCGTTTTTCTTTTGCATCTAACTGTTTGTAAACATAATTTCCTGTTATATTGTTATGCAATGTTCATTTTTCATATACACATATATATATATATTAAATATATGTTTTTTTTTACAAGGAAGTAGGCCTATTCATGTAAATGTATTAACAAAAACACCAACCTCATGTTTCTGCTTTTACACTCTTAAAATAACAATTTTTTTTTCAAACTGAGGGATGTCAAAAATATTTTCAGTAGTATTCATCATTGCCAATCATCAACATTTTTGGTCTCAGTGCCATCATTTTTAAACTCTGAAAAAAATCATGTTGCATAAAGTATTAAAGTTAATTATTGTTTTAATATACTTAAAGTAAACAACAATTGTGTCAGACATATACAACTAGTACAGTGGTAAACAACTTATCATATGAAAGGAAGTGCTGCTGTCATGAATAAGACCATATTTTAATCTGTACACTCTTAAATATAACTTTATGTAATTTGCATGCGTTTATGGAGGTATATCACTTGTGTAAACCAAATCAAAACCTGAATTGAAACGCAACCAGATTTAGTTTCTTATGCAAGCTAACAGTACACATCCTTTTCTTTTGTTTTACTTTATCAGAAAAGCCAAAATTACCAGAGAATTACACAAATGAGACCTGGCAGAAGCTGAAGGAGGCAGTAGAGGCCATACAGAACAGCACTTCAATAAAGTACAATCTAGAGGAGCTCTATCAGGTATGCCATGTGTTTTATATTTGTTTTGTCATTTAGTAATATTATATATACGGTATTATCTAATGTTATTTATTCCCTTTTGTCTTTCCAGGCTGTTGAAAACCTGTGCTCCCATAAGATATCTGCCAAGCTCTATAAACAGCTCCGAGTGGTCTGTGAAGACCATATCAAGGCACAGATTGACCAGTTTAGAGAATATCCTTTTCCTTGCTACACGTTTATATTCAGTTTCTTGCTGTATTTTTAGGTTGAGAGAGTGAAAGTAAAGAGCATGAACCAGGGCTCAACATGAAGATTATTTTTCTCCAGCAAGTTTAGATTTTTTTTTTACTTATGCTTTCTACGCCACATAGTGTAATAATGGCCCCACCAAAAATTATTTGTTTATTTAAAACACAGCCTTTCTTATGTTTGGGGTCGGTAAGATTTTTAATAATGTTTTTGAAAGAAGTCTCTTATTCTCACCAAGACTCCATTTATTTGAGCAAAAATACAATAAAAACTGTAATTTTGTGAAATGTTATTACAATTTAAAATAACTGTGTAAAATAAATAAATAATGCTTTTGTTTCATTAGACATTTTCTTTAAATTATCTACACAAATAGTTTTTAATTTTAAATAATAGCATAAAGTTTGACATACACTTTTGCTAAAAAAAAACAATAACAACAACGATGGCATATGGGAATATTATTGAAGTTCATATTATGAGAAGTTCAGTCACTGGTAAATAATAAGGACTGTCTGTTAATCATAATTTTTGCCATTTAACTTAACCTTTGTCCTACGGATGCCCTAGACAGTGTTCTATTCCTCAAGAAAATAGACAAATGCTGGCAAGATCATTGCAGACAAATGGTTAGTAAAGTAGTCTACTCTAGATATTTCCTCCCTGCATTTATTTTGAATAAGTTGAAAGTTGTCGTTTGTATTAATGCTCTTATGTTTAGTTATTTACCTGTTTGTAAAAATGCCTTGTTTGTCTTTTCTTGTAGATCATGATTAGGAGTATATTTTTGTTTTTGGATCGCACATATGTTTTACAAAATTCAATGCTGCCATCAATCTGGTAAGTGTCCATTGAATTTAAGATATTTAATTTGTAACGCTGGCACTGTCACCCTTGCTGTCTTTATTTACTACCAGTGGTTACTACCTTCCTCTGGTGATTAAAGATATCCTTGTGTTTCGTCTTCAGGGACATGGGCTTGGAGTTGTTTCGTTTCTATATCATCAGCGACCTGAAGGTGCAAAGTAAGACAATCGATGGGATTCTGCTTCTTATTGAAAGAGAGCGGAGTGGAGAGGCCATAGACCGCAGTCTCCTGAGGAGTCTTCTGAGCATGCTCTCAGATCTGCAGGTTAGGTCACCTGCTTTCTCATTTGTGCTTGAATGAATGTTATGATGCTTTTATGGCATAATTTGGAAAGATAATCATTTAAGTGCAAAAAAACTAAAGTAAGGAGTTTACTTGTATTTCTTATTGCCTGCTCAATTTCAATGCCATAACCATATAAAGTCAGTAAACCTAATAACTCTCACATGACAGGCAATAATACAAAAGTATTTTGTACAATCTGGTTAGTTTGGCAATGCATTTTTTTTTATATTTGCTAGAAATATGAAATATTTAGATTTATATTAAATGTTAACTTTTCCTTAGAATTTTTAATAAATGTTTTAATGAAACATTTGCTTAACAGTAGTATAGGATGCAAAACATTATGAATATGTGTAATTATTTATGCATATTAATAAAAACATTTTAGGGACATTAATGTAAGTGTTCATAATTCACATTTCTGCTTTTAAACCCTCAAAGTACACTGTCCCATTTATCTACAAGGTAATGTCTTTACTGTAAGAACTTTTATTTTCTTAAACCAAGACATGAGTCAAACATATTTTTAGTATTAAACAACATTGTCACACGCTGAAGATGTTTTTTTTAACTGCATTGATCATGCAGCATATTTTAAATAATTAATGAAAGTTATTTATTATACTAATTTACTTAAAAATCGCTGTTTACTTTAATACTACAGGCCAGTGTTATTTTGATTTTCTATTAGTGAAACAAAACAATGGCAAATCTTGTACAGCTCTTGTGAGATTTTGTCTTGATCCCTGATATCAGTCAGCCCTTAAATTGTGTGGCCAAACCTGTTAGTGTTATTATTGTTGTAATCACACACCTTTGCTCCTTTTATGACAGATTTATCAGGATTCATTTGAGCAACGCTTTCTGGAGGAGACAAATCGATTGTATGCTGCAGAGGGCCAGAGGCTTATGCAGGAAAGAGAGGTGAGTTTCACATCATAGTGTTTTTTGTTGTTGTTGTTGTTGATAATTTTATTACGATTCTGTGAGAAGTAATTTTTTGGCATGTCTCATTAAGTAGAAGTTAGTTTGAACTGATACTTTGCTACAATCTGGATTTGTAATTTTTTTTTTTTTTATGATGCACTCGCCCTTGGAAAATAGTTTAAAAATCATTTACACCCCTACTTGAATATGCTGTTATTTCTTTCTGTGGAACACAAACAGAAATTAAAAAATATTTTTCATACAGTCATCAAGTTCCAAAAAAGACAACAAAAGTAAAGTATTCCAGGTGATTTGATCTTCTCTTCTGTAGCCAAATGTTTTTGAAATTACCAGTCACAAAGATCACTTTAATGGTGCTCTTCTGTCTGCTTTGCTCTCTGGGAACTGTAATTTGTATGAAAACAAAAGTCTAATTGAAGATGTTTCACCAAATAGATAAACATTTATTATTTATATTTTTGTGAACTATACTTTTAATTCGATTTATCCCCTCATTTTTGTTCAGGTGCCAGAGTATCTCCATCATGTCAACAAACGTCTGGAAGAGGAGGCAGACAGAGTCATTACATACTTAGACCAGAGCACACAGTAAGTATGCAGAGAATATGACTAATGAAAGTCCTTAAATTGGGAAAATTCGATGTGAATGTTTATCTTCATTTGTAGAAAACCCCTAATTGCCACAGTTGAAAAGCAACTGCTTGGAGAACACCTCACTGCAATACTTCAGAAAGGTATCACCCTCATAGAATGAAAATTAGTGACATTGTATTTCTTGTTTAAATGGTTAACTGTTCCTCAGAATTTAGTGATTTACATATTTTCTCGGCAAACTAGGTTTAAATAACCTGCTGGATGAGAACCGTATTCAGGATCTGTCTCTGCTGTATCAGCTCTTCAGTCGTGTGAGAGGAGGCGTTCAGGTTCTGCTGCAACATTGGGTGGAGTACATAAAGGTGTGCAGGGATACATCGAGATGACTAACAAAACCATGATAAACACATCTGTATATTATTTGAACATTCAGGTTCACAAGTCTTGTTTTTTATGTCTCAGGTCTTTGGAAGCACAATTGTAATCAACCCAGAGAAAGACAAGACGATGGTTCAGGAGCTTCTGGATTTCAAGGATAAAGTCGATCACATCATCGATGTTTGTTTCATGAAGAACGAGAAGTTTGTAAATGGCATGAAGGAGGCCTTCGAGACCTTTATCAACAAACGGCCGAACAAACCTGCAGAGCTCATAGGTCAGTTCACAAATGTTGTTTTCCCACCTATCATTAGTTTTGTTTCCATCCAAAAGTTGAGTGTTACTTTTGGGCAAAATTTGATTATTACATGTAACATTATAAAGCAGCATTTTCATCCCATGTGTTCAAGAGAACAAAATCGCCACTTCCTGGGAAATTGGCGCAAAATATCTGTTATTCAAATGGAAGTTGCTGCAATTAGAGAAGCAACTGTGGCACAACATCATAAATGACTTGTGTCTCAGAGTGCGCAGACAAAATTCGTCTGGATGCCTGGTGTTAGGGAATGCAATCATGTGAGACACTTCTGGGAGGGAATTAAACCAAATCATTCTGATGACAGACTTTGAATCAGGCATTCCAGAATGATGAAACCAACCTTTGAGATGCTGTGCAATGCGATTGGTCCACTGCTTAGTTCAGTTATCCAATCACATCCTCTGAGGCAAAGTCATTTAATCAATAAAAATGATTACGCAATCTGCTCTCTAATCGCTCTTGTGGTACTTTGATGTCCTACACCGATCGGTCTGTGCAGTCAGTGCCGCTTCAAGTCGAACACGCCTAATGTATTCTAGCCATGCAATAGACTAGATAGGCAAGCCGTTTATTTCAAAACTTAATTAACCAAGGGTCCAAAAAAACTGATATAAGTGATTTTACTGAACATAAGAACTACTTGTTTATTCTATGTACTTTTATTGTGGCCTTTACACAAGTAATAAGATCCTAGTGAATTAGAAGTCCTATAGATGTAGCGAAGCCGCTTGTCATGTCACTCAGTGATCTAGGCATTGTCTTATGTTGTGTTTGGACTCGTTCAAGACCACCTGCTTTAAATAAAGATATGCGATCTACTATGGTTTACTAATGTTTCGCAAAAGTTACAATCAAAAACATGTTGCACCATGTGTATGCTGTTTACTGGTGCATCTGCGGCGCTTTTTCATGCAAATGTTGCTTGGTTAAGGATTAATTGATCGTTAATTTAAACAACGATCGATTATGAGAGAGAAATCCCTAGCCTCATCTGAGCACATAAGTTTATGCGCATATTGGTGTTTCCATGCAGCATTTGTTTTATGCAATATCCAAAAACTGCACATAATAATAGGTAGATAGAAACAGAGATATTGAGTTTTTTAAATTTGTTTTATTGAGAGCTTGCAGCTGATTGGATGTATTTGGAAATATTAATATTCACTAATGTTGTGATTTTATGTTCTGTAGCAAAATATGTGGATTCAAAGCTCCGTGCTGGGAACAAAGAAGCAACTGATGAGGAACTGGAGAAAATGTTGGACAAGATAATGATCATATTCAGGTTCATTTACGGTAATACATTTAAACTTAATGCTCTATTCCAAAGGCCTAGAGAGGTTTCAATTATTAAACAACTGTCGAAGCTTCATTGACTTTCTCATTTCTCTCTTTTAGGGAAAGATGTTTTTGAGGCCTTCTATAAGAAAGACTTAGCGAAGAGGCTACTGGTGGGAAAGAGTGCCTCTGTGGATGCAGAGAAGTCAATGCTGTCAAAACTGAAGCATGGTAAATTAAATTTTTCCTTTCATGTTTGAATCTTAAACCATACCATCATGTCCTATGTTTCAACAAACTGAATTGTTTTGTTGTAGAATGTGGAGCTGCATTTACTAGTAAACTGGAAGGAATGTTCAAGGACATGGAGCTGTCAAAAGATATTATGGTGCAGTTCAAACAAGTAATGTTATCTTTTTTTATTTTCTTTTATTTCGGTTTTCTTTTTTGTCTAGTTACAACTTTTAAAACACTCTTTTTGAATCTGCTCCTCAGCACATGCAATGCCAAAATATTCCTGGGAACATCGAGTTGACGGTTAACATCCTCACCATGGGTTATTGGCCAACATATGTCCCCATGGAAGTGCATCTGCCTCCAGAGGTCTGTTCTGATGAATGTTGAGAAATAGCTTGGATCAGATATTCTTTGTTGCTTAAACACGATAATAATAATGAACCTTAGTTCTAATCAATTACATAATAATTAATAAATGATATTTGTTTAATACCCTTTACTCTTCAGATGGTAAAATTGCAGGAGATTTTCAAAACGTTTTACCTTGGCAAACACAGTGGACGGAAACTACAGTGGCAGTCGACATTAGGACATTGTGTTTTAAAGGCAGAATTTAAAGAGGTAACGCACATTTTTATTTTGAAAATAGAAACTGACCGTGAATAGCAGGCTATCAGTAGCTGATCATTATACATATATAAAACAAATTTAACTAATTGAAAATGACTTCTTCAAAAGGCTTCTCACAAAATGACAGGCTACAATTATTTTTTTTCTTGGTTTTCACAGGGCAAAAAAGAGCTGCAGGTGTCTCTGTTTCAGACGCTAGTTTTGCTTATGTTTAATGAAGGGGAGGAGTTCTCTCTGGAGGACATTAAACTGGCGACAGGCATTGGTATGGATAATTGTGACAAGCAAGCTTTGTCTTGTGTTTTGTCTTGTAAAATGTGTGTTCCTGTTGTTAAGACACCATTCCATTTAATGTTAATCTTTATGTTCATAGTTAAATATCACAGCCTTTTACAAGCTTTTAAAGTGTTAACAAAAATTTGACTAAAGAACCTCAGATAAATAAAAATACATATTTGCAGAGGACGGTGAGCTGAGGCGGACTCTGCAGTCACTGGCCTGTGGGAAGGCACGTGTCCTTACCAAAATCCCAAAGAGTAAAGACGTGGAAGATGGAGACAAGTTCTCATGTAATGATGATTTCAAACACAAACTCTTCAGAATTAAAATCAACCAGATCCAGATGAAAGAAACGGTACTGTCCAGCACACCTGTCATTTGATTGCTGTTGTGTGAAAGGTATTGGGCAGTTGGTCTCATCCTTGTTTGCTGTACCTCATAGGTGGAGGAGCAAGCCAGCACTACAGAGAGAGTATTCCAGGACCGTCAGTATCAAATCGATGCTGCCATTGTTCGAATCATGAAGATGAGGAAAACTCTCAGCCATAATCTTCTGGTGTCTGAGGTGTACAACCAACTTAAATTCCCAGTAAAGGTAAGCTCACAGTTTTGCTTGCACAGTTAATCGAAGTTTCACTGTTTGTGATGGCACATGGTAATGGATGCCGTGCAGCTAATATATAAACTGCAAGTGAGCAGCCAGGCAAAACAAGAATACTGCAACAAGTCGTATACACAATGTAAATAAGATTTGTTGTACTATGTAGACAGCTTTTTGCATTATAATAAGACCATTTTGCACATTATTTGTGTGTCAGTTTTTTTTCTTGCTGTTAAGAGAGGCAAGTATGTATTAATGATTATACGCTTCCCCCCCCCCCCCAATAAATTAGTATTATTCAGCAAGAATGCATTAATTTAACCAAAAGTGACAGTAAGGACTATTTCATAAATGCTGTTCTTTCAAACTTCATATTTATCAAAAGAATTCTGAAAAAAAAGAGTTTTCATCGATAATAATAAATAATACTTCTTGAGCAGCAAATCAGCATAATAGAATGATTTTTTTAAAGATCATGTGACACTAAAGACTGAAGTAATTATGCTGAAAATTAATCTTTGCCATCACAAAATATAGTAAAATAGGTATTATAAGAAGTTCTTTTAAATTGCAATAACATTTCACAATATTCCTGTTTTTACTGTACTTTTGATTGGTGAGCCTTGGTGAGCATAAGAGGCTTTTTCTCTCAAAAACAAACAATCTTACCTAATACCTACCCAACGTTTTAAATGGTAGTGTATAAAAATGCAATGAAGTACTACAGGAACACCGTTTTCAGCTTGATGTTGGATCTGTAGCCTACATAACGAATATTATATGCAGTTTAACGTGAATTCTATTTAGCAAAAATAATCAATCACGGTAAAGAGAGATTATTAACAGTTATGATTTGTCCTATTAATTTAGACAACACTTACATTTTTGACAGGTAAATCTTTATTTTCTCTCTAGCCTCTAGGTTTTATGTATTATGAAAATATAAATGTTTTTTCATGTCACTAAAACTGGAAATTAGCCCAAGACTCACTGTACTCACAGCATAGAACATATGCCACTGCCACTAAATTTTGCTTCATCTTTTTGCAGCCTGCTGATCTGAAGAAGAGGATAGAGTCACTTATTGACAGAGACTACATGGAAAGGGATAAGGAGAATCCCAATCAATACAACTACGTGGCTTAGATAGAGAGAGAATAAGAGGGGAAGATGAGGGATGGTAGAAATGACAGGAGGATGTTCTCAGTGACGTTGTTTTCTTCCCTTAGCACATGGAACCCCTTATTCGTTTTTGTTCACTTTACCATCTTCACCACAGTGACCATCAACTGAATCAGTTTTCTCTTCATGGATTTGACAGGGTAGGGTGTTTTATTTCCCTCAGAATGGGAATGTCCAATAAAAAAAAAAAACAATACAACATTATTTTGTTACAATGCTTCTAAGAATTGGACTATCCTGAGCTTAAAAAGAAAAGTTATTTATTTTCAGACTCAGTTCCATGGCTGTTGTTTGTCTGTGTGTTTTTCTTCATTGTTAACCCATGAAAATATCATAACATTACATGTGCAAAGAAAACCAGAGCCAGACTGATTGAATTTGACCCGTTTGTTCAGTCAATGTTGTATTGGATACCAGTGTATGAACATTGAAAACTGGTTTTCTCTTTGCCAATGTTTGATACATTTGTACAATGAAAAGAAGGTTCAGCTGATTGGTCACAAGCGATTTATGTTCTGTGAATGTGATTTATTGATAAATAGAACAATTGAGGCTGATTGGAAATTTCACAGTATGTGCCAAGATTAGATAAAACCAAGCACTTGTTTTGTTTGTAGGAATGTTAACGCTGCTAAACACTAACTTGTACATCTTCCTTCTTTTTGTCCCTCCCTGCTTACACCTTCTCACATTTCCTCCTCTTGTTTATTTTGTATATACATTTTACACACGATTTTGATGTTTGACACATTGCAACTACATTCTTTCTCTGGAAACTCCGAACAAGCACAGCAGCACCATTTTATCATCCTAGTGTTTCCAAGTTTATATATCCCTTAAGTTCTGAATTAGGCCTGTTTACTGAGAAGCTTCTCTGTGTGGCATCACTGGATCTGTCTGTGGAAATTTTGGCAGTGGTGTTTTGAGAAATCATACTAAAGTGGACAGTCGTCCAGTGTCTGGAAAAAGTATGCTTGTTTTTATTGCCTCAGAATAAACAACTGTATGTGTTTCCATGATCTTGTCCCTCTAATCAGTGATTGTGATCTTTCCTAAAAATACTGGATGATGAGAAATGGATACTTGATTCTAAATAACGGGGGTAAATGAACCAAAGAAGCATCAGGCATCATAAATTGGTGGTCTTTCATTATTTTCATAAAAAAAATACATTGAACAATGTTGGGTATTTTAACTAGTAATAACTATACAAAACTTGACATTGTTGGATTTTTTTTTTTTTTTTTCTAAATTATTATTGAATTTGGCTTAAGGTAAGACCATTGTTCTTTCATGCACTGGTCAATTTTGCGATTTTGGGCTACTTTGCTTCCATACCATCTTTTGAGACTACTGGGAAGAAAACATCCAAAATACACATTGAAATGTGCTAATTTTATTAGTCCTTACTTTATCTATTTGCGCCTGTGGAGTTCATATAGCATATCATTTATCTAATTTATATAACATTTTATTCCTAAAAACATTGTGAACATGTATCCATTTTTTTCTGTTTGTTGAATTTTCTCATTTAATTATGGAGTGATAAAAAGAGATATCCAAGAACACCGTCTCTAAAAACCTTTAAATATGTCAACCAAATGAAATATAAATTTTGAACCTTCTTTCTTCCAATGTTCAGATTTCTGTTTTGGAAATTGCATATTTAACTATAAAGCATTTTGCATACACATACAATTTCAGAAAACAACGCATAATAAAAAACAGTTGTCTTAATGTGCGGTGATCAGTTACGTTTTTGTTTTTTTTACTTACTGAATTGATCATTATCGATATCATTAAAGTCTAACATAAATTTCAAATTACATAGCAAAATACTGTTATTATATTTTGTCATGCTGTACTTCCATCCCTTGCCGTAAAATGTTTACCATTGTCGTAAATGAAACGGGAATCACCTGCGTTTAACGTGAAGCGTGGAGTTAGTTCATTAAACCATCGTACACTGAATATTTAGTTTATATTTCTTCGTTCTATAAGATCACTTAGATAAGAGGACAAGAGTGACCGATTACGACTCGCAAGGATGTTTAAAAAGTAAGCTTGAGCCGTTGTCAACCTTATAGATAGTAATGTTAGCTAACGCAAATTAGCATTGTTACAGTAATTGAGTGTTTCGTTTGCTCAGTAGCTTCGTAGAAGTAATATATATACATCGCATGTATACGCTTACCAGCTTAATATAGTATTATAACTTAATATGCACCCTTAATTCTGTAGCCGAGACAATAACATGTTTAGCTACACTGCTAACTTGCTGTCACAGCTCACTTTTATGGTTCACTAGTAATGATAATGATCCATCTGTATTCCTGTGTTTTCACACTAAGCTTTGATAAGATAACGTTACTTCTAATATTTATAACTTGAAAAGATAGTGAGCAAACTGCAAAAAAACGTATGTTTACATTAAGTGATGGATGTGAGGTGTTTAAAATTCAAGGAACCAAACTTGATAAAGTCAATCATAAAACATGATTTGAGTAATTATGTTATATCAGACCTATGTACTAGATTAATTTCTTTATTTTAACAAACAGTACTTTTTGAGAGACCTGCATCTGTGTCATCTGCATTATTAGATGTTATAATTGCTGATAATTATTTTTTGTCTTCATAGATTTGATGAAAAGGAAAATGTTTCAAACTGTATTCAGCTGAAGACGTCTGTAATTAAGGGTATAAAGAATCAGCTGTTAGATCAGTTTCCCAACATCGATGATTGGCTCAACCAGATAATGCCCAAAAAGGACCCAGTCAAAATTGTGAGATGGTAAGGGTTTCACAATATGAACAACTGTAATGCAGCACTAAAGCATTAACTAATTGTGATATTTTGTCTGTTTCCAGTCATGAGCATATTGAAATTCTTACTGTAAATGGAGAGCTGCTCTTCTTCAGACAGAGAGAAGGGCCCTTCTATCCCACCCTCAGACTTCTACACAAATGTAAGACCGCTTATATTTTAGCAGTGTAATGGTTTCTCTGCAGAAAAGATATTCTCGGGTGACAGAAGATGACGGGAAACTTCTTATATTACACAACTTACACTTGCAATTCAACTTGGTTAGACTAATGCCTGATATTTGTGTCTCTGTTCTCCAGATCCCTTCATCCTGCCACACCAACAAGTAGATAAAGGAGCCATCAAATTTGTTCTGAGTGGAGCCAATATCATGTGCCCAGGCCTTACATCACCAGGAGCCAAACTCTACCCTGCTGACACAGACAAAGTAGTTGTATCCTTCCAACTGTTGTATTCATTTTTTGTTTCTGAAATATTTTTCTGCACTTGAAGAATAAATCCTATTGATTTATTGTAAAGAAATAGTTCACTTAAAAATAATAATCTGTCTCTTCACACAACTCTTTTGTCAATGCCACAAAGTCAAAAGCACCATATTACTTTATGTGATGGTCTGTTGTTCATCACATAAAGGAATCATACGAATTCAGAAAAAGTTCTATGAACTACTTTTATGGTATAATTGTCCTTTTGAAATGTTTTATGTAAACTGAATACCTATTTTCATTTTCATTTTAGTATAAGTTTTCATAATTTTGTTATGTTGTCTTTGATTATTTTTTTTCATTTCTATTTAGATTTTTTCTATTTTATGTTTATTTCAGTATTAGCTTTAATAATCCTAGTACTTAAACACATTTATTTCAGGTCGTCTCCAAGGCAACATTTTGTTTTTCAACTATTATTTATTTAGAATTTTATTTCAATTACTTTTTAGTTACTGAAAACAATAGCAACACTACCATGAATATTCGTTTTTGAGTGAACTATTCATGTAATAGATTTGATTGGTGTGTGTTGCATAGCTCTTGTTGTTGTCCTTAAGTATCTGTTTTCAGGCCATAATGGCAGAAGGGAAGCAGCATGCAATCTGTGTGGGAGTCATGAAGATGTCTGCAGATGACATGTGAGTGTTTTATGCATTTGTATTCTGAATCCCCATTTGATTTTCAAATGCAATACTACACACACGTCTACAAAAACAAAATATCTGCACAGACATTCTTACATTTTGAAATGTTTAGTTCATCGCAAGACCGTTTTGAGTGGGTCGTTGTGTGTAGTCAAAGAAACAACAACAGACTTAAGCCTTGTCTGTAAAACTGGGGGCTAGAATTAAGTCTAGTCCCTTAAGTCTAGTTTCAGTTGTTTTTCGTGCGCTGAATGAATAGGCTACCGTTAAACTGGAGCACTTAGTTTGCTAGCGTGTTATTTAGCTATATGAGATTAATCAGATATATTCAAAATAAACATATTACAAATTATTTTTGCACAAAATGACGCGATTGCACAAGTGAACTTGAACTAAGTTACGTGCCATTCATTCAGAATGACTCATGTTGTGGACGCGCTCTTCCTGGAGCAACGCGACACGGCAACTAAACTCAAATAATGCACAATGTTTTATTACAATATTGTTCTCTTTATAATGTTATGTAATATGACAGTCCTCCCAATAGTCATTATTAGTCGTGCAGTGCTGTTTGAGCGTTTACAGCGTTTACTACAGCGTTAATTCAAGGGGTACAAATGCATCCAATATAAGATAAATCAGATATACACAAAATAAACACAATATTACAACTTAGATTTGCACAAAACAAAAGGCTGTGAATTAACACACAAACTTATATTCATAATGGTGTAAAATGGTCCCAAACAAAACGCGCTCGCTTTGTTTCGCGGTTGAGCAGCACGCGCATGAACCTGCTTAATCGATGATTGATAAATTGTATAGATTAAATGTATTATCGACAATTAATTGATCATCGATTAATCGTTAATATCCCTAATTTCCAGTTTTACTTCCATGGAAACACCAAAGACGCTTTCATATATTATGCGTTTTATTAGACAGGTGACCAGCTGTATAGATGCTTTTATTGACAGAAAACGAATCATTGTGATATAGCTCAACACGGGTAGTCTTATTGCTTGTTTTCTTGATTACCGCGAGTAACATGTTTGTACAACATTGTCAGAAACAACACTATTTTGTCAAGTGGCTAACCTGGCGTAATCAGAAAAAGCTTTATTTGTAGGTACAGTAATACAGCATTTTCTAAACCATACAATATATTTTAAAATGAATTGCATGTCATTTAGCAACACAAGTCATCCAGCTCTTATTAGTATTATATTCTAATATCAATCTAGTTTTTTGCAGTGTGCAACAAGTGCCTCATAGCAGCCGCCGAGCAAACGCAGAGTAACGTTATAACATAACTTTCAACGCACTCTAATGTATTTTAGTATGATTGTTTTGACCAAGTAAAACAGCGCTGCGTTACCCCAAAATTTTAATTCGCCAAATAAAGTCACGAGTAACAATTCTGCACTCGCGGTTGTTTTATCAGAATTAAATTAAATGATGACTTAAATGGAAACTTTGATAAATTGATTTCTGCCTGAGTCCCGTCGGATTGCTTTCCGTCGGCTGTGGAGGTGAAAACAACACCTCCCATGATTCCACGCTCATTCACGGCATCATCAATCTACGCCTTTGTTATTGTTTTGAAAGTGACCTCTAGTGGCAAATCTTTCATACTGTGCCTTTAATGACCATGGGAAAATGTGGGTCCTATGGCCAAACCAGCTGAGAACCACTGCTCTAGATTGCTGTGAATACAGCATGTATAAAAGAAAACAATACATGAAATTAATATAAAACAGTCACCATCAGTTTAAACATATGAGTACAGTTTATTGGTTATGGAAAACTAAATGATTCATTTGCATTTAATTTAAGAATATTTTCTTGTCTCACTTCACTGAACAGAGAGAAAGTAAACAAGGGAATTGGAATCGAGAACGTTCACTATCTGAATGATGGACTGTGGCACATGAAGACGTATAAGTAATGACAGACACGAGGATGCGGTGGAAGCGTTTGGACCCATTGTCACCAGGCTGCTACTGTTTACATGAATGGACTCCACTGTCTACCATGCCGAAAGCTTTGAAAACGACCCCATTTTAATGCACAAATAAAATCCGTATTCAAGTCATTCCTAACTGAAATGGTCTGTTGCTACAGTGGAAGCTGAATTGTGTTATGGCTGCTTAAAGCCTATTTAAAGAATATTTGTATACTTCTCACTTGCCCAAGACAGAAAAATGTTGGTATTTGTTTCGCATCATCTAAAACAACATGACACTATATACTATGTATAATTTACAATATGATTCAATACCTATGTCTGGTTTTATAGTTTTAAACCCATTGTCTTTTTGTACTAAAAGCAGAAAACATAAATCAATGCCACTCTATGAAACTCAAAATCCCATGAGGGCCTGATGTTTCTTTTTAAATATACTAATGTCTCTGCTGCTCTACATCCACATCATATTTATGTAAATATAATGTTAGGGGGGTAACAGTTATAAGACCCGAGACCAGATATGATGAAAGAAGACCAGGAGTCGTGAGGTTCAATCAAAAAGATAAAAATTTACTGAAGAATAGTTTGCAGTTTCATTGGTAGAGCGAGCGTCAAAGTCTCACGAGGAGGTCGCAAGCCAACTCTACCTTACACAAAATAATACACCAATTATACCATTTTGCAAGGGCAAGCATTGCATCATCATACATCTGATTGGCTAAGAGAATATAAGACCATAAACAATTTCACACATGTGAGCAGATAAAAGGTGCCTATCGCCATTAGTCAGGATAGCTGTCGCCAATCCTTAGATGTAGGTCAGTTTTGACCTCGCAGGTTAGAAGAGAGCGCCGATGAGGCTGAGCGTTGTGTCCCAAATACCTACGTAGAAAGTCAAACACACACACACAGAACACCACCAAATAACATTGCCAAGGCCGAAGAGTGCTTGAGCTTCGTATTATCAGTTAGCCAAAACATAGCTCCTCAGGAAGAAAGGCAGAGAAATGGCATTGCTCTCTAGAGAAAATATATAATTTCACAAGCACAAAAGAATATAGAAATGATTATGTGATAATGCACTTTTGACTGAGAAGTTTCATCGAATGAGGGTAAAAAAATAAAATAGCAGGGAAAGTAAAAGCTACCTTTATTAAACTGAATGGCATATCAGATGCAAAAAGTTATCTGAAAATGTATGATAATCAGAAAACCGCTATCCAAAAATCCACTTTTTACATTTTATGGTGACTTCGAGTAAACATCTAACCCGACCTCGTTTTGAAGATGCAGTTTAAAGATTCTCCCTAATCTTCTCAATCAAATGGGAAAAGACAACAATGAGTCATAGCGGTCATAGTGAGAGTGTGACTTTTTCCTTTGGGCAAACTTTACTCAGGAGCTTTAAAACTTCAAAAAGATACCAGCATCGATCTAATCACAGATATAGAATCAGCAATCGAGAGTTACAGTACAGCTGAGGTGGAATGCAATGACCTTGTGAAAGACGAACCTACTTAAAATTTGTTGCATTTCAAAGTAATATACTGGACATAACGCAAAACTGTTACAATTGCAAGTTGAGAGACTCATGAGGAAACTTGGCTCTAACATCTGTGGGAACACGGTAAAAGACAGACAGTGACGTCATCAAAGTTATCACAGAGGTATGATGATAATTTATGAAATATCAGCTGATAAAAAAATTATTTTAAATTATTTTAAATATATAAATTTTATACATATACACCCGAGGTCCATTTATAATATGTATTTAAAGGTTTTCATGAGCACTATTTTAGGTCATGCTGCTCTTACACAAGAGCTGTTTGCTAAAGTCCAATCTCGTTTTTAACTGTTCCATCCTTCAACAACAGCCTTTTTTTTCTTTCAATAACAGCCTTTTTTAGGTGGCAACAATTCTTGCTCACCTTTGAAGTAGCAAAAATTTTCCTATACAATACATTTATATCTTCCTTTAAACTTCCTCTCCTGAAATTTGGAAGAGACTGTGTATACAGTACATAATATACAAGTTTATAATATTCCTGTCTCTGAAAAGGCCTGGATTTTAAATATCTTTGCAGACACTCATTTTAGGTGTCTTTTTGGGAACTAGCAACAACAACACATTGAATACAACACAAAGCAGTATTACTTCAAATCGGCAAGTCACAAAGTGCAAGATGTCTGTTATTTCTGAATAATGAATCAAAGCAATATTAAAGTGCCATTATGTCAGTTTAAAAACAATTTATGGGTTGAACACCAAACCTGCATGAATATGAATACATGACTTCTAACGATATGATTCTCATGTGCTAAAGATCAAACAAATGACCCGTGTTTGAAAATCAGATCAGGATGTGAAAATGGTGAAACAGGAAACTCTATTCTAGGACAAAATGAGTTCAAAAGCATTAAGAACAGTGATTCGGTGACAGATGTTTGTAAAAATATAGTTGTAAGAAGGGAGTTCAAGAGGGAATAGGAGGATGAAGCAGAAAAGAGACGTGAACGAGTGAAAGAAGAAAAAAACAAAAGAGAAACACTAGTACCGGTAATATCATTGCCTGCTGATCAGCCCAAATCTAATTTTCATTAAACACCTGTCACACATTTGACGGGGTTTAAAGTGGGATCAACTAGAGTCAAACCCAACCAACAAGCGATTTCTGTAATGGGACAACTCTTTCACGGTGTAATAAATTACTACGAAACATAATTTTAATTATTATTTATTAAAGATAATCCCAACCTTGCAACCAATAGTGTTGTAATATATTGTAAGATTAAATATCCATGTAATAAAGAGGATTTAATGTTTTATGGGTGTATTCATTTATTAGTTCAAAAAGGTCACAAACCATTGTGTAATGAATTATAGAAACAATATTTTGATATGTAAATTGACAAGTTTCTATACAAGTAATAGCACAAATTCAAGCGTATTTGGATTACACTTTTAAACCACATTTTTTACTTGACTTCATATATATTAAGGACAACGTTTTCTTTTTCCATATGCTATAGAAACTGCTTTTTCCTCTGATATTTTACATCCAAAATACTTCCATTTTAAAAATCATCAAAATATTCTTCATTTTTATTCCTACCAGTCCCCCATGAAAAGAAAAATGTAAAGAATAATTAAAACACAGCTGGATAAACAGTTATCATCAAATGGATCATATAAAGTATACACTTTGCACTTTCTTGTATACAATTAACCGATTTTCTGTTGAATTGTTTACAGGTGAGTTGTAGAAGTGTATACCATAAAACATCACAGTGCATATCTGATCCATATATGTGGCATTCAAAAATCTAGCAAATTTTTATTCAAAATATTATCAAGTCCACAAAATGATCCTATATTGGCCCTCATGATTAAATCATGCTCATATGCAAACCATTATCCTTCTGCTTTTACCAGAGCACATTTTTAGCAGAAAGCAGGGTGAAAACCCCTCATCTTACACACCAGCACAAACCTTCAGCGCGCACAATCAGAAAGTACACATAACACATCACAGATAATTCAGCCCTGCACCCAGTATCATCAACATTTCAGCTCTGTGTCAGTAACAGTTCCAATACAGAAACCATGAAGTCCATCAGTCATTATCGGAGTCTTTAGGAGGCAGAAATGTCAAGGAATCATGAAAGTCGTGTCCATACGGCCGGAGTCTATAGACGCCAAACATCAAGACCTGCATTTGGCTCGGAGACATACCTCCAAATGTGATGGCCATGTCAGAACAACAGGCCTCCACGACGTCGGCTGGGTTTTGGCCCATGCTGTCGGAAATCAAAGAGCTGGTGCTCTTCTTGTTAAAAAGCCCTTTGCCTTGCGCATCCTCTCCATTTTCAGCAAACACCCCACTGTACTTCAGACAGGTGGCGAGCTGCTTTTCTTCGGGCATCTTCCACAAGGCACGTCCTCGCTCTGGGCATTTGTCCTCATCTTTGAACATCTCTATCAGCCTCCTAACTGCCTCGTAGCTCAGCACAATCCCGCTGTCGTACTCCACATAATCCAGCTCTCCTGACTTTTCCGTGTGGCCAATGTAAAACGGCTGGCTTGAATCTTTATCCAAAACCAAATACTTGAGGTTCTCTATAATTGCGAATGTGGTGGGCCGGGCCACGAAGAACCAGCGTAGGTCTCCGGCATTCTCATAGGCGTGTTTGATGGCTTTGCGCAGCCTAGCCCACTCATCCTGCTCCTGTAGGTCAAACCCCTCTACAGCTTTGGAAGATTCGGACGTGTAGAACACGGATTTGTCGCAGTGTTTGCTCCAAGTGTCGTTGACTGTCACCCAGTGGACCAGGAGCTTGGGAGTGACCATGATGAGACAGTACACTCGAACCTGCTGGGTGAGTTCAGACATCTGACTCTCTGATAACTTTTGTAGTTCATCTTTGCTGAGGGGTTTCAGATGATGGTGAAGATGCTGATGACTTTCTGAGTGGACTCCAGGATTAAAGGTCTCAAAGTAACTCATCACCAGGCAGAATATACCCCCTAGGATCAAGCCTTTCATAAAAGAACTGCCCTCAGACATCATGCTGGAACGTAACCCTGTAATGATTAAAATATGAATAAAGATATAATGATTAGAACAAAACATATGGCAGTTTGTGCTCTTATGACATATGTTCAGCAACAACAACAAACATTAACCATAGACTGTAAAAAATAGATATTAACTCGAGAGAGAGTATGTATGTATGTGATGAGATACGTTGTCTGTTGAGATAACTTCAATTTTGTTCCTGGTGACAAAACAGGTATTTTCACAAAGCAGCCAGTCAAGTTTACTGAATACTGTTTACTTCACACTCAAGAAGCTAACTTTGAAAACAACCGGCTACATCTAACAAGATGTGCAAGAAGACATTAAACGCTTAATAAAAACTAACGTTACACATTCAAATCATTAATTAGATATAATCTGGATACCTTTCAAGAACGCAGAATAGTGCTCACATTTAGACGCTACCCCTTCGCATTTAGTTCCGTACACACAACCGGAAAACAAAAAATTTAGTCCGTTCTGGAGTCAGTGTTACCTGTCCACCTTGCAATTCATCTGTACGGCATAAAGTAAGAAAGCTGGTCGCAGTCCAGTGCGGCTTCCTCCATGAACACGGATGTTTAAGCGGATGTTTAATCTGAACGAAAGGCACTGTGGGAAATGTTGTTCATTTGTGCTGTCTCGCTGAGACGAACACGGTGGTAAAAACTACAAACGTCGTTTTCCTGTAAGAAGTAGACAAGGGCGGAAATGATTTGTGCGCTTTAAAAGTTTTTACTGATTATTTAACAACTTTTATGTTAACGCATGTATAAATATGAAATTGGTACATATATAAATAGCTATATATAATGACAAAAACAAAGCTGTGACAAAATCAAGCAAATAACTTTAAACGCTTCACGTTTGTTTCAAGTAGGCCTCGCTTAAGATATTAACTTATTTATTTTGATTATCTGTATGTAATAAGTTAATGTTTATGTCAAAGTTTGTGTTGTTATACAGTATTTGTTATGCAATCTAAAAAGCAAATTATAGCAGATTATAAATTATGAATTTAATTCAAATATAAAATTGGACAAATAAATGGACATAAATAAAACTCATTTACTTTATGTTTACAGCTGTAGCTACAGTTGGTGCATAAAGTAATCACTTTAAAATTAACACATAGGCCTACATAGATAGCCTATATAAAACTAAGTAATTCATGTTTAAGATGTTATTTAAATATAACAATAAAATAACGCATTAATTACGAATGAACTATTACTAAAACTGCAACTTTTCATAAAGCATTTCACAAAACACTTTTCTTAATATATTTGCCAAAGAGCTTTTCTGTTTTTAATTTTCTGCTTTGTAAGAGGATTAATTATTGATCAAAAATAAATGAAGAGTGTTGAAATTAAGCATATTGAAACCTCAATTGCTAACTGAATTATACAAAACTTTATAATGTAGTGAGATTTCTTAAAATAAAATGTTTGGGCTAATGACTGTGGAGCCACACAAAAATGTAGCCATGACAGCACGATACTTTACTAATATAAACTATAATATAAATATTTCTTTATCAGTCATTTGTGGCTCTTTTGTGGCTCATCAATGGAGAAAGATGCTTTGAAGAACCAGATGGTGCAGTTACAGAATCCACCAGCAGAGGCCAGGCCAAGGGGTCAAGAAGATTGGGATGATGTGCATGGCTCTGTTAGCCCATGATGTCAGTATCTACACCATCTGGTCGCAAAAAGCATGTTTCTCCAATGACAGTCAATAAAAATTAGCCAAGCATTCTGACAAAATATTTATTTATTTTTACCATGGTTTGAGGTATAGTGGGCTTGTGTACTGAAGGAAGCACAAGTCAACCACTTACTTGTATTTTCCTTTTGTTGTTTCTCTAAATTTGCCACGTCTTCTCACTTTTTATAAAGACACATAGAGAGAATATCTTTCTGTTTTATTGAAATAATCTTTGCTATAGCTCTTATTTCCTGCCCACTGTCTCTAATGAACTCCTACTCATGAACTGGCTGAACTCATGAATCTCACATGAGCTGAGCTTTAATGTTGAATATGCAGCATTTTACATATTTACGAGATTAAACAGGCAAGACACCGGCTTTCTTTTTCATGCAAGATCAGAAGAGATAAATTACTCATGCGATCATCACTGGTGCATAAACAATTGAATAAAGCATCTTTTGTTTCTCACCTGCCATCTAATTTCCTGAATACTCCAAAAAAGATTGAATTACAAAGAAAGAAAGAAAGAAAGAAAGAAAGAAAGAAAGAAAGAAAGAAAGAAAGAAAGAAAGAAAGAAAGAAAGAAAGAAAGAAGCGGCACTAGGTAATGTGCTATTAATTAGTCAAAACAGGTTTTATTTTACTTTTTTTGCATTTACATTAACATCAACATTGTAGCACAAATTTACAGACAATAAATAAACACACGAGGGACAATAAAAACAGAAATTAGACAAAAACAACAACATGTATATCATGTAATAATCAAACAGGTAGCCTAGAATTATGGCTGGAATAGGCCACAAATTCAAATAGACTTAAGAATGAATGTGCTCAAAATATCACATTCCCTTAATGGGCTCAGAAGTTATTTTGAATGATTGCTTTACAGGTTGGATATTAGTATTATGAGACAAAATTCCTTTGTTCCCTGTACAGTGAGACGCTGGCCCTTTAAGAAGAGACATTTAAATCTAGGCGTGTTTCCTGCTCCCGATGAGAATTCAGGCTTGCTTGCATCCTACGACGCGAAATTAGAGGAAAGATTATTTTACACATTACACAAATAATGACACAAAAAGCGGCATAGTTCACAAAAGGCTTTACCCACATTCATTTTGCATCTTTTTAAGAGAAAAGGGACGGATACTCCTCTCGGGATAGACGCTCAACCTAACAAATGACATAAATGTCAGTCGGTCAAGGTCCACTCACTCTCCAGATGTGCGTTTAGCGTTACACGTTAATTTCACGTCAGCTTCGCGTTCTCATTCGAAATCTGTATACATTTTGAACGGAAGCACTTTCGTATTGTGCCAGTATGGGTCATCTCCGCTTTTGGATGAGGATTTTGCTTTTTGGTTTTTGATTTGGGACTTTAACCATGGATTTAAGTACAGAAGAGCAGATATGTAGCTACGGACTGATGGTAACGATTCATGAGGAAGCACTGGAAGAAACCTACAAACAAATCTTACACGTGAAGGAAGAATTACATTCTTGGAAAGAAGCTCCTGTATTTTTTGCTGATAACTTTACGCATTCGTAGTGGACACGGTTGTGGTTTAATTCAGGTTAAATTGACAAAAGACAGTGCGATTGAACATTCGCTACCATGTCGGCGGTGATGATATCACGGAAGGTTACTCGAAAATGGGAGAAATTACCTGGGAAAAATACCTTCTGCTGCGATGGACGGGTAATGATGGCTCGCCAGAAAGGAGTATTTTACCTGACCTTATTTCTCATCATTGGAACCTGCTCTCTGTTCTTCGCCTTTGAGTAAGTGCATGTATTAATTGGTGATTATTACAGATATCGTCTACTGCCAGCGACGCGACTAAAACCATCGGAACTGTCGACACTACACGCGCGCGATGTCATTGTGGGCAGCTTCGTCCCCCCCCCCCCCCATATTACAATAGGGGTTTTGCGGTGTAGACTGTAGCCTATTTGTTTAATGCCATTGTAATAATGGGGGGGGGGGGGGGGGGGGCAATAAAAAAACTGTCCGTGTGCAATATTGAGGACCAAAGCGCTGATTTTTAAACAACAAGCCATGCATTTCTCAGTTGTGCCAGCTGACATTGAGGTACGCCATGGCTGTGTTTTACAGTAGGCTATATATAAATGTCCCGATTTGTAAACGAGTCGTTCTTTTAAATCTAATTGGTTGGAGAGGTCCAACGAATCGCTCCCAGTAGTTCTTGAGTCATCGACTCCTATAGAAAATAGATTATTTCCGTGTGTGTTCAGAAAACATCTTCTAATGTTATAAAATGTAGGCTACTGGAAATATGTTTACAACTAGTTTATCAATACATATACAAACCACAGTTTGTTTTGAGTAGCATTTTATTAAAAAGTGCAAACAATTTTAGCTAAAAGATGTAGGCCTAAGCCTATAAATTGGTAGGTTAGGCTTACCTATTGTTTTATAAATGCAAATAAAAACAAATTTAGGTTCTACATTAGGCTATTATATTTTTACGAGTTGACCTCAACTGACTATACAATAAACACAAATTAATAAAACTAAACCGTAAAACATAATATCAGCAATTAATATTTGCTTGCTACATCTAGGCTGTTTCAGATCATGTAATATATAGGTGCGATGTCAGGGACCACGTGATGTAGGCTAATTGTCATGTTTCTGAAATGTTTTTATTGGACCTGCTCGTGAACTGATCGAATTAAGTAGGCTAATTTGCAAAATGACTTACCATCACTATATGGCAGTTGTAATAATGTATCAAATCAACTGCATATATTTGCTACACACTATATGATATTGCCTGTAAAAGACTAACTAGAACTAGCCTACATGGTTTCATCAATGGAATGAGATATGAACCTTTTTGAATCTCCAAGTCTAATATGATAATAAAAAATATATATAAAAATAGATAGCTATCTAAATACAGATATGCTAATGATTGAATATACAGTTAGGCCTATATTTTCAAATTATATGAGATACTTCGCCTGTTGATGAATGGGAAACAATTAAAAGCTGTCATCTTACTGAAACACATTTTGACAATAGATTGCTGCCCATGTTGATAAAGCTGGATGTGAGTGAGTTCTTTTGGGTGGATATGGGCTCCCTTGTGTGGACTATATGACGTCTGTGGTGTGTGTTTCCTGAGACTCCAGTGCTGTGCTCCTCCATTAGGCCTGATCATCAGCATGCAGGAAACGATTCCCTCCGCTTAGTCAGAAACTCACAGTCATTTATTGAGCTGCTTGCTCCTGTAGTAGGGTTTCACTGCACGCCATGTTCATAATATATCGCTTTTACTGATAATTAGTCCTTGTGTGGGGCAGACATACAGTATTAACATAGAAACTGGGCTGAGTGCAAAAGTGTGAATTGTTTCTTGCATGACAGGCTAATACAGGAATTAGAATGTGGTTGTTTTTTGCCACTTACCATTTCAGTTTAACAGTCGATGGAAATTCTGGATATGCACATCACAAAAAAACCCCACTATTATTAAATATCAACTGAGGTTATTCATATGGTCTCATGGGTCTTCAGTTTCAGTAGTGCACATTTATTTTATGTGCACTTTATCTTTTATTTAATACAGAGCATGAGATATCCAGAAGAGACAGACCGTGTTTATGGAAACGCATTGCTTCCAGCTGTTCTGAATTTACAGGGAATTATTTATTGAGTATTGCTGAATACTCACATTATTGTGTTCGGTGTCTGGACAGTTTATTCCTCCGCGGGCTGAATGAGTTTCAAGCACAAGACTGATTAGAAGGGCTGGACTTTGCACTGTTTTTTCTAAAGATCTTTGTGTTTTGCTCTGTCTTCTCGAAGAGTGTGTATGTATCCCACCTCCCCTCCCATTCCTCTCCATAATGTGTCCCTGTTTGCTGAAAGTCTATGCACTTATATTTTAATGTTTGGCTGTATGTGTAAACAAGACTGTGCAGGATGCAATGCATTTATGTTTGTCTTCTGTTTGGATTTCAAAGATGAGTGTTGACTGTGAAGGCTCGAAATTCTGTGAAAAATCTGCAATGTGTCTGTCTATGCATGTAAAAGTAGACAGTAAAGCTGGACGTACGTACACGGTATGATTTTTGCTGTTGTACGAGCTCACAGATGGTTTTCTCTCTGAGGAAATTGTCTGGAAATCGTTGACGCTCCTATGGTCGCGGATCGCATTGTGTGAGATCAATTGACAAATGACGTTACGAGCACCTCACAACCTCCTGATAATTGTAAACATTTTTTTTAACATTTCTGGGATTTTGACTAGTGCATGCTGTCCCTCTATTGCCAAATCATGCATTTCACATAGGCTAGAGTAGATCATAGATTGAGCATATACTGACACATACACACATAGTTGTATGTGAGGTTTACAGGGCTCTCCATAGGCGTAATGGTTTTTCTACTGTACAAACTGTATATTCTATCCCCCTACACTAACACTAACCGTACCCCTAAACCTATACCCATCACAGAAAACTTTTGTCATTTTTTGAATGTCAAAAACACCATTTAGTATGTTTTTTAAAGCCATTTGGTTTATGAGGACACAGATGTCCTCATAGCGTTGTAATATCATTATACACATTTGTGTCCTCATAAACCATATATACAAGAACACACACACACACCAATACACTGTTATCATTGTTTTGTTGAAAGGAATTGCATTGCTGTTCTCTGCTTTTCACCAAATCATTTGCACACTCGTCTTTTTGTTTTCTTTTTTCCCTATCCGAAGCTATAGCAGCAACATTGAAAGCTCCTGTCTCGCCGTGTTGTACAGTAGTGCCGTGTACCAGCTGTTTCCACACGGTTACCAGGTTAACTGACTGGCTCGCAGTGTACGCCCGCCTTAAGACATAGTGCTGATCGTGACCTGCACTCACTTTGTCGATCCACCATTGGCTGAAAGGAAGAACCACTTGCTATTAGCCTGATATCGTCGACTTAAAGGTGGACTGTGTAATTCAATGTGGAAAAACATATTATTAAATATTATTTTAATATTAATGCAAATATTATATTGTTTATTAATATTGTAATGTGCTTGGTCACTTTTTTCTATGTTATATAGCTATTTCTATATAGCTTTAATTTATTTTTAGTTCAATTTTAATACTTCAACATAATCTTATTTTATTTCTGTTATTTGCAAGGTAGCATTTCTAGTTTTCCTTTCAATATGTAACCAAATATCTATATTTTATTTTAACTTTATTTCAATCAACTTTAATTTTTAATTAATTAATTGATTTTCAAACAATTTAAAAAAAAGTTTAAGATGATTTAATAACAGCACTTTAAAAAACTAACAACAAGTAGAAACAACTTTAAGGAAGACATTTTTAGATCCAATTCCTGAAGTGTGTAAATACTGTGACACTATTAAAACGGCAACAACCTTTGGCATCAGTTTTCAGGAAACCTGTTTAAAACAGACATTATATTTGCATTTTTGTATTGTATGCTAGTGACACAGACTTACACACTTTACCTTACATACTTCTACCTTCTTACCGAAATAGTTTTACACCAGTGAAACTTTTACATAGTAGCACTTCATATATTGACAGTCTTCAGATTCTGTTGATTAGGTCCGCCCGCCACTCATTCTTTCACATTCGAAGTACAAGGTTCAGGTTTCACTGGTTTGCTTTTGTCCTGTATGTTTGTTTTATGGCTTTGTTGCTCAGCAGTTAAATGTCTATACATTTTTTGTGTATAGGCTATTTGAATGTTGGATACTCATGTTGTTGCTGTTGAATTAAGTGTATGACTTGTGGTCAGTGTCACGGTCTGTGTGAGCTCTCGAGGGCTGCCGTCTGTTGCTGTCCCTCTGCAGGGGTCGTGATAAAGGAGAGAAGACTGTTTCTCCGTTTGGATTTGTGTGTCCCTGTGTTATGTGAATGCAAAACTGGAGCTGTGGCAAATTTGTCTTTATGAGGGATTAGTTTACTGCTTTTTTTAAAAAAGTAATGTGTAATTCATTTGCTTTGTGAATCACTTGCTCTTAAATTGGTGAACACTTTATGAAAATTAACAGAGGCTGTGATTAAACATTTTCAGGCATAGCAATGTCACGGTACATTACAACATTTTTATATCTGTGTGAAACAGCTGAAATAACCTTTTGTACTTTATCAGATTATCTACACCTATTGTATTTTACGCTTTCCTGAAAGACTTTGAAACAGAGAAAGCCACAAATGACACCGGATGTGAGATTGCAGTTTATTTGTTCTCTTGCAAATCTTTCCACACTTTTTTTTTTTGTTATAGCGCTATTATTGCATACTACTTTAATATCATATCATCAAGTTTTGCGATGCAAAATATGTCATATAAGGATAAGGTGATTATTTGCATGTTGAATGTTTCCCCAGGACTTGCAGGACCATTCACGCCTTAAGAGTTTGACCTACTTTTTGGTTTTATTTATTTATACATCAATGCATGTTTCCATCCTTAGAAGTATAACAAGTAAAAAATATTTCTCTCAGTATTTGGTGTATCTTTTATGGAAGTTAGTTTCAGAGTCAAAAATAGAAAAGGTAATTGTGTGATAAAGATTAAAATAAGGAATATACAGTAGTCACATTGTGAGATACGGAGTACACCATTATATTTGTAGTAATGTCTTGTATTAGAGTACACACACACACACACACACACACACACACACACACACACACACACACTACTATATAAAGATTTTTTCAGATTTGACTGGACCACAATGAATCTACATGTTGTTTTTAGCTATCATCGTCCTTTTTCACCCCTCATGATACTTTCCGGTGGAGTACCGGATGTTTGCGCTGAATGCTATCAGTTATGATAATTGTCAGCCTCCCTGCCCCCACCGATCTCCACTGAGAGACCAGCCAGACCGATGAAGCAGCTCTATTGATTTTACCAACACACAGATAAGCCTTTTCATATAGCCAGCCATAAAACTCTGCAGTTGTGCTTCAAGTTGCCTTAACTGTGGAAAACAGTCCTTTTCACTTTGTTCTCTTTGGAACAGTGTGCAGATAATTCACTAAGGACAAGCTGTAAAGGCAAACTGAAGGGTGGAGATGCTGTAACAGTGACACAAGTGGATTAGCGTGTGCATGATTTTGAACTACAAGTGTTTAATTGTCTTGATACCATTTTTATGAGTCTTCCACTAAATTTCCCCCATTTTGTTGCTTATAAGTCCACATGTTTACTTTAGTAATGCATATTTCTGATCCTATTGTGAACTATTCATTTGGTGTGTTATTTCAGACACAACAATGTTTTTTCTTTGTACCCTTGAATTAGAATGAAATAACTTGCACTGATACGGATTGATAATGTTAACCAGTAGCTAAATGCTACTGGTAGCCAGTACCCAGTAGTCAAAAGGCTATTTAGGAATTGTTTCGCAAACTCTCATTCAGTCTAGCTCCATTGTAGTATATGTGGTATACGCCCATTTTTTGTGATTCAGTTGATTACCGCCCTATATTTTTTGCAGTTGAATATCCTGTTCCAGAACCGTCTCAATATGGTAGTCAAATGATTTGCGAATGGGAATTTGTAAAAAAAAATTAACAGTGTTGATTATGCATATTGAGGCACAATACTTGCTGTGTTTTTTTTATATTCTTTTATGCGGAAGTTAAGTGATAATTCTGGTGCTTAAATATAACTTGTACTTCAGTAGTGACGATAACAGAATCTTTAATATCGGAGCTGCTTATCTCTGGTATTGATTATGGGGCGAGAAGCCTCATCCAGCACTGCATGATGGGTAATGTCCGGGAAGCTCAGGGCTGTGATAGGAATTGATGATGGCACAGGTTCAGGATGGTTAAAGACACACACACACACACACACACACACACACACACACACACACACACACACACACACACACACACACACACACACACACACACACACACACACACACACACACACACACACTTTTGCTCCTCTCTGCCTCAACACAGCTTTCAAAATAATAAATGGATTTCCCTGCAGCCTTCTACTCATGATCTGGGCAGTGGAAAGTTTTATCGACCAACTCTGCTCTGGGTTTTTCTTCTCGCTCCACTTTATGTTTTCCAGTCTCATAGTTTAAAATGGACCAAACTAATCTGACCCGTCCCACAGGTAGAATTCCAGTGCATTGATGGCTCTGGTATGCTGACACACCAGTGTGTGAAACGGCTCAAATTGTACCATGTAGTCTGACTGGAAATTATCTTTCTGTTGCTAATATTTCTTCCAGCTGCAATCTGTTGTACTGTGTGCTGGTCCTAAAGCAGTAAGTATGACGTGTGAGGAGACAAACCCTGCTAGTAGACAGGTTAAACCGGTGTGCATTGTAGGAAGATTTGATTGGCACATAGTTTGTATAAAACTCCAAATGCATCTGGTATATTATAAGTGCATCGTGCTTGATAAGTCTAACTTTCCAAAAGTATTTAACTTCAGTGTGTAAATCTCTTTGTGTTATGATCCTGTGAAATATACACTAAAGTTTTGTACTAAAATGACTAAAACTAAAATGGAAGCTCTATGTAGAAATGTAAACTTAAAATTACCACATAACAAAATGACTAAAAACTACACTGTAAAATTTTTTTTTGTTGGTTTACCTTAAAAAGGTAAGTTACCTGGTTGCCTTAATTTTCAAGTTCATTGAAATTAAAAATTTTAATTAATACAAAGGAGATTGGTTTAGGCTTATCAACAGAAACGCAAAATATGAATTTATCTGAACCACATTAACTAAGTTCTAAGTTGATTTGACAAAAGAAAAAAAGTTGTGATAAATCATGAATCATTTTTTACAGTGTATAAATTTACCATGAAAACTGAAAATCTAAAATTTTATTCAAAATTATTAATAGTAATATAATAGTATATAAACAATATTAAGATAATACTAGTCCCTGAACTCCAGTTTGAAAACCACTGTCACAGTTTGAAAACCACTTAAATTGCATGTAAGCAACCCCCACAACTCCATCCATAGTATCATAATGCAACTTTTGCACAGGCAAGCACACCTCGCATTTTTATTACAAAAGTCTACTTCTTTGTATTGTTATATTGTCTGGACTAGTCAAATCTTGTCTTACTGTATTGTAGTTGGTGTTAGTGTAAATATGTCCTTTTCACACGCAGAATGCTGCTAAGTGAAGCAAATTTCCCCCTGAGAGGGACTGTACTGTACCTGTGATAAGATGTACCATTATAGTGATGTATTAGCCATATATTAGTATAGCAGGTCTACATTGCAGGAGAGAGTGGTGGAGGAGAGCCAGGGTGACCCTATTAATAGCTCTATGCAGTGGCCTGTGGATTCGACCAATCTGCTGCAGGCTGAGCATAGGGAGGCACTTTTACAGGACCCAAGTCATCCGCAATTTATAGGAGCAACCAAATTTATTGCTGTATGGCTGTGTGCCTGTGGGAATGGAGAAAGCACAGTCAGTCATAGTAAACATCCGCCCTGACTGCTTCATTGTGGGCTTAGAAAAGACTGTCTTTAGGGAAGAACTGAGCCAGACAGATATTACAAACCCTCTTCATCAATGATCTCCCCATTTTTACACACACAAATCTTCTTTTTTTCATAGTTTTCTTTTCAAGAAAAGCCATGATCAAAATTATCGCTAACTAGCGCTTTTTGTTTGCTAGCCAACAACATGACCGAACATGACACGGATTGATGATGTAAAACTCTCTTGCTTGCGTCCATTTTTAACTCTTCTTGACCGCCGCACAGTTTGACTTTAATTAATGACAACTAAGATCCTACAGTGTGACATGGCTTACAGTGGGGATCATGTTTGTACAATCTGAGAAGCAACAGTCGCAAAGTACTATTATAAATCGTACAGTGTGCACCCGGCTTTAGACAAACAGATAGTCCCATCCATCCCCAAACTCACAGTATTGGCTGAGCCAGTGTTGCTGTTGGGTTGCTCAAACAGTTTCCTAATTTTTTTGTGGCATTAATAGCACAAAAATGCCACACTTCACTTTTTGAAACTAGAGATATAGCTGTTTAGCTTTACATGCTCATTTAACCTCTGTGCTGTTGTTTTCATGTTCTCCTTGTCATCTTTTTGTAACCCTGCTTGTTCTCCTGTCCTGTACAGGTGCCCGTACCTGGCAGTGCACCTGTCTCCGGCCATCCCTGTGTTTGCAGTGTTGCTCTTCGTCTTCGTAATGGCCATGCTGCTCAGAACCAGCTTCAGTGACCCAGGGGTGCTGCCACGAGCATTGCCGGAGGAGGCCAACTTCATTGAGATGGAGATCGGTGAGTGTGAGGCTAACTGAGTTCAGGGAAGGGTATTTGAGGTCTAATGCCATAGTTTGAACCATTACCGCCGCCTGCGGTTGTTTTGACCCAGCGAGGGGAAGAACATGTATAGTGTAGCAGGCGTGTGGCGTAAGTGGGACGGTGTAAGCCCAGACCTGCTTATTAATTTATTGTTTTGTTTTGCGATTAAAAAGCTGAGTGCGTTGGACCATGATCTCTGAGTTCATCTGGGAAACATTGTGTTCTTCTTGACTTCAAGCTTGATGGACTGTATGTACTGTATAATTGCCCCGTTCCAATATCTGATGTTCTTGATGCTTCTCTGCTGCACTCAATTACACAATACACTGTTTGTTGTTTGGATGACAAAAAGATTTAAGTTATATTTTTAGGCTGGTCTGCCTCAGCAGTCTATAACAGTACTCGTCAATGTCAAAATGATTGAGATGGGCAATCAAATCAAAGGAATAATAATAATTTGTAATTTTATTGTTCTTTTAATGATCTACTTTCCTTTTCTTTACTCTCTTAAATTCCTTTATTTAAGTTCTTTACATTAAAATATCATAACAACCACCCCTCCCCCCACCCCTATTTGTTGGCTTTGTGTGAATTTTAATCGTTATTCGTTGGAAACTTTCCCCTAAATGTAGCTACTCTTATTTGTACATGCCAACTCAAGATGTAACACACCAATTTTTACATTATTTGTTCTCCTAAGTCTCTTAAAAAATCGTCCCACATAATTCTGAGTATGCACAAGTGAGATTTCACAGCTACAGTGGACTTGAGCTGCACCAGGACTCAGGAGAATGCAAGTTTGAGTCTTATCCATGCATTTCTGATCCAACCACATTCCTGCCTCTCCCTCTCCCTCTACACTTTCCTGTTTTTTTTTCACTTTAGTATTCAATAAAGGCACAAAAATTCAAATAAAAACCAGATATTTATCACATGACTGGTGCACACCCACACAATTGCACATGTCAACTGCCTTGAACAGAAACCAGTGTTAAAACTATACTGAGTGAAAGTTATCTTTTGCAGTGGTGTTTGGCAGAAACTGTTAAGGCTCATTCAAATCCTAGGACTTACCGGAGACATTTGTCATGTCTTTTTTTTAAATGGCAAGGATTTTTCTTGGACTTAAATGATCTGCTCAAACATTCATTGTTAAAGGGTGAAAGAAATTGCCTTCGTAGATTGTCTTAGACCTCAGTTGTCTTCCTCAGTGATTCAAATGAACTGAAATGCCCATTGGATTTTATTGCAAAAAAAAAAAATAAAATGTCACAAAAGTTAACATCACTGCGTCTGACTAATTAAATGCTATTAGATTAGATTAACTTGCTGCTGTCATCTTGATCATTTCGCTTCTAGTGATTCATTTGTGTGGTTGTGGCTCTGTGGGAATAGTGCCTTGTCTAGTTCAGTCACCAGCGTGTCACCGTTCCCTGTACTGATTACAAGATCTGGGCTACAGTTAAGATGAACTCATCTCCCTACCCTCTCTTCTCTCTGTTCCACCTCACTCATCCCAACTCCCCTCCCTGGATTTCTCTTTGTGTAACCGTTGTTACACATCAGCACCTCCGGTGACGCTCAGAGGTGCCTTTGGGCGGTGGAGCATTTGTTATTATTGATGTTCAATAAACCAGGACATCATTTCCTTTAACCCTGATAACTCACAGTAACCTCTTGTATTATTAAATATACAATAACCCCTATTTTCACTGATTTTGTGGAACATATCCACATTTTGAATTCAGCTCTCTCTAATAGGGTTGTGTTGTATACTGGTACTAAAGACATTAAATGGTACAAAAATATACAGCACTATAATAACATTGTATTGCAAATTCAGGCATAAAAGCATAACATTGAATAGATTTAAATGAACGTTGAAGTTTAGAAACATCTAAAAAACATGTCCAGTATTAACAGCTCCTAAGTTAGTGGTTTTCAACCCTCTTTGTTGATATTGGAAGGCCCAATGACTTTTCCAGTTGTTTGTAATTTACTGGATAAGGATTAAAGATAAAGATTTTTTTCAAGGTCACTTGAATTGATTTGATTAATCAATTTAAGTAGTTTAATTTGATTGACAGCCCTATTTCTGTGTAATTTTTTGTAAACAAATGTATTAGATCTTTTTCATTCTGTAATTTAAGTCAAAGTCATTAGTTTAAGTTAAATTGATTAAATCATTTTTCTTTGTACATTGAGGCGACAGAGACATTTTTGTTGAAAGAAATTTTTGAAGAAATTAGTGTGTGGTATTATAGCTGGTAAGTAAAAAGGAACTAAATGCATTATCACGTTAACAACAACAACAAAAAATTTCCCAAATAATTTACATCGAATTGTTGAATGTGTTTAAAGCCCTGGTTTAATTTCAATTGATCAGTCACTCAAGGCTATTTTAATCTTATTTTATTTGAATCTGTTATCGTACCAAAGCCAAAATGTTGGTATTGATTCAACTGTACCCTCTTAAAACAGGGCAGTTATGTTTGAGTACTGCAGCAGGGCAGAGCAAAGATTGATTTCTACAAATTTCCTCTGCCGTCTCTGCTCGATTTCAACATCCCAGCTTTAATATGCTATTTTTAGATGAATGTCTGTGTTGCTGATTAAAAGTGGCTAATGCTGGATCAGATGCAAGTACGGATGTGCAGTTTTAGCCAACCCTGGCATGTGGATTAGGAGGCAGTGTAGTTCTGCCTCCTGAGCAAATGCTAATGCAGCCACTTCCCCGGAGTATAAAAGTACAGAGCTGACAAATGTAAGGAAATTAAATTACCCTTTTCCACTGCATGATGAAATTCGAGTCTTGTCTTGTAATGTAAACAAAGTGCTTTGCCTTCATTATTGTCGTCGCTATCAGAACAGATGAAAATTAGTCATTTTGAGCAAATGCAAATAAAGGAGAGGGAGTAGAAAAGATGAAATTCTTATATCAGTGGTCTGGATCTGCATTCAAAGCAGTCAGATCCAAGGAGACAAGAAATCAGGAAAAAGTTTTAATTTTGTTTTGTGTTAATATGTACACCCCCGGTGCCGAAAGCCTCGTGAGCAGTGCGTCGACATATAGCGATGTTGCGCTTCGGACGACTCAATTTAAATCACGGCTCCGGCGGCTCGTGGACCTTTCCCGATCCCGTCCTCCCTCTCTCTCTCACCTCACATCCTATCCACTCTATACTATCCAATCACAATAAAGGCAAAATCACCAAAATAATTTATCTTTAATATGTACACCCCAGAATTTATTACATGCCTTTTCCATTGGTCAATTGCATCATTATGTGGTACAATATTTTTATATAATGATCACCAAACTGTAAATCAAATCAAATCGTGATAATGTAAATGAATATTTCATGTAGATTTGGTCTTGACTACTCTTAAAGGTTTATTTTGTGATAATGACTGGCTTAATCCTTTTCATGTTTTCTAATAATTTCCTTTGAAATCCTTTTTTTTTAAATATTCGCATTGAGCTGGTAAATCATTACTCTAAGAAGAGCATTTTAATCTCTTGCATCATGTTAACATTTAACTTTTGCGCAAAAATCATAATGCTTTAACTGTTGTATTTGAGGGTGGCCTATTCCTATAAAGTGTATTGTGTCATTTAGTCATACTCCCTGGAGTGCCCTTGATCCTTGTGAGTCCTCCATCAGTGGCTGTGTTGTGTGTCATGCATATGGAGAGCTTGGCTGCCACGTTTATTGTTTCTACCCAACTCTTGCAGAAGCGGCCAATGGGAACGTCTTGGCTGGACAGCGGCCTCCGCCTCGCATCAAGAATGTGCAAATTAACAACCAGATCGTCAAGCTGAAGTACTGCTACACCTGCAAGATCTTCAGACCCCCTCGTGCTTCCCACTGCAGCATCTGTGACAACTGTGTGGGTGAGTGTTTGAAACCTTAACCTTTTGTACTACAGCTATGAATGGTACCTCAAATAGTGTGGCTTTTTCAGAAGAGGTGTGCTTTTTTCTAAATGACAAAATTTTGGTAGTCGGTATTTAAAAAAGAAATGAATACTTTTATTTAACAATGATGCATTACATTGATCAAAAGTGACATTTATAGTCAAGTCACCTTTATTTATTTATTGCTTTATACATTGTTTCAAAGCAGCTTTACAGTGACAAGCGTCTTGTTTATAATATTACAAAAGATTTATATTTTAAATACTAAAAATACTGCTCCCCATCCTCACTTTACAGCATTTTTACACAATTGCCTAAAACTTTTCTCAGTACTGTAGCTTTGCAGGTAAGTTTCTTTAAGTGTCTTGGAGACATTGCCGCAGTTCTTCTGGATTTAGTCTGTCTCAGTTTCTTCATGTAATCACAGATGGACTCGTGATGGTGAGATCAGATCTCCGTGTGGATCATACCGGCTGTTGTCAGACTACTTGTGCATACAAAAATCTCACTGGATTATTACAATTAATGGCTAAATGTTTGGAAATATAAACTGATATTTCCTACTGACACACTACAGCAAAATATTTAAATAACTGGCTTATCTTGTGTGAAAATACTAACGGGACTAAGACTTTTACACAGTAGTATAGATATGTAATGCTGTTTATATATACTTTTCTCTTTTTTACTATGTCTACACACAAGAATTCTTACATTTGATATAGTTGCACCTGTACGTGCCATTTGACACTCCAGTATAATATTGAATTGTTGAGAGATGAGTCAGACAGCACACTCACTCGCTCTCACATACATATGCTGATATTAGTTAACCGATGGCTCAGTTTTGCTCTCTTTGCACAGTCATCCTGAACACAGGGCCATTTGTTTGGGCGGCCTGCACCTGCCGCAAATACAATCTCTGGTTTGGGTATCATCTCCACATATTTTTAGCAGCTACAAATATCTGCCCGTCTCTGTCAGAAGATCCACCATCACTGTTAGAATGTAGAAACTGACTTTCAGGCTTTCACAAATTGTTATGAGAAAGTTTGTTTGTAAAGTCTCAAGATTCTGTGCGTCTTCCCTCAGACCGGTTTGACCATCATTGTCCCTGGGTCGGAAACTGCGTAGGAAAGAGGAATTACCGATATTTCTACCTGTTTACACTCTCGCTGTCTCTACTCACCATCTATATCTTCGCCTTCGACATCGTCCATGTGGTTCTACGTGAGTATCACAGAAAGAAAATGTGTATAGGTGTGCATACGTATCTTTAGTGTAGACATCCAAAAACAGATTCTTTGAAAGAGGGAATTCAATTTTCATGTTATCGATAACCATTTAAACCGGTAAACCGGTTGAATGATCGAGGTTTCTGGGAAAACAAGTGCTTTTAAGCGACACTCAATATGTAGTCGAATGCTGTTCTCTCAGGTGTGGTTCAGTCCGGCAGCGTTTAGGATATTGGAAGAGACTCTGCTCTTGTAAACGTCTGCTCTCTTTGATCTTCCCCTTCTCAAAGTGCATCATAGACTGCAATGATGAGAGAGCAGCAGAATTTACATGAATGCCTGGACAATTTGCTCTGAGCCTCTGATCTCAATATCAAAGTAAAACGCATCATAACTGAGATATAATTCAGTCATTCGGTTTTTATGACACTGCATACGTGCACAGATTTTAGACGGAATAACTTCTCACTTACAAAATCTGCAGTTTGACTGGTTTATAGAGTATGACTCTGTACAGAAAGAAATATCTGTTTACTGTGAATTACATGTACTTTTAAACAAAATGCCTGTGCATTCGAAAAGCTGCTTTTCGTGTCAACATTGCCATAGCAACAAGAAACTTATGAGTCTTGTCAAAGGAAGCCTTACTCACACATGTAGACATCGCAACCCAACAAAATGAGATCTCTCTTATAATATTATATAATTATTAGTTATAATAAACAAAGCTGTCTACACTAACCGCATGTTGCATGTTTCTATTTTGACTCTCTGAAGAGTGAGGCCAATCACTTTATTTCCCAGATCCACTTGAAATACACTATTTCCCCCCCACAAATATCATGTGCTTTTATTTTTCATTATGTTTTTAAATCAGTTCTGACCTTTCATCGAATCCAGCTTGTGCTGTTTCCGATGTCTGGCCTATTCATTTAAATAATTTAATCTAATACAGTATAATTCTTACCATAATGTATCTGCAGTCATCGGTCTCTTCAATTGTAGACACAGTAGGTAACTCCAACCCAATGTGTAACTAGTACAGTATGTTTGCATTTTTAACATACAGAATCTAAAAATATGCTTAGAAAGCTTAGAAAGGGGTAGAGTTGTATTGCGCTGCATACAAGGTACCTTTTATCTGAATGTGAAAGCTGCTGTATTTAAAGGTTTTCATGGCAGTTATTGTACAGGTTAAGATATACACCACCTCTTTCAATCTGTCTTTAATTTAATTTGGATTGAGGACAGTCAGATCATATTTTCAGATTGAGGTGTTTACTTGAACACTTCATTCTAACTGAGATATCATATTTATTAAAGGAATAGTTAGCCGAAAACGTATGTTATTTTTTACTCACCCTCATGTCATTCTAATCTGGTATGCTGTTATTTTTCCTGTGGATCACAAAAATAGATTTTTTTTTATTTAAAAATTATTTTTTTATAATCTTCACAACATTTATATATTATAAAATCCAATTTTAACAAAAAAAAAAAAACACACTGCAAATGACCCTAAAATGTGCTCTGTATTATACAAGTCTCCTGAGGCCATATGCATGCTTTGTATGACGCACAGAATGATATTTAAGTTTAAATTGCAGTTTGGACATCAATAACATCAAGCGTCATTAGTTCTCAATTATCCCATAACCAAATGTCATCATGCCAAACCTTCACCATAAGTGTCATATTCAATTTGAGAGCTAGTAAGTAGGTTAATACATTAGTGAATAATGACATGCATTTTGTTATGTTTCTCACCTAAAATCTTATATAGTGTATATTTATGTAACAGACTATTCTCTGATGCTTTTTGTAGTATGTCTTTTATCCTTTCAGTTTGCTAGCCTGTGATGGTAATGAATAATGACACATTTTTTATTTTTGGGTAAACTATTGATTATTCATCACCATCACAGGCTATCACCATCACAGTTTTGGGTAAACTATTCAATGGTTTACCCAAAAAAAGAAAAATTTGTCAATATTCATCATTTGAACAATAGTATTCCTTCCTCACATTACGAGGCTGAATGCAAACGTATCTACTGTGATTGAAAAGGTGAATGTAGACGAACAGTGCAAACTTCTCAGCACTGGCAGAGTGTGGGTGGATGTGTGAACATGTAATGATGGGAGAGAGAATGTGAGATGCGGAGACCTTTGATGCAGTGAGTTACTGCTTGCAATGCATGAATACGTAATGTAAATAAATACAATTTTGTGTGTTTTATAGGATCTGTGGACTCAGGATTTGTGAATACCATTAAAGAAACTCCTGGAACATATCCTTTCATTTTAGCTCCAGAGCCACTAGCAAAAGACTTGAAAACAAAACGAGCTCCTCATAAACCTGCCATGTTGTGAATGATATATCAAGCTAAACATAGTGTTTGTGTACTATTTGTGTAACAGGTGAACAGGCACATAGCACACATTTTTTTCAAAAACTGTTTGCATTGCTGAGCAAAGATATTTCAAAGTTCAAACACATTTTTTTTCTTTCAGCATATTGTATATATTTTTGAGCATGTTGTGTCCTTGACTCCCCGCTGCACTGTGTTGGAGGTTCTGGTGTGTTTTTTCACCCTCTGGTCTGTGGTGGGATTGACCGGCTTCCATACCTACTTGATCTCCCTCAACCAGACCACCAATGAAGATGTAAGTCTGTTTCTTACCTGTCTGTTCCAAAGTCTACTGTCGGTTCTTGACTCCTGCTGCTGTCACATGGCTGGAAAGATAAACGCATGCCCTAGAGCATTTTAGCACACTAGATCCCGCAGTCACCTTGGCAACAGTGCCTTCTCTGCGATAAGAAAGCACAGAGAGCATCTCAACATGAGTTTTATGTACAGTATATACAGTATTTATGGCGTTGTTTATGAACAGGGTACACAGTGGTGTCCCATTACGTTTTGAAAGCACTAGAGGCACAAATCCTGTGTTTTTATGTTTGCTGTTAGATAAGCTATTATGTAACATAAGATTAACCTTGCATGAAAAGAAGCTTTAAATGCATCAGATGTTTATGCACATCATAATATGACATTTTTGGCCTCCTGATTTCTTTACTTTTGTGACTGTATCCAAACTGTTGAACTGATATTTAACTCATTGTGGTAATTCAACAAAAAATGTTATCATTTTAAACTCCGCATCTCATTTCAGTGATCATATATAATGAACAAACGCACACATATATATTGCATATATAGTGCTTAGATTCCCTGCAGCAGTTTGAGTGCTCTGATTTAGTTTAGCATAATCTGTAGTTCTGTGGCACTTTCACACTTAGCCCTAATGATTAATTTAAAATGTTTTCTTGTCACAAATTGTCCCTCTGGCCCTTTTCCTGTTAATGAGAAGAAAAAAAGAGTGAGAAAGCGAGGAACCTTTTGAGAAGGATGCAAGTGCTGCAAGTAATATGATGTGACATGATGGTTGCTCGCCTTTGATTTTGTATAAATTGGATCCTGCTTATAATAGATTTATCAATACCTGCAGATACAATTCAGATACAACTAAACTACATATTGAAACCTGAAGCTGGTAACATTTCTGTTGGGGAATACCATGCATGAAACTTTTTTTAAAGATTCGCCTGTGATGCATACATACATTTCTATCTAGGAGCAGATGAAACAATAACAGCCTGACTTTTCAAGATGAAGAACCTTGAAGATCAAATAAAATCCATAGGGAAGGAATGGCTAGAACTGAAACAGCTCATTTGAATAAAGGATAATAAATAAGATAATTTTTTTTATCAAGCTTCTCATTTGCACGGACTTTAAAACATAAAACATCAGAGTGAAGAGCCAGTTGAAGGTTGGAGGTTGAATCAGAATGTGACAGCAGTTCTGACATTGTGCTGGTTTTCTTTTCGAAGTTTTAAGTCCTTCATCTCTTCTGCACAGATCAAAGGTTCGTGGTCGGGAAAGAACCGTGTGCAGAACCCCTACAGTCACAAGAACATCTTTAAGAACTGCTGTGAGGTTTTGTGTGGCCCTGCTTACCCCAGGTAGGAAGATTACTGTAGTTTTGCTTGAATACAGTGGCTCCAAAACGTATTTTGGAACTTTGGATGTAATTGCATTAGATATGAAGACCTTTACTGGTCATTTTAGTTTTGAGAAAAGCTCCTGCATTTCTTTGCAGATGCCACATGGGTTGTGCCACTTCTAAACACAGGATTATATATCTCTGTCTTTCTCTCCTTCCAGTGTGCTGGATAGAAGAGGTGTGATGCTGGAAGACTTGTCTAGCCCCGCCCCTTCTGATGCGTCTTCTACCAATAAGAGCAGCAACCCTGTTTCACAAACCACAGTAAGAGCATTTTTTTATGAGTGTGTGAGTGAACAAGCCAGTGTACATTAGGCAGAAATGTTGCTGGCTGCTTTACTGCGCGTTGAGTAGTGAGTCTGCAAGAAAGATCCTAAATCAATTACCCTAAGAGCTGGGAGGGTTAGAAGGTCAGGGAAAAGAACCAAGTGGAGTAAATGAATGCATTAAGCGGTTTTAGCTTGATGTGGCTTTCATAGGGCAGATGAAGTTTGTACAGCTCTGCATGTCCATTATATCGGTAAAGACCTTAAAAATATATCAGTAAAAATGTAAATATGTTTGGTCAGGTGGATCAGGGTTCCCATGAACATAAAAACCATCAGGGAATTTTAAGTGTTATTTCTAACTATTTCTTCTATGTATTTTTATAGTTATGCTTGGCTCTAAAATATTGAATTGGCTAGAAATTGCTTTTTGTTAGTGCAGTCTGTATAAAATTATAATTTTTTATCCTTATAATGATTGTCAAGGGTGAAATTGGTTTAGAGATTTCAGAGGTTTCACTAGATAAGCATTTCCTTTTTTTGTCTTATGTTCTCCCATAGAGACATTTTAACTCCTTTTTTCCTTTGAACTTTTATTATAGTGAAGACAATTCAGAATTATCATCAATTGGCCATGGCCACTATTATGATGATTCACCTAAGAATCAAGTAGTTTCCTCTCTCTTAAATAGGGTTCCCGAAGTATAAACCCTATTCATTGATTTTTAATGATAATAACTTATAAACTGTTGAAGACAGACAACTTCCATGAAGCACTGCGAATTATGTAATTGAGTTAGTCTCTCTACACTCTCACACTACTGAAAAATGTGTGTGCAAATATGCATATTTTTAAATAAACTTATAAATAAATAAATTTTGTATATTGAACTATTTAAATCAATAATTTTGTATTTCTCAATCATTTTAATATCATTTGTCATTCACAATGCTTTTTGGGATTGTAGTTAAAGCCGTTAAAGGGATAGGTCACCCAAAAATGAAAATTCTGTCATCATTTACTCACCTGTATAAATTTATTTTGTTCTGCCTTACACAAAGGAAGATTTTTTGAAGAATGTTTGTAACCAAACAGTTATGGCGCACCATTCACTTCCATAGAATTGTTTTCCATATATGGAAGTCAATGGTGCCCCATAAACTGTTTATTTACCCATATTCTTTAAAATATATTATTTGGTGTTCAGCAAAACAAGAAAAAAACTAAAACAAAAACTCATACAGGTTTGAAACAAATTGAGGGTGAGTAAATGATGACAGAATTTTTGGGTGAACTATCCCATTAAGTACACAGTCTTGTACATTTGTCTTTTTGTCTGATTTAAAAAAGAAGCTTTTTTGCTTCAAAGCAGTTTGTAATTATATGATTGGGTGTTGGGCACATAGACACTCTGGCTTTACAAAATCTGTCCAAGTTCCCTCTGAAACCTGTTTAAGTACCTACGGGTGTACATTTAACCCTGGCTAAGACCGATGGCACTCACGCATTCACATCGATGTGAATATCACTCTTTAATTGATAACGGTGTGTTTGCACTTCCTGCAGAAATCCTCAGCTCCCCTGATTCCCAATGAGCACACCCCTGATGAAGCCAAACCTGGCATTGGTGCAGGCACCCAGAAGAGCGCCAGCTCCCCAAAAGATGAGAAACCCCCCTCGCCAACTTCCACCAATGCCGTCACCCCTGGGGTCATCAAAGAGTCGGCCCACTAGCTTTGGCTGCGTTCTCCAGACTTCTCTCAAACTTCTGAATGTGCTCACATGAAGGAACACACACAGAAAAACTGTTTTGACTCGGACTTTCAAAACAGGGGCCTATGTTCTCTGATACTCTTTCGCAGAGCGAGTTATCCACCTGGATCCTGCGCTAGCACTCGAGACTAGATCTGGAGGTCTTGAGACTCTCCTCTCTGAATCACAGCATGATGAAACTCACAATGAGGGAAATGGGGAGCCATAGACTGAATCAGATTAGAATAGGCTACCCTTAAACGTAATGAGGACATTATTTCTCTTGAAAGAGCTTGTGAAATGTTCAGTTGTTTTTTTCAGTGTCATTACCCGTTTCTGTATAGCCTGCCTCCATTATTCCTAACCATTTGTGTGCCCTGTAAAACCCATAACTTGCTTCTATAGTAGTTTGTGAAAAATGCCCTTTGGATTAGAATTTTCTTTTCTTTTTTTTCAAAGTGTGGCGCTTTAGTCATAAACTGACATAAGGCCCAACAAACCCGCTTTATTCCGTTGATGGGGTCATTTGGATCAGCTTAGTAAGTCAGTCAGTTGTAAATGTGATTTAACTCCGAAAGTTAAGCTCAGACTTGATATTACAATCCGCATGGATGGTAGAAAGCAGAGGCTGTCAGATGTATGTGCCAGTGAGTACAGGCCGATTTGCATCAGTAAGAGTGCCTTATCTATGCTCTACCATTACATCTACAGAAGACTCCATAATGCCCCATACCACTCATACCTGTACATGCAAGTCAATGTCATTTTTATACAATGCTAATGATCTGTCCGAACGCAAAAAAAGCCATGGAGTTAATGTACATATTGTAAAAGTAACTGAGAAGCTGCAAATTCCCTATAAGAAGTGGAAAACATGCCTGATTTGTTATTACTATTATTTTGATCTTTAAGTTAATACATTCCCTCCATATTGTCTTATTTAGGAAGGTCTTTCCACAACCGCCTGACATTTGAGCATCATACTCCCTTTCCGTTTCTCTAAGAGTTGGATATGACAACACAAGGCCAAGTGGCGTGTTTGTACACAGAATAAACGAAAGATTAAGTTTACATCTGAAAATTAACCTTTCTGAGTCTAGGCATGGAAACGGCTAGTTGACCAATCCATCTACAGTGTCATTTAAGCATGCCCTTGCATTCAGAAATATCTTTGAATTGTGCTTGTTTTTCTTTCCCCACACATTCTTTTAACCATGTTTAAGGTAGCAAAACTTGCCCCCGTGTAGAAGCGAATGTGCAATGTAGTCACCTTTACTAATTTCACTGTAGTATGTTAATGGCCACTTGTAAGGGACACATCTACAGACTTCAGGGACCGATAATATATTTTTACATGCGTTTCTCATCATTACCAGCTACACAGGGCAGTATTGTTAAGATGTGAATTAAGGATTTGGAAAAGCCAGCTTAAAATGGTTACCCGTTCAGTGCCATCTTAAAGCATTTGGAAGTGTGTGAACTGGAATGTTTGTGAGATGCATTCATTTGTTTGTAACTCTACTGGTGTTGAAAAATGTGATGAGGGTAAAAAGTCTGTTATTGCAGGAAATGTAGTCCTACATAACTAACAGAATGTGCTTCAGATGTTTAATTTATAGCAAATGAGTACAATGGTGTGAACAATTGTGATGATTGTTTACACTGTTATTGTGTATGGAAGATGTGAATATTAATTTGCTAGGCTGAAGGTATTACTGAGTATATGGAAATGTGCTTAAAGTTGCGCTGAATCAATCCCACTACTTTTTTTAAAATCATGAATTTTGTGTCATATGCTAATATGCTAATTTACTAAATGAGGCACATAAATAATCAAAATCTTTAATGCCAAGTCAGTGTAATGTGTAAGTTTGGAATATTAGCAAATGATGGTCTGCTCTAGATATGTGGATGCGATGCATAATGTACACATTGTACGTCATCACGAATTGGGTTATGTTCAGTTTGCTTGGTAATAACACTGTGATCATGTATATCCTCATACTCTCCACTTTCTACTTTATGAATTTGTGTGTAAATGTATGTTAATTAAATTATATGGTATTATTACAATTTCTTCTTTGTGGTGTAGTTTCAAAATTTAGTTTTTTTGTTGTTAAAAAAAGCAAACCCTGAAAGTACAGACATCAATATCAAGACAAACGGAACAGTACAAAGGAAATGCAAATATTGAATAAACAACAATAGCTTTAAAAACAAAATAAACCATATTATAACAGACATTACCACAAACAGGAACCAGAATCATTGACTATAGAAGCAAAAGAATAATATGAAAGTACATGTGCATTAACTAAACAATGTGCCTTTCCTCTTTCATTCCTGGCAGCAAAAAAGAAAAGAAAAAATGAGTGCATTAATTGCCATTACTCTGTACATTCATTAGGCCAGAAACGGAAGAATAGTAGTCTATAAAATGCTACTTCATAGCTAAAGGTATCATGATGATGAAACTTCTCAGATGTTAGAGAATCACAGTTAGATCACGCATATAATTACGTGTAATTGACCATAATAGATGTCTTGAATATTTAACCTTGTGAGTCAAATCAATATTTGGGGCACCACCATGCTGCTTATTTTATGATGCAAGAACAAAGCCTTAGGTTTAATCCATGGAATATAGCTTGGTGCAAAGTCAGTTTTTCAAAATCCCTCAAAAACCGTCGTTTCAGATTTCGAAGCCTTTCGAAGATATTTGGTGTCAGACGTTCTGAACAATAAAGTCCAAGAGAAAGACTACGTTCATAGATGATAGTACCTTCAAGACCTTTATGCCGTCTTCTAAGAGGACCTATTGGCTTCTGTATGAGCTGTGCATATAAAATAGTTTCCTTCATGGAATTTAATCCAGCATGTGGCTATGACACTCTCGATCCATCATAGAGAGAGGTTAAAAGTTTTAAAGAAGCAGGATCAAAAGAACATTCTGGTGGCTTCACTCTGTTTGATTCTGAGAACCTTCCTCCACCTTCATCCCCTCCAGTTGTTCCTGAACAGCATTAAGCTTTGTTTCTGTGTCCGGATCTGTTTCTGGCTCCGCTCGGGAATCCACCTGGGGCTCCTCGCGTCCGTTTGCCAGATTCTCTGTGCTCTCGTAACAACCCGAGTCCCGTGGCATTTCAGTCTTTTGCTCCTCGGTGTCGGATTCATCCTCGGCTGGAGAACAGAAAGGACGTTAGTACATCAAACAGACTTCATGTTGGACACAATTAGGATAACAGTCTAGGCTCGATGGCTCTACTCGGACGTACAGTCATGAAGCAGTTCTGCTGCTTTCAATATCTTCGCACGTTGCTCAGGGTCTGTAATGTTCAGCTCGTTCATGTGAGACTCCTTCAGGCCGGTGAAGTCCTCCAAGCTCTGGAAGCCATGCATGGACAGGAGAGATCCCAGTTCCTGGGCACACAGTGGTCAATCATAAGTCAAAAAGCAGATCCTCTTGCACTATGATGAAATGGCGCACAAATTTAAAAGAAAACAGCAATGAAAGTAACTTGAGGCTTACAGTTAGGCCTATTCTCTCCAGAACTTCCTCCAAGGTTTTTGGTTTGGGTTTCTGGCGTCCGTGACTGTAGCATCGCTTCCTCTTTGGTGGCGTGTCCTCCTCTGGTAGTATTGTGACGTAGATGAATTTAAAGGAGCCCACTTTGTTATTGAGTTTACCAGTCCAGGTGCCTACTGGTGGCTTCTCAATAATCTGGATGATGTCTCCTTTCTGTGTGTTTTGATAAATATCAATGCACTGCATACAATATACTACAAATATTTTTTCAATTAGTAATCCCCCAAAATTCTGTTATTTTATACTTTTTTTGACTTTCACCCATGAAACAGAAAAAAAAAAAATCTGAATAATATACCGGTTGCTTTTTATCTTGTGATTGGGGACTGCAGTTTTCAAGCTTCAAAAATGATGTGCTATATTTTCTAAAAACATTAAATGTATGGACCACTTTTTGATACTTTTACAGGGCTTTTGCAATCATTTTAAAGCTTGAAGGCTTCAGTGCATTGTAATTGTATAGAAAAGGGCGGCCAGCACTATAAAAAATATTTTTTTTCAAAGCTGTAAATAAAAGATTATTGGTGTTTGTTTTGAATAGAATAGAAAATTCGATTCTATTATGATGAAAGTCTTTCTACTTCAAAATGCCATGATTAATTCAATGTGTTCCTTGCTTTTTCTTTGTATTATTTGTGAAATTTACTAGCAATTTCTAAGTACATTTTTTTGATAGTCCCTCAAAATTACTCTTTTTGTGTTACAAAGAAAGCAAGGAAAGTGTATTTATATAGCGCGTTACACAAGGATAATTCAGTGATTTTCATAAAATGAATCACAACAGATGCATAAACAATAAAAAATAATTGAAAAAATATAAAATGGATTGAAAATTTATTTCAAATATATTAAAAAAACAAATAGGAAGAGAAGAATACATAAAGAAATGACTACCATAATTTTTGTTTTTGTATAAACTAATCTTTTATGTCGACACGGTTTAAAAATGTGTCCAAAAATAGCACATTTTAAAAAGCTGACCTGTAGTTTGAGAGATTCCATGTCATATGGACTGGGGGTGAAGTCAGTGTGGACAAGGGCTCTGCCACAGAAGGGCCCTGTGTAGGTGTTGTCCTCCAGTCTCATACTGTCTCTCTGGCTGAAGCCACTGTCCAGACTCTGTCTGTCAGAACCTGCACATCAGGAAAAAACACAAATCAATCAGCCTTTAGTGATATTGGTTTAGCCAAGATATTGTGCCGGTCTGAGATGGCTTACATCCAGAGAGCTGGCGTGAGAGAGGGCTGTGCATGGTGTCCTCTGAGCTGTTGGAGCACACAGATGTTCTGTTCCCAGCACTGAGATCTGGCATCCAGTCACCTGGAGACATGGGAGACATAGAGCCGTCCTCCCCACTCTCATTCTGAAATCAACAAATGTAACAATTTACAGTTCATTTGAATTCATATCCTCATGAATTTCTTTGCGACCTAACTTTAACCACTGGAAACACCCTGAGATGCTGACTGTGTAAAATATCCTGATTTCATCCACACGGGGGAGACACATTCAAGCTGTTATGAAGTTGTTGTTTTTTAAAAGATTGTTGCTAAGAAAATGACAAGTAAAGTAAAGTAAAACTAAATGAAATAAAATACACTGTTTCTGGGACTGAGACATTTTACAGAATTTTACCACCAATTTTAAATGTGAATTTAAACATAGTAACTTGGTTCAGTTAATTAATGCATTAAGTATCATGCACTTTTAAAGCATTTAGCCTACTACTATAGTTTAAGGCTATTTCATAAATGACAATTAAATATATAATTTACAAAATAATGTATTCAATTTAATCTACACAACTTGAAATGCTAAAAATAATTTAGCAATTAACATTAGGATGAATACATTCGTTAAAAGAATACATAATACTTGTGCTTTCAACTCACCCCCTCCTCTGCAAGGGCTTTCTGTACCATCTTGGATGTTTTACGGGTCATTGTGCGAGATATGACATTCCTCCATTTCTTTCCAAGTTTTCCGTTACTTTTACCTGAATCCTCTGGTGGTGCACCATCAAACTTCTGTAAGAAATTTCCCCCAAAAAAAAGATGCTTTCAGTAATTGTCTATTGCTGTTTTTACTGTGCACTTGCTCAGTTTAGAAACTCAATGTGTCTTATCGACTCATCAAACTTCCCCTTGTGTTGTCTAAAAAGAGCTGCTTGCAGGCGATGAATAATTGTTGCTAGTCTGGTTGTTCTGTCCTGGCTCCATGGTTAAAGAAACTGAGACAGAACTCTGTTAGAACTAATTGCCTTGATTTACCTCAAGTAACCTCACTGTGACTTGTTTTTAATTTCGGTTTGGAGTTCTTTGATGTGTCATTCACATAACGCATTTCTAATGCGCCATGGTTCAGCAGTGCCATGTTTGTCCTGGCCGAGCTGAATCAGCACATTTTCGTTTTTGGTATAACCACAGTGTGTTAGTTTCAAAGCGAAGGGCCCCTGTTTTATGCAGGATTTCCAGTAAAGTTTGTGACGGTGGTTTTTGTGTCAGTGAGTCAATGTGGCTCCTCCTCTTTACCTCTAAATGTCAGAGGCTTTTACTGCGAGGACAGCGTGTGCAGTTAGACAGAAAACAAAAGCACCTGTCAGCGTCATGGGGATTTTACATCTGTTACATACATCTTTGATTTGATTATAACTGAACTCAACACTTTTGTTATCAAACAGACAATGGATATTGTTTTAATAACAATATATATCATAAATGTATATTATTTATTTTTATGTAAATGTATTTATTATGATAAAATAGTGTCTTATTTGATAGTGAAATATATAGGCCTACAATATTTTTATATATTTTGATATACATGGCTGCATTAATTTTATCCAAAAACACAGTAAAAATACAGTTACATACACTTTAAATTAAGTTGTCTACTTGAATATATTTTGCAAATGTCATTTATTCCTGTGATGGGATGGTAAAGCTGAATTTTCAGCATCATTACTCCAGTCTGTAGTCACATGATACTTCAGAAACAATTATAATATGCTGATTTGATGCTCAAGAAACATTTCTTATTATTACCAATTTTAGCTGCTCAATATGTTTTTGGACGTACAGATGCAACTGTGATGCATGTTTTTTTTAGTTTTTTTGATGCATGTTTCTTTGAATAGAAAGTTAAAACTAAATTTTAAACAATCTATCGTATAATGACTTTTAATCAATTTAATGCATCCTTGCTTAATAAAAGTCTTTAAAAAATCTTACTGACCCAAAAGTTTTGAACGGTAATATATAAAATATTTATAAAATATTATTCAAATGATACCACTGTCTACTCTTAAAATCAGACAGAAGGCTAAGCAGGCTCTCTGCTTGAATGGCTCTGGATATTTTTAAAAGTGTGGTTTTAGAGATGAAGCCGTTATTAAGAACCATTCTAGCAGTTGAATGTTAATGCTGACTGCAAATGAGTACAGATTCTGTTGATGCTGTTGTTTTTCTCCTCTGAACCAGCAGATATTGGTCAATTTGCACAGCTACATGATATAATATTTACCCATAGGACAGGAGTGAGTTGGAGCTTGAGTACAGCAACTTCATCTCATATAACAAACTACTGCACTTACGGTTTCATCCAAGGCAGCCTCAGGGCTCACTACAGGTGACGATGGCTTTGGCTTCATAAAGTCTTTGAAGCTGCTGGATCTTTGCAGAGACAGCTACGAAGACAGAACAGTTTCTCATCAGAGAGTATTTCAAGTTACAGTAGTATTCAGATACAGACAGACGTTGGGTATTCAGATAGATGGGTGGATGTATATAGATATGTTGTCCTATGCATTCAACCATAAGCCATTGGGTCATGATGAGCAATAAAACGAAAATGTGAACAGCAGAGCCATCCAGCATTATGCTGATGAAATGTTATCTCTATCTATGCATCATGAACAAATCCAGTTTAGTTTAACCAATACTGTAGCTCATGTTATAATGGCCATTAAATGCTATTGTATTTCCACAAGCATATACCCTGATCAATATTTGGAAGCATTATCAAACCTCCAGAGCAACATTTGGGACGAAAAAATCCACACTATCTTTTTCAGATCCATAGACCAGACGAAATTATAAACATGACTCATGAGTGTTTTGTAGGATGGAAAAGCCTTTGAATTGTCTATGAAAAATAAGCTGTCATGGTCATAGGTTTTCACAGATAGGAAAATGTGTTTAGTGACACTTTACAGTGTCAATGTAACATCTCAGTGTAATTGAAAATACAGCAGTAACAATGTGCCAGTCTATATCAGATCTGCCCATACTTCATACTATAAAGGGACAGCAAGGCCATTGGAATGCATTTGAATTATATCCAACTGTACTATATTAACATTAAATTAAATCTAATTCACTTATATTCTTAGTAACACTTTATTTAAATGGTCCACTAGACATTCTACTAAGGAACTCCATATCAACAACCAGCCATTCGAGTATTAGTAGACTGTCTGCTTCATATCTGCTAACACTTTATTTTGATGGTACGCAACAGACATTCTACTGACTATACTAGTAACTTTGCAAGTACTGCCAACTTTTTCAAACCCTAACCCAACCAGTCTACTAATACTCTCCTAACACTCTAAAGAGAGTTAGTTGACATGTAGTTGCAAATTAATGAGAGTGTGTTGACATGTTGCAAAGTTACTTATATCTGTCTAGAATGTCTAAAGTGGACTGTCGAAATAAAGTGTAACCATATTCTGATATGGCATGGTGGGCCAAAGGTCATCATGGTCTGACTTTGGCCCATGAGGCCTGGTTTGGGCATTTCTGACAAAGTAATTATTTATCACATGATGTTAATTAATATTATACCTATGCATTTAAGCTGTAAGAGACACTGTTTTGCAAAGTGTGGCTTGCTAGAGTAGAACCAGAGTTGATTCATTCATAATTAAGGCACTTTTGTTTATAAATGATAAAATCATTAAGTGTGTGTTTTGTGGGCTGCTGTGCATATTTTATCCAATTTGATTTTTTTTTTCTTTCTGTTATCTAAACCCTTCACTGTGGCACTGTTCTTCAGCACAGGAAGTGGGCATGTCAGCCAATCCCTGCAGAGCTGTGCACACACAACAGACTGCAATCTGCTAAGCCAACCAAAATGCAAGAAGAGATTGTTCAGCTGGTCAAAACTAGTAAAATTACTAGAGTTTGCTTCTCTTTGAAAATCATGTTAAATGAAATAGTTACACTGTTGCGGAAATTATAGACTATTAACAAACCTTCCCTATTAATTTCCCCAAAACGGTGACAACATTCTACTGCATCATCAAAAGATTCTGAAATATATTTTTGACAGATCTGGACTGAAATGATTACTCATAATCTAAACCCTGACCAAAGAGGGAACTGCAGCATTTTGAGATGATGTGGTGGTGTATTTTTACACCATTCCAATGAACTTCAACTGTATGCGACATCCCCTTCTCTGGATAAAAATACAAGACATTGGTTTAAAAAATACAAACTAAAGACATCAAAGTAACCGTTATGCACAACTGCAAGATTTTCCGATCTTGCTTTGCTTGGGTTTCATGCATTTATGTAACACCTGCAGTTTCAGAGAGGAGAAATATCGAAACTGCTGGCTGTCACACGCAAGATGTGAATCAAATGGAAAATAAGAGTAATGCTATAGAAGCAGTTAACCGCTGAACGAGAAGAAGTTGAGTGAGACAGAACTCTACGTAATGTACGTAAGCGTCACTTTGAATTCAGGAGATGTGTTTGGATGCTTTGCTCTGGTGAGGTATGAACCGCTTCAGGATGTGTGCTGCGGTCTGATGTGTTTCTACAGGAACTGCTGCACAGCCATGCATAAACCCAGAACAATCATACAGTTTCAGTTCTTTAGTCTTAAGAATGACAGGTCTGAAGACAAACGGGACATATCACAATAGGACCATTATTCACATTAATGAATGAAAACATTTGCAAAACCCTACTGTTGATTCAAACGATCAGCAACAAAGGCACATGTGTTCTGCTCTGAAGCATGTTTTCATTGACCTTTTTGTGTTTAAACAGCCTATTATGTGTGTTTGCGTTTTCTTGGGAATGCAGACCTCCAGAGGGGTCCTCCAAGAACATCATTTCTACTCTCGCTTCAACTCTTCAAAACTGGGCCGCACACGCAGATTAAGGTTTACACTCTTACCTTCTTCTTTTGCACCTGAGGCTGCTCCTTTTCAGATGCGTTGGATGGTTTCCGCCGTAACATGTTGATCCAGCTGTGGGTGGGCAGTATTCTCCTGACTCTGAGGACCACAACTATAGATGTGGCAGTATGACTGTGCTGAACTAACTCCTGTCTGTCTCGCTGCCACGGTGCTCCACTCACAGAACGACAAAAGCCACCAGAGGAGGAAGAGGCAGAAGAAAAGCTCTTCTCTGATCGCTGGAGTGGAGAACTAAACGCTTGAGGAAGTCACATGACTAGACAGGAACTTCTTTTTTTAAGAGCTGGCTTTGGTTGACATGGTTGACATCAGACAAAAACAAACCAAATTACCTATTACTTGCGTACAGTGATACAGAACATCTTCAGCCTGAAGAGCACAAGGAATTATTTTGTATTTCTTGAGATAAACAATCACTTAAGTCACTGATACACACAAATAGTCATTTTACATACATAAAGCAGTTAAGATCAATAATAACTTTGGTAACACTTTAGTTTAAGGTCCAATTCTCACTATTAACTAGTTGCTTATTAGTATGCATATTACTAGGATATTGGCTGTTTATTAGTACTTATAAAGCATATATTAATGCCTTTTTCTGTACAACCATACATCCCTTAACCCTATATCAATACCTAAACTTAACAACTTAACATGCTAACTATTTAGTAAGCAGTAATTAGGAGTTTTTTTTTTGACATAATAGTGACATAAACATTTAATAGTGAGTAATGGACCTACTAATAATTCATATTAGTAATTAGGCCATGTCTAAATGATCACACAATGCCTTACTACTGATTTATAAATGATACAAAGCCAGTGTGCCGAGACCTGCATGAGTGTGAGTTGGCAGAGAGTTATTTTTGTTTGTTTGTTTCACACCACATGGCCTGACTGTTTCACTTCACTCCCTCCAAAAACGAGCCTGTTATGACTATGAAATATTTGGAAAAAAATTTATATTATATGTTTTTGTATGCAGTACATAACTTTAGATTCAAACAGTCATTTCGGCTGTACAGGCAGCGGTCAAGCACACTGACAACTGTAATGAGGTCATCGTTTTCAACACCTCCTGTTGCTGTAGTTCCTCTTTATGTAAAGTCACGCCATAAACAGAGCCTCTACTAAAACATGACAAATGTAATCACATGCATCAGTCCTATTATTGTGAAGATAAGGAACAATGTTCAAAGTTGTTTTGAGCTGGAGTAGAACAGGCAAACAAAAGAGTTCAGAGACAGAGAGAGATAGAGAGAGAGAGAGAGGATATATATATATATATATATATATATATATAGAGAGAGAGATAGAGAGAGAGAGAGAGAGAGAGAAAAGCGGACGTCTCAGAAACCACATTCACACCTTACTGTGCTTCTGACGGAACTGTTGCCAAGCAACAGCACCTCTGCAGGCATGAGCCCTTCACATGCAGCTTCAGGCCTGTGACAATTAAAGGGTATGGAGAAGCTGGTTTCTCAGAAAGCGATGTTAAGATGTGTGACTGCTATGATATCTGGGTGAGCGATAGGGCATTAGGTGCTTGGTGTGATCCTGTCATGCCAGGTTCAGTGCTCTAAAAACCATGTCCTGCTATAAAACAAACACGCACAAATGAAATAAACAAACGGACATGACATATTGTGTCAATATTTTAGAAAGGAGTGGACAAAAGTCATTTTTACACTGAACAATTTTGTTCAGTTTGCTGTGGGATTCATGAAAAACATGTTTTTAAATGATTGTTGACAGTATTTAAATAAAGTGTATCTCAATTATGGCATTTGACATTAATGCTCATAAATGAGAATTTGTGGCAATGATAAATGTTATAGAAATGACAAAGAGGGATGATACATACTACACTATATATGCTATTTCAAAGTGCCAAAATAAGAGAATAAAAGGTTATAATGTTAGAAACGTTAGAATCGTTCAAAATCTTCCAGTTGAATAAATGATTGATGACTACAAGATGATTATGTAAAGTATTTAGCTCTAACTTTGCTGAAAATTTCTCCGTGGAGTTGAGTGGCAAGTATCTTTAGATTTGGACTCATAGATTACTGGACCAGTCTCATTACTAAAAATTACTCCTTCACATAAAATCTTACAATCAGATTTTTTTTTTTGCCTTTTCCAAAAGCTGGATTAATATTTATATTGATAATGCTAAAGGTGAACGTGATTTTTGTTGATCCTGGAACAGCATTCTAAACTGCCAATCAAGTGGACAAGTTTGGTGCTTCTACATCCGTGTTATGTGTTGATAAGTCAGTGTTGACTTTATGCCTCCACGTTCCCCCGATTGCTTGCGAGCTTCTCCGCCGGTCTATACGGTAATTTCTCGACTGTGCGACAGAGAGTCGCGTGGTTATGACACAATCGTTAGCCTATTTTTACAAAAACTGCTTCTACGGGGCCATAACGTAAGATACAAGGTAATGGAGCCTTTTATACATTGTCGTGTTTCTTTAGAAATAAATAATGGACAAATGGAGTCTTTAAACGCCTCAGATGTAAAGTTATTCGCTGTCAAAGTGACGCCAAAATGAATGGGAGTCAATGGAATGCTAACCGCAGGTGGGGGTCCGCTAGCCAATGGCGGCCCCCGGCGAAGCTTCAGTTTCCGGCTGATGGATTACCCCCTTGGTTTTAGCCATACGTCAGGGCTGTGTTTGGATGACTATTAGACGTCTATTAAACACAAAATTGCTTTCCGAGTAGGGTTAGGTTTGGGGTAGGGACACTACATTTTGGACATGAATGTTGTTCCAGGATCAACAAAATATGTTAACTCTAATGCATCAAATGGTTTGATTATAAACTAATCAATATTGGTATCAATAAGTAACGTGAGTTAGGTAATCAGATTACTTTTTCCAAGTAAATAGTAAAGTAACACATTACTTTTAAATTTACAACAAAATATCTGTGTTACTTTTTTCTGAGTTTAGGCTACTGTTCTCCTTTATTGACTGACACCTCTCTCCTGTAACTTACCCATGTTGAGAGAAATCTTGAGAGGCGTTGTGTGCACTGTATACACATTAATGTTAGTTCTAGACTAAATGTAAGCATTAATTTACTCATCTAACGTTAACTGAATATTACGCAACCTGCAATAATACTTTTTTTTTTATTACACAAATATACTTAATGTATTTAATCTCACTTTATTAACCAGTGTCTTTGCCGCTGACCTTTGATGATCCAATTCAACCACAGAAGCAAAACGACTTTAGATAAACATTTGTGTTTCATTTGTTGTTTTTATTCCCGAAGAGTGCTGAAATTTCTTCTCCTGCGATCCAGAATGGCACACAGCTGAAAGGTTTGTCTGAGCTGCGCCCTCTACTGTACAGGCGTGAATTTGAAGGGTCTTTACATTTGACAAAAAAAATATATATATATTTTTTGCTATAAAACAAAAACAAGCAAGCCAAAAAGTAACTCAGAAGTAATGTAACACAATTACTTTTTAAGGGAGTAATGCAACATTGTAATGAATTACATTTACAAGTAACTTTACCCAACACTGCTAATCAATGTTGTGCTGTGCATTGTACTATATGTCAAAAAAGTGTCTATGAATAGGCCTATACACTATGAATATACACTCATGGAGTAATTTATTTTGGGCTGAAAAACTGGTGCGAATGGGGCAGCAGAAAAAAAGCTTATAAGCTTAAAGTTGACCCTTTTATTACAGTTTTCTCAATTGCTAAAACCCAATGGCTGAATAAAGTTCTCAGTTGCCTGAGCTCATTTAGCTAATTGTGCAGTCTGTTGTCAATACCTTAAACCATTTCACATGGTAATACACAATTTGCAGATCTCACTTAGACTTTTCATCAAAACTCGAAACACATTCTCAAAACACATTCTGCACTCTAATGCACGCCATCCATACTGGTAAACACAAGAGGCAACAATCAAATACAGAGAACACATGTCATTGATTGAACACAACCACTCAAAATTGATTTGATGATGACTCAAAATGATGTGACAACCAATATTTGATTTTTGCCTTTTAGTATTGTATACTGTAGTACAGTGCATTATAGGCTGTATACTGTACAATGAACAAATTGTATGGCCCTGAACATTGTGCTTTCCATTTGTTAACAGTAACTGACTGCTCAATAGATTTTGACTGGTTGCAGGTTCATATCAACAAAGAACAAGAATTACAGTATCACAGAGACAAAGGACAAGTTTGTGAGATGCAGGGTACAGAACAAGGAGGAGCAAAAGAGCAAAGCAGAGTAGTAATTTCTGATAAATTTTTAGCTACGTCCTTCGGATGAGACGTAAAACCGAGGTCCTGACTCTCTGTGGTCATTAAAAATCCCATGGCACTTCTCGTAAAGAGTAGAGGTGTAACCCCGGTGTCCTGGACACATTCCATCGGTATTGGCCCCTACCAATCATGGCTTTAATAATCCTCATCCATTGAATTGGCTCTATCACTCTCTCTGTGTGTGAGTGCACTGGCGCCGTTGTACTGTGGCTGCCGTCGCATCATCCCAGTGGATGCTGCACACTGGTGGTGGTTGAGGAGAGATCCCCTGATATGATTGTAAAGCGCTTTGGGTGTACAGTAGTACATATGAAAGCGCTATATAAATGCCTCATTCTGTTGATAGAACATGTTTTCGTTCATCAAAAGACAATTTTGTTTTGATATTAAAAATGTACTTCTCCCAGAGAACTATATGTTTTGAACAATGTGTTTTCTATTTTTTGGTGTATTGTTTACTGACTGCTTGATAGTGTATATCATTTTGATCACTTTGTTTAATGATTTGAGAGCAGTGTTTGATTTTAAACACAGATAAAACTGTTTTGAGGCGGGTTTTTTTTTCCATTTTGCAAGAGGAGTCAGAGGTTTTGTAAGTAGTGCTTGAAGATGAGGTTTTGTGTTTAATGTTTTCAGAAAATGGAGCAAGGTTTCAGAAATTGTGTTTTGGCAATTGAGAAAAACTAACAAATTAACTCTGACGTTTCAAAAAGAGTGGATCTATTTATGAAATTTAGAATAATTTTTGTGGTAGAAGTAGGTGTCATTTGGAGTGGAAGGTGTTGTTGGTGTCTGCATACCATTTCCACTCAGTGGAGTGGACATTATTTGATTCCTACAATTATGACTGTTAAGTATGAAAACATAAAACACATAGAAATCAAATGTAGCGGAGATACTATAGTAATCATATTTTAATAAACTATAAATCAACAATGATTGTCTTAACATATATTCTGCATACATTTACCAGCAATTTATTCATTTTTAAATCAAATATTTGTAAATTAAAAGGTACAATATGTAGGATTTTTACCGTAACGCGGATATGACACCATTGACTGGCGACTCCCTCACCCCTGCTCACACGCCCCGTTCCCTCGCGGTTGTAAATTTTCTCACGATTTACAAAAAGTTGGAAACATTTGGAATATTCCAAGTAATCAACTAAACAAAAAATATAACATTGGCCTAGTGGTTTTTGGATATTTTACTGCAAAAATCCTACATATTATACCTTTAAATATGTGCAAAAACTTTGTCATAAAATACATTATACAATATTAACACTAGTTTATATTAACATAGACCAAGCCTTAACAAGGTCTGGTAAATCCATTGAAAAGGGCTTAAAATAACCAGATCAAAGACAAGAAATAGGAAAGAGAGAGAACACTGTATATAAAAGACAACTTATTTTAAGTAACCTATTCAACATTGGAGCTTTTCAGTTTGTGCCTGAAAGTGGGTTTGTTGTACCAGCACACAGTAGGAGCAGAGGCAGTACTGAATGCTGTGGAGTACGTATTTACAGCACAACAGAAGCCAGCACTGTTACTAACAGTGTGACTGAGGAGATGACAGATGAAGCTCCAGCTGTAAGGAAAGGTGTCGTGTGCTTCATCATCCAGTCATACTCCTCCTTCAGCCCCTGCCTCTGTAGCTCGGGACCCACCACGCTCCGGATGGTCTCATAGTACGAGTTCAGCCAGTGCAGCTACAAGACAACAACAAAGAAAGAGAAATAATCTGCACTGCCAGACATACTTGAAATCAACAACTGATTTTTGTTTATGAAAGTAAAAAATAGGTCTTTTTCATTTTCAGCGAACCCACAACCCCCCTCCCAAGATGTATTTCTAGTGAAGAGCATCTGTGGGCACTTTTTCAAAGGAAACCAACACTAGAAAAAATTTTAAACACACAAAGCTGTTGTTTTTAACTGGTTCACTACCCAACGCACACATCCCAACAGTAACTAAATTGATTATGGTGTGAAAGTAAACTAAATTTATATAAAAATAGGGTTACACTTTATTTTAAGGTGATACAATTACATTGTATTTACTCAAATAAGTACTGAGTAATACTAATTAACTGTACTAAAGAGTTAGGCTAAGGTGAGGTTTAGGGTTAGATAGGTTTAGGCATAATTTACTGTTGTTGTTATTATTATTATAGTAGTAGTATTATAGTAAGAACATGTATTAACGTCACCTTAAAATAAAGTGTTACCAAAAATAGTATATACAGAAAGATTAATACTGGTATTATTTCAAATACCTGCTCAGGACTTAGAAGAGATGTGTTTATCAATTTTCTGTCATAAGGCACCAATGAGACCGTTTCAAATGTCAGGTAATTGCTGCTATGCTATAAGGGAAAAACAGAGAAAAAAATGCACGTATTATTATTATTTTGTTAGGCTATAGCTGCACTGGATTTACATAGTCCTGGACTCCAATTAGTTGGATGTACCTTTGTAGTAGCTGGAACAGTGACAGCAATGTCTTCTATCCGTATACCAAAGTCATTCTCCTTGTAATAACCAGGTTCTAAAGGAGAGTTTGTCAGTTTAAAACTTTAAGTATCAAACAAAGGCCATCATAATGAGCTGCTTAATGATTCCTCACCAATTGATGTAAACATCCCCTCTTGAAAAGGAATATTATTGGACTGAAAACCCACAGGCCCTATCAGAGCGAAAACAAAGACATTATGAAGAGATATATCACATAGCAGAGATATAACAATATGAAAGCATATATGATTAATTTATAAGCTCACCAAGGCTGCATTAATTTGATCAAATGCTGAATTTTCAGCATAATTACTTCAGTTTTCAGTGTCACATGATCCTTCAGAAATCATTATAATATGCTGATTTGATGCTTAAGAAACATTTCTTACTATCAATGTACAAAACTGTTAATATTTTTGTGGAAACCGTGATAAAAATGGTTTCAGGACTCAAGAGAATATAAATATGTCAGTTTAGCAAAGAACACAATTTATTTAAAATAGAAACCTTTTGTATCATTACAAATGTCTTTACTGGCACTTTTGATCAATTTAATGCATCACTGATAAATAAAAGTATTAATTAATTTATAAAATAAATAAAAAACATACTGACCCAAAACTTTTAAACAGTAGTGCATTTTATTTTTGTTATCAACACAAATGCATCTATATAACAAGAATACTGAGTCAAATATATAAACATGTCAGAGAATCAGACTTACATTCATGGACTCCAAAGTAGTTCCCCACACCATGACCAGTGCCATGACCATAATTTAAACCAACTTCCCACAATGCTCTGCGTCCCAGCATCTCCATGTTTACGCCTATGGTGGGAATAAAAACACATGAATGGAAAACATGACATGTTTTGTGGTGGTCACTGTGAGATGTCTGCTGTGGATAGTTCGCCCTCTTGTGGAAGTATCATGACATAGTTGCTTAAAGGGAGATCCTCACCTCTAGTTCCAGCAGGAAAGATGGTTCTTGATATCTCAATATTTCCCATGAGCACCCTTGTGTAGGCCTCCTATCAGAGTAAAACAAGGAGAACGCCGTTTTATTTTTTAGTAGCCTAAATATAAGCATCATAGTATCTCCTTTATGGCTGTTCAGTACCTTTTGAAAGTCAGTGGGATTACCCCAGTGCACAGTACGCGTTATATCAGTGGTACCATCACTGTAACAGAGAATGAGACAGCTGGTTTACTGCTTGTTTTGTTGGTTTAACTTAAAATAAAAAAAATTGAGTTGGTACAGAGAAAGAGATCCAACTAAAATTTTTAGTTTCAATGAACTCAACATTTTAAGGAAACCAGTTTACTCACTATTTAAGTTAAGCTCACAGTGAGATTAGTTATGTATCGGGGTTTTTGTACACGAACAGAACTATGTACTAATATTACTATGAAACTCACAGGTACTGTCCCCCAGAGTCAACAAGATACATCTCATCCACTGTCAGCTTCCTTGCAGCTTCAGTAGATGGACTGTGATACATGAGAATAGTGCAATTATTATAGGTAAATACATTGAATATAATTAAACCGTGAAGAAAGGAAATTACGGGAAAGTTAAACATCATCAGAGGGCAGGAAAAGGAAGACATATGTATTACCTGTAGTGAGCAAGAGCAGCATTAGGCCCACTTGCAGAAATGGTCTCAAAACTCGGCCCTCTGCTGTTCTTTTGCTTGCTGACAAAACACAATGAAGGGTTAGTGTTTCTCAGGGAAAAGGAAGTAAATGTGTTGTAATACACCACACAGTGATTTACACAAGAATGACATCTTCTAAATGAGTATCCTTGATGTAGAGTGCTACAGTCTGTTTCTGTAAGTAAATATTCATTTTGTTTTCTCCATAAACTAATATTCAGCCATAATGTATAAATATTTCAAGAAATAAGCCCCAAAAGCATTTTAAATATAAATAACATTTAACTGTCAAATTTAGTGAGAATTACACTACCCATGTGTATATCATAATATAAATGAATAAATAAAATGGCATTTAATTGCAAAATTCACTGTGAAGAACTATGCTATAACCATGTGTATATGTAGATGTATAAATATTTTGCAAAAAAACACAAAAAAAAAACACAAAAAAAAAACACATTGTTCGGTCACACTTTAGATTAGGGTCCAATTCTCACTATTAACTAACTGTTAACTACGACTTTTGCCTCAATAAACTCCTAATTACTGCTTACTAATAGTTAGTAAGGTAGTTGTTTAGTTTAGGTATTGGGTAGGGTTAAGGGATGTAGAATATACAGAATAAGGCATTAATATATGCTTTATAAGTACTAATAAACAGCCAATATCCTAGTAATATGCATGCTAATAAACAACCAGTTAATAGTGAGAATTGGAGCCTAAACTAAAGTGTTACCCATTGTTTTGTACTTATAATGAATGACATTCATGACTGCAAGTAGTTTTGTCCATAATTTTAACTTTTTAACTCTTTTCTCAGATTTTTTAAACAACTTGAGGGCGAGTATTATGACATTATTTCATTTTTAGGTGAACTGTCCCTTTAATACCATTTGTTTTATGTGTGAGTGGTATCAGCGATGAGGGTTTAGCTCTGCTGTTCTGTACCTGCGACACTGATCAACAAAGTGTGCTGCTGTGAGCTCGGTCTCTGTGCCTTCTGGAACTTTCTTTTCGAGCCACAACAGAAGCTGCATGACTGCGACTGCGTCCCTAACCTGTGGGAAGCCAGAGAGGATGTTCACCCATCGTGGCTGAATGCAGTCAACTGAGGTCTGGCTCTAGGCCATAAAACACCAGAACAACAATGTTTGACCATGCATGTTATCAGATGCAGTTGTTTTAGATTGAAAACTCATTCTGCAAAATATGTCAATAGAATAAAAAAAGATCCCAATATGTTTGATGGGGGTTCTACGATAAGGAGAGATAACACATTGATTGAGTTGAATCAAGCTGCAGTGAATGGAGCCTGTCTGGCCTCCTAATGTGGCTTTATGCTGTGATAAAGTGCCCCTCAATCTAGAAATTATGATAATACAACACAGGTATCAGTAAACAGTGTCCATCAGGCTGATGGTCATTTGGGGAGAAGACTGTGTGTAAGGTTCCATTTGTTAACATTAGTTAACTACATTAGTTAACATAAACTAACAATTAAAATACTTCTAAAGCATTTGTTATACTTAGTTAAAGTTTATACATTATTAAAATCAAAAGTTGTATCTATTAATATAATTTAATGGAACTGAGCCAACATTAACTAACAATGAACAGTTGTATTTTTTAACTAACACTAATAAAGGTTAATACATGTATCTAACAATGAGCAATCGATTGGTTAATGTTAGTAAATGCATGAACTAATGGGACCTTATTGTAAAGTGTTACCGTATCCTCTTACATGAGCCTCTTTGAGAATACGCTGCTCTGTCACATCTTTCACTGCTTTTGTGGTCAGTACCGGAGAGTAGGAGCTGGTCAGTAGTTTGTCCTTAAAGAGATAAGAGATAAGTTAATCTGTGGTAAAATATTGTCTTCACCTGTACTGTGTGTGGGACACAAGCTGCATTATGAAATCATAGTTTCAGTCCATCCGTCCATCCATACATCCACAGTATTCCTTATGCATTATGAAATCAGTTTTTGTCCATCCATCCATCCCTCCAACAGCAACATGTCCTATATCTACCACACTATTCTGCATGTTTAATTGACTAATAATGTCTAGGATTGTATTTTTTGAGATCTACAATTTTCCTTGCACATCAGGAAGGAGTCACATTAGGAGAAGCAAATATTTTAAACAGTGTTGGTTGCATCTGATGTAACGGTCGGTCACAATACATATATATTATATATATACACACATATATTTACATATCTGTTGATAAAATATATTTTTTTCAATCTGACTTGCAAGGGCAAAATAAAGTGGCTGAAACTGTCCACCGTATCAAAAATAGAAACAGCTCCACTGGTTATAGCAATCTAATTGTCACACATGCCTGGCGTAGATGCATAACTAAACTTTTTCGATAGATGCAAGCACATAGGTTACATATTTACATTTATGTTTTAGGCTTTTAAAAGCCATATGGGAAAAATATACCAGACTACTGTTTAAAACGTCTTGAACAGAAGTGCAGGATAACATGTGCAAACCAAATGCAGAAAGTGAAAACCGATTATTAGTGCTAAACTTTAAAGGCTGTGTATGGAACCATCTCAGCCATATTCAGACTGCAGATAGTTTGAGCATCCAAGCACATACCAGTAGTCTATAAATTGGATCTAGGTCTTACCTCAGGAGTGATGAGCTCATACAGGGCTTGGTTGGTGTACTTTGTACCCACCCACACCCTCACGTTGGGTTTTTGTAGATAGTTCTCCAGGTTAATGCGCACAGAGCTGTACTCAAGCAGCTGCACACAATAGCCCTGGTAGCACGAATCATTCAGGTACAGCTTCAACTCTTCTGATATTCGTTCAATGTGCACAAAGAGCCTGGCAAAGGAGGTTAGTTAGAAACTGCACACTAACCAAATTATAGTGCTGTTAATAAGAAACAGAGGAACTTGCCATATCTCATCCATTGTCAGCAGAGTGTAAGAATAGAAGAATGGATTAAAAGGGATGTCGTTGCCTCGTAGATTAAACAGCCCTGAAAATAGAGACGCAAACTTAAATGGTTTGGCCTGACAAGAGTTTTACAGAACGATTCAGAGAAAATCTCCTGCATTTGGCATTGTGTTGTGCATTGGGCTGCTCACATGCGGTCTCATCCAAAGCTGAAAGCAGCACAGCGGTGGGCTTGTATGGATTGTCACTTATTTGGGCTCGTATATGATCTACTTTCATTGGCCAGGTCCTCTCTGAACAAAAGAACAAACACAACACATGCACGATGCCATCTTCAACTACATCAAAACCTTAATAAAACAGTGCACACAAAAAAAGATTGAAGGAATCACGAATCGTTATGAAAATTAATCATTATTTTGAGTCAAATCTTTCCAATGTTTTACTGTATCCACTTTAAAAATAATTGAATGATACTGGGTTTAAATAATTAATTACGTTCTTACAGAGACCCTAAAAGATGATCTTCCTGTTGGGACTAAATCATTCAGTATGTTTCTCACGCAAAGCTATCATATAAATTCAGAAGACTTGGAATAAAACTCAATTTAGAATACTTTTTAGAAGCTTGAAAGCCTCTTTTATGAGCAAGAGCGACAAACACAGAATTTCTCCTTTTGTGTCCCACAGAAAAAAAAGTCATGCATGTTTTGATCAACATGAAGTCATTTTTAGATAAACTATTCCTTTAATCAAGCCTCATTGACTTTCTCTTCGCACCGGATGAGCTAGAATATCTCCTCTGTCTACTGTCACTGCCGTAAGTTACATCACTGGTCATTAAAGATTAAATAAGAGCTTTATTGCTCTGTTTGTCATGATCTTATGGTCCTCTGCGCTGTTCGCGTGGTACTTATCAGTCAAGTGATGCTGATAAGACATGCACACACCAATGACACTGTCAGGTAAGCGCATGGGGTTGTCAGGAGGCAGAGGAGGTCGATCTGTCCATATTTGATCCACCAGGTTATCAGGAATAGACTTCAGGATCCGGCCCGCTGGAGCCAGGTTGGTGTTGTAGACGCCAAACGTGTCTGCGGTAACAAAGAACAGGGACTGAATTTGATGAGCATTTTTGTTACTACATTTTTTACTTATCACACATACTTATCATCATTTTAAGATATTTTATATATACACTACCATTTTATGCTTACAAAGGCTGCATTTATTTAATCAAAAATACAGTAAAAACAGTAATATTGTATATTATAACTGTTTTCTACTTCACTATATTTTAAAATGCGTCACATGGTTCTTCAGAAATCGTTCTAATAAGCTGATTTTTTTGTTTTAGTTTTATTTAGTTTTCCCTGTGTATAAGTTTCCTTGCTGTATCAGTGACAGTGTTGTGGTTCTGTTTAGTTTGTTTCTTCATTGGACTTTCATCGTTATCAGTTCAGTTAATTCTCCTGTGTCTAGTTAATTTTCTGTTCCACCTGTGCTTCTGTAATTAGTGTTCATCAGTGTCTGTATTTAGTTCCCTCAGGTCTGTTTGTCCTTGTCCGTTCGCGTCTATGGTTAGTCATAGTCAGAGTCTCGTCGAGTTTGGTGTTTGTAACCCTTCTGCCTGTATTTGCCTATCCAAGTGATTAGTAAAACGTATGTATTGGAGTCACTGGCCTCATTGTCTTCTTCAACCGACACCTCACTGTGACAATTGTTTGTCAGTTATTTCTTGTATTCCTGTTTTTCGTGGTATCTAGTTTTGTATTGTTATTAAAATACCTGCTCTTAGAACTTCCTCTCTGCCTGGCTTTCTTGCTCTCCTTGTTACATTATTTCCACACATTAAACCAGAATATGAACAGAAAACATTACACAATTTAACATTAGTTTATCTTATCTTAAGAAGATCTAGTATTAAATGTAGCCATGTTTGCTCACCTACAGAGAAGAGGAATGGGTCAAAGCCCACCCGATCTCCCTCAGGGATCTCTAGGATTAGCCAGTTGGTGATGCTGTGAATGGAGCCTGTGATCCAGAAGAGTTAGACCAGGAAAGTGTTAAACACTCAGATCAGTTAATACATCAGAGGAAAAACATCGCAGTAATTAATATCCTAAAATGAGTCAATACATAGGATATTCATTGTAATATGTGCTAGAAAAGCCATTTAACTTCTTAGACAAGTTTAAAATATTAATTTCACTCTCTTAATTTGCTCCTCACCATCTCGCTCTAGCTCCCAGTTACAGTCCATTTGTCTCTCTGCTTGAATCCAGTAGCGGCTATCGGTCCACAAAACAGCCTTGTTTTGAGTAATTACTGCTGTGCCTAGGAATTAGAAACAGACTCTTGTAAGTTATAATAGAATACAGGAGTGGGACATTTGTTAAGGTCCAAAGCATTAGTGATACAGCAATATTATGATGGGTTGGCTGAGAAACACACCTGCAGAACCAGTGAAGCCAGACATCCAGGCCATCCTCGCATCTCTGGAGGCGATGTACTCACTCTGCCAATAAAATCAGTCAGTTACTGTCACAGAGTTAATGTCTGAGAATGAAGAAAATTGAAAGAGGAGCTGAGGTTTAGAAGGAGGGTCAAACATTTATCAGGGCTTAGACCAAAAATGGATAAAGAAGTGACAAAAAGAGCCCCATATATTTAAAATGTGGTGTCAATTTTTTTTTTTGTTGATATATTTCATATTATTCTATTCTGTAGACATAAGACCTGTAGCTTTCTCATAGTGTTGAATGTATAGCTCATATGAATGTATAGTTATTATAAATAATATAGTTTTTGATTTAAAAATAAATTGCATTTCATTATAAATGTTAAAATATTAGAATTTATTTTGACATTGGCTTTTATTTGACATCCGAGCATATAATGTTTTTTTAAATGGTTAGGGGGAAAGAAAAAATTAAATTGACCCTTAATATGAAAGTTAAATTCTGACACTGGTTAGCGGTTTAGTACCAGATGAGCATCTGTGTCAGGGATGATGTAGGCAGAGATGTTCAAACTGATCATGGACTCTCTCAAGTCACGAAGCCTCAGAGTTGTGTTTACAGCTGTTGGTGGCAAATACTGGAACAAAAGGAATGAATCATTTAAATATATTGCATCAAAATGATTTACTGTATCCATCAAAGATATTTGTTTTCCTCAAGAATGCTAAATACCACAAATTGAATGCATTTACTCAGACAATGCATAAGAAAAAAAAAAGTTCACAGTAAACACACACACACGCACGCACACACACTTTGTGGGGACTATCCATACACGTAATGGGTTTTCTACTGTACAGTATATTATGTGCCCTATCCCAAAACCTCATCACTGCATTTTTACATTTAATTTTTTAAAAATAATTATGTATGATTTATAAGCTGGTTTCCTCATGGGGACCTCAATTTAGACGCACGCACACAGAGAGAGAGAGATCAGATTTGGGGTGTGCATGACCTAAAAAAAAGCTCTTATCAAAGGAGAAGATCTCCTCTCCGAGATGCCAGATCATTTTCTCTTCCCACTTCTCTCTGAGCAAAAGAGGAGTCCTAGCAGTGGGCTGAATCTGTTGTGTGGATATTCAGTGGAAAACACGGACAGAGTGAGGATATATGTGGAATAGAGTACCGGAGGAATTGCTGAACAGTTCCTCTCGCTGCCTGGCCTTTCTTCGGCCCGCACCGCATGCCCGCCTCCTGTGATGACATACAAGAATAAACACATGCAGCACGACAGAGTAAAATCACTGTAAGCTCATGTGCTGATCAAAGGGCAGCAACGCTGGTTAAACTTATACCTTTATAACTCAAGATGACAATGTTTTCACGTGTCAATATGATTGAAACAGTAAAAGCACATGCAGCATTATCTCACTAACTCCCATAAAACAATATAAATAAATATAGAAAACACCATATAAATCAACATTCTCTGAGGAAAGAACATTTAACGCACAGTCCCTTACATAATCATATGTAAACAGATTTGTTTTGTGGTTAGAATGAGCAAACAAATGACATTTTACAGCAGAATTCCTTTTAAGGCTAATGACATGCAAATGTATTCCCATAAATAAACCAACACACATGACACAACAACAGATGGTAATGAAAGCCTTACTCATACAGCGCACGATTGTCACATTCTTGCATAGTTACACCACACCATCAAAACAAAGTCGCCATCACGTACACACATTTTTTTTTTACCTCCAAGAACCACAAGACACACAGCCAGTATCCAGCCCGAGGAGCTCATTTTAGACCATCTGCTCCAAGCAAGTCCACACACAGAGTGTGACAGCGGGGCACGAGTGTTTCGGTCTTGTGAGTCCATGCACGTGTGTGTACACAAAGGGTGTGTATGCCCCATCTGAAACTACATGCATTATCTTGAGAGCCGTCCTAACCAGAGCCATGTGCAATAGCTAAGGGGGAGGAACTTTGGCTGCGACTCTAATCTTTACTACAGTAATAAAAGCATGGTGTCTCTTCTCTATATGCCCTTCTATAATGTGCAGTGCATTTACCCATGCATGGCAAAGCAATCGCAAGTCACATATAAATTATAGCCAATGTCTCCTGAAACATTCTGTAGTCTAGCCACTTCACATGCTCTCCTCTGCAATCTCACTGTAAGCCAACAACATCACTCTGACTTTCATTGCCAGGATGTTTTGCAAGAAAGGTTTTTGTGTCCACTTAAAGGGATAAGTCACCCAAACATGAAAGTGATGTCACCATTTACTCACCCTCATGTTGTTCAATGTATTTTTCCTTCAGTGGAACATAAAAGCAGAAGGTTGGCTGGATGTTCAGACTGCACTCTTCTATACAATTAAAGTGAATGGGGATGATGTTGAGCTCCGAAATGACCTAAAAGGACAATAAAAGTATAGTCCATACAATTCAAGTATTACAAAACTTATGAATACATATGACAGCCTTTTTAATGAACAGTTTCAAATTTAATTATACACTTAAATGTCCCATTCTGCAGTGGATTTAAAATCTCATTTGCACTTTATTCAAACTTATGAGATGCTAGAACAGTGGAAATGAGAACACTCAAATGAGAGTTAGTAGACATGTAAGTGCAACTGTATGTGTTAAAGAGACCATCAAAATAAAGTCAAACCAACACTGTTAAAAAAAAATATTTTCATGATTTGTTATCACGACTTTTTATCTTTTGTCAAATCAACTTCGATAACTAATGTGTGAAGATAACATACTATTTTGAGTTTCTGTTTATTAAACCATTCTTCTTCATTGTATTAAATCAAAATTTCACAACAAAGGAATCACATGACTTCAGACAGTTTGGATAACATCCATCCATCTTTTCCTTTCAATGTACGGAAAAGAGCAGTGTGATAATTCTGCCAAGCATCTCCTGTTGTGTTTACCAGAACATTCTACAGATTTAGAATGACATCATTTGAATTTTGAGTTTACTACCCCTTTAAATGTCATTCCTGAGTTCACTGTGTGCTTTGTGAAGCATTTTTATCGAAAACATTACTTTTTGATTTCACACCTTTTCCAATAGTAAAAAAATAACTTTCTTTTTATATCTAATAAACAATAAACTCAGATAAATCAAATAATACTGCATGTCACTTGATTGTTTCATGAAGACAATTGTCTAGACCGATATAATGACTGTGCCACAGTCAGATCGAGCGAACAGCTGAGATGCATGTCTGGCCGTTCCTCTGCCACTAAACTCATTACTGCATAGCAACAGTGTCATTTGCAGGATAGGAGGAGATTTACCTCCTTACAGAGATGTTCTATTCTTATGAACAGATTTGTAATGCAAAATGTCTACATTTATGTGTCCAGAGTTCCTCCACATGACGCCAAGGTCAACATGATATCAAAATCGACCCTACTATTGAAGTAAACATTGCTGTGTTATTTCAAATGATAAATCTCTATACTTTAAATAATTTGTTTGAGTTCATAATCTTTTATCAAAGAATAAAAACAACATAAATATAAAAAATATTTTCTTTTCCATCACACATCAATATCAGCATCAAATGTTATGACAAACAATAAAACCCAGCAAAAGGCAGTTACTAATTAACACACACAATCAGAGCCGATAAGAGAAAACCACAGACTCCACGTTTCAGAGCTCCATTATCAGGGCCGTCTTGTGAGTAAATTTACACAAGATTAAAAAGACAGACACTATTTCGTTACACAATATTTACCCAGAACTATTTCTTCATCTAATGTATGTGAAACAAATGAACCAGCAGGGGGCAGGGTTGCACCATTAGTTTTTTTTTGCTGGCTCTAGCGGTTCCAACTATGTTGAAAATATTATACTGCATAAATGTCATTTTATTTGCAATTGTATTGAACCCTAAAACATAGATAACTTGACACATGAATACTCAAAATAGCCTATTTTAAAAACGACATTCTTGTTTTCTGTTGTGATGCAACTGGAAATATGAATTACAGTGATATGAAAAGGCTACTGATCAAATTAATCCAAGCTGTAAAAGATTAGAGAAAATAAAATAAAATAAAAAAGCAAATAGAACGCTTTTAACTAGAAGCTAAGGCCATGAATTACAGGCCTACACTCTTCTCATGCTTCTCAGTACTTTTAAAATACATTTTTGTTGATTTTATTGGCCTGGTTAATACTTTGCTTTTGATGCTTTTTTTCATAAACACAAACATGTGATTGCACATACTTTATGCAATATTTTATTCAATTGCACCCTTATTTACAAGCTCGTAACCCGTCAGACTCCTGTAAGTATGCAGATTTTTGCGTGCTCAAATGCCAGCAAACCTCCCCTGGAACCAGCGGCTGTCTTCATTATTTGCTCAAATGAGCACAGTGCTCAAAGTTATAGATAGATATTAATAAATGGTAGCCCTGGCAACCGTTCCCTGGTAATGTGGAGCAGCACGGGGAGCCACAAGCAATACCTCCACTGACACAGAGCAGCAGAGCTCAGACGGCCTCGCACTCATATCCATAGATCACTGATCTCAGTTCAGTCCTGAGAGCAGCTCACTGCAGTCACTGCATTTCCCACTGGATGCACTGTAATCTGACACTCAGGTAACACAGCACAGTCATATGACATGTGTGTCAGGTCCCACACATGTAAGTCTATTACAACTAAAGAATATATCCTGTTATATAGTAGATTGGTAGATAATGGATTGTTGAGTTATGCTACTTTTGATCAGACATACAATTTCTGCCTGGTGGATAATAAAATAAGCACAAAAATACCATAGACTGACATCGAAGAAGAGACCGGAGTCATATCTAAGGTCAAGAATATGATACAATGAAAGAATATGAAACAAAACAAAACACAAAGCTAACCAGCAAAGCAAAACAAAACAAAGCTAAAATAAAATAAAAAATAAATACGACAAAGCAAACAAAGCAATACACAAAAACCAACATAAAACAAAACACAATAAAGCTAAGCACCAAAGCTAAACGAAGCAAAACAAAAGGAACAAAAAACAAAGCTAAGCAGCAAAGATACGCAAAGCAAAACATAAAAAAAGAAAAAAAAGAAAAGAAAAGAAAAAAAGAAAGAAAAACAAAAAACAATAAAGCCAAGCAGCAAAGCGAATCAAAACAAAGAAACAAAAAACAAAGCTAAGCAGCAAAGCAGATCAGAACAAAGAAACGAAACAAAACAAAACAACAAAGCAAAGATAAGATAAGTAAAGCAACAAAAACTAAACAAATTTTTTTTTTTTTTAAATCAGGCTGGTCTGTTGGCTGGTTTTAGACATTTTTTGGACTAGAAGATCACTTCGCTGCAAAGCTAAACCAACTAAATCAGCTAAGACCAGTGAACCAACTTAGGCTGGTGGTTTAAACTTCAAAAAGCTTTGTTTTTAAACCAGTTAGAGATCTGAAGGTGCACTCTTTTGACTTGGTTCAGTAAGAAACCACCTAGCAACAGCTCATGTCACCCCTCCTAGCGACCATTAGAATACCACATTTCCATCAGAAAGTGTAAATATCTCTTGACGCTGTACTGCTCTTCACATCGGTTCCCATGATGCTGACCAGTTCCCTCAGCTGCTCACAGTAAGGATGCACTCTCGCTCAGTCAATCATTATCTATGACTACAGTAGTTACTGTCAAATGCCCGGAGGTGCTGGTACGTAAATCATAGACATCAACACTAGTAGTGGAGATCAAGGACACACAGCATGTGTTTGCCACTTGAAATATGTTATGCCGTGTCAAACGAGAAGGAGAGAAAGAGAGAAAGAGTAAAGGAATGAGCCTACAGAAACAATGAGAAGTGTGCAGAGGAAATCCTTCAAGAGTAGCACACGTGATGCCTCAGAAGGTTGTGAGCTGGGTCACGTATCGAGTCTGCACCTCAACTTCAGTCCGCGGGGCCGAGGAAGCAGAACCCATTGCACTACAGAGCCCCTTCTGTCAACACAGACAATTTTAGGTCCCAGAGTCACAGACTGCGAATACAGCGATTTCCCTTTAGATTAGATCGATTACTCTGTTTTTGGCATGGACAAGCAGAAATTTCTCTTTCTAAATGCTAATTGCTGCAAACTTTGCTAAGTGTGCCAGATTAAAAGCAGGTGGAAGTTTTGTGAAAGCTTGGAGCATGTTTGAAGTTAGCTTTTAACATCCAATGCCAAACATTGTGAGGAAATAGTTTGTCACTGCAAACGAAATGCTTTCTGAATGTTTTTGTATAATACCATGTAGCATGCCGTATACAGTTTTCAAAGCTACAAAAGGAAGTAATGACAGTTGAAATCATCATACATGGGCTGCAATACACCAGATTGTGCTGAAAGAAGACATGATCGCGAAGCCAACACACATGGAATGGATCACGCAGCCGGATCCATGTCATCGGCAGTGTGCGATCGAACCATATGGAGTGATCTCATTGACACGTCAAGCTAATTATACACACTAAGCTATGCTTGCTGACATATTAGAATTCAATTGAGCAAATCACATTTATTCTGTCATGAGATCTGTCCATTAATCGAACTGATATTCCTGGGAGTTCAATGGGCGAATAAACAAGATAACCTCAGATAGATTGTGATACTTTGAAGTGGATGTGTCGGGGTGGGGCGGGAATGGAGAAGGTTCCAGCGGGCCATGGGAGCTGTCAGATGCCAGTCGGAGTGACTGATGATTGGGGCTGGTGTTGGATCCCGATGCTGGTCCCTGATCTGTGTAATCAGAACCTGAGAAACGGCGGGATTAGACGGGTCAGACAGGGTCAGGGGAGATGGATGCTGAACTTCCCTCTCGCCTGTGCTTAGACACTCAGAGGCGGAGGAGTTTTACATAATCAGCGGGTGGTCTCCGGGGTGCAGAGCTGTACACACACACACACACGCACACGCACACACACACACACACACACACACACACACACACACACACACACACACACACACACACACACACACACACACCATGCTGCTCGCACCAGAGGAAGAGACCCCACTGTGCGTCTACTCCTCAGAATTAATGAAGGTATGTGGAAGTGCTCTAGTTTTGAATAACAGAGAGCGCTGAGCTCAGTGCTCCTCAAAAGAAAGAAAATATGGAGTGTATATTCTGTTTAAACAAATGTAGGCACTGTCTATGAATTGGGTATACAGTAGGGCCTAAATCAAGTAAAACAAAAACAAGTAATTGACGTGGGAAATAATAACCTATATGGAAAATGTCTATTTTTTTTTTATCTCAGGAGGTCAAAATAAATATTGTACCAGTCTTTTTTTTTTCTTGTCTTCTGCAAATTTTATTTTCTGAGATATGCAATTTTCACAACCCTGTTACCAAAACATGCCTACAAGAACAAGAACACTTTTTGCTGTTTTTACAATTGGGAGAAAATTATGCATAACAGAGTTTGTTGTTGGTCGTTAAAATGAAGTTTTAAAGTTTTAAATGAAATTAAAACCCTGTTAACTGCATAGATCAAAATTATGACATTGTTTGATTTTTGTTGTTGTTGAATACAGTAGAGAAACTCACTCTAAGGTGAGACAGGAAACCCTATTTCAAAGGTGGACACAGACATTTCTGTTTCATAGGATCAGTTTATGAAACATTGTACAAAACTGCTAACACTTCCAATATTAAAAAAAGTTGCTGCCATACATTTTTAAGTGCAATCAACTTGGAATGTTTAACTAATTTCAACAAATTGTTTTGAACTGACTTAAAAAAAGTTGAATCTTGCATAACTTAAAAAAAGCTGAAAATATTTTTTTTATGAGTTAAAGCAATGTAAAAACATATGTTGTCATAACTTATTGATCATATAATTCGTTTTTCTGTATAATGCGTTACCAACATAAGGGGTAACACCAAAGTGTTGGTGGAATGTGTCAACTTCAACTATCTTAAATTATTTCAGGTTTGCTGGTTATTTTTATTTACTTTGTAGTGGAAGTGCAATTTATTCTCTTCCTGCAATTGGTCCATCACATTAAATCACAGATGCCCTAATAAAACTTCTCTTCCTTCACTCCCTTATAAATATTTATGTGTGAGAGAGAGGGGGTGAGGGGTGCTGAAAACAAAGTCCAGCCGAGGGTCTTTTGCAGAGGGAGAGGTGAAAGTGAAGTTTCTATTTAAGTCTATGGTGTTAAATATTTATGGGTCAAGAGTTGCATTTGGTGATACCAGAAAGCACAATGGCAAAGAATATCCTTCCAGAATCACAGGACAACCCCATTAGCCCTCTGTTCCTCACATACAGAAAGAGACTAAAACAAGTGTGTCAAGAAAACAAAGAACCACACAACCTTTGTTATGCTGAAACTCAGATTTCCCCTCAGAAGGCCCTCACGATATATAGAGAGAATGAGAAGCAGCTGGACAATCATGTCATTACAGTGTTATTTGAAAGCGGGACAAGAGAGAAAAAAAGCAGATACTTGTCTGTTCATCAATGACCAGAAATAGCTGGTTGACCACAGAATGAGAAAATTCTCCTCTCTTTACTGCAGTCATATATTCAGTCTGGTATGAGAGTCATCCGACGTCTCCTTCCCACAGTCCTAAATGGGCATAGTTCAAGTCAACAAACGTGCCTCTCGATGGCCGTTTCAAAATCTAGTGAACCGCCTACCTAGACTATCTGAATGTTGCCCATCTCTCCCCTGTTTTGGCCTGAACTAGATGCTCGGGCCACATGAAAAGTGAGTGTCTTTATGTCTCCGGCACCCAGAGTGACACATTCCGATGCTCTGAGAGAAGAATGGGCGGTGACCTGTCACAGGGTCTGAGTGTTTACCAGGAGGAAACGACACTCATTATGTTTATGAATGCGGTCAGTGTGGTTACCAGGACATGAGGTGCATCACTGAATATTAACCTACACTGAGGCTAAATGAAACTTTTAAGACATGCACAGATAAACACTTTCAAGAACATTTATTATGCCCTTTAACCACAAGAGGAACAAGGTCAAGCAGAAGCTCTATTTACAAGACTGTTAATGGCTGCAACCTGCTGTGCATTAAGCCAAGGCAGCCCCTCAAATTACTACATATACATACTACTGTTCCAAAGTTTGGGCTCAGAATGATTTTGTGTCTTTTTTTAGAAGGATTTAAAAAGAAGTAAAGTGTCAGGGTTCTGTCACTTCGGCCTGGTTTATTAACACTTGAAAGCTTGCCCACAGTGATTGGACAGACTTAGGTAAATATTCATACTTTTTATTATCATAATATTGTTAAATAGAAATATTGGCTCCTTATTTAGAAATATAATGTAATTGTATACACTTACAACTAGGGGGCGGTGTATAGGAGCCATATATTTATTTGTTTATGGTGTTTATTTATTCTAATTTATTATATTTAACTTTCCTTAAAATGTATTTCTTTATTTTTTATTTTATTAAACAATTATTTATGTTGATTTGAGTTTGTGCTCCCTCTGTAGGTAAAATGGCCATTGACCGTGATCGCACACTCTTGGACTTTGTTTTTTAAGTTTATGTCGCCAGTTTTGCATTTATTTTTGTTGGAAATACATTTCAAGAGAAGCTTTAACATTGACGAAAGCCAGTGTTGATTGATCATGAGTCAAGTGGAAGTGGAGTCAACATAAAAGCTCCCAACTGTCTTGTGGTACCTCTCGTTGGTTTCATACAAATTTCATAAAAAGAGAACATTTGTTTTCGATATAAACTTCTAATAGTAGACACTTCAAGCTTTTAAAAGACATCTCTCAAATCCGTGTGGCAAGTATTCGCTGAGTTTCAGTTCATTTTTGAAATGCGTTTCAGACAGAAGTTCACAGAGACTGAAACGGCAGAAAGCGCACCCTGTTTGTTTTCTTTATCTTACATAATGATAAAGTGGAAAAAATCCACCAAAACGTGCCGGTGCGTTCCTCGACCCCAAAGGGGTTAATAAAGATCTGTTATAAACTCACAGCTGTACTGCGTTTGTGTTCTGTCTGCAATATCTGACAAAGACTTAAGACTGTTACTTAAAATTTTAAATAAATGCTGTTCTTTTGAACATTCTATTAATCAAAGAATTCTGAAAAAAATTCTCACAATCTACTTAGCCAGTGCAGGATGCATTTAATGTCCTCAAGCTCTGCATTAATCAACATATTCGCCCATGCATAGAAAGAAAATAGACAAACATTTTTTTATATTACAGTGCTACCAGTATTTTTGTAAACTGTTGATTAAGGAGTAAATATCTTAATATAATTAATATACTATTTTAATATACTTCAAACACACTAAAACTTGTGTGTGTGAAGTTTTAGCACAAAATACAGATATTTTTATATAGCATGTTAAAGTTTTCACTTTTTGAGGGTTTGCAAAAACGCACCGTTTTGTGCCTGGCTCTTTAAATGCAAATGAGCTGCTGCAAAGGGCGGGGTTTCAAGAGCTTGTGTGTGTTAGCAGCTGCGATTACCTCACGCAGACACACTAAAATGACAGAAACTGTTCTGCCTTTATTTTTAAAACGAAGTCAGACAAAGATGGAGAGACTCGAGAAGAAGTGACAACATGTAGAATGCAACAGGACGTCTCTGAATGGTTAGTTGATGAATTTATGTTGCTGATGTGGAGTTAACTATCTTCAATTAGGATATTCTGTCATGGTAATCTATAAATCGCTCGTATAGGAACATACATTTTAGGGTTGCTGATGTCACTCAACCAAATCATACTCAACCACCCCTTTAAAGAGGTCATTTGAGAAAACGTTTGCTGTGATTTGATCAAAAGTGGTGTTTGAGCTGAAAATGCTGAGAAGCACTGAGCAAGTGGGCTAATCCACATCCCTGACTACACACGCTCCATAACCAAACAGACTGATATGAAGACACTCACCACATCTAACAGATGGCATTATTGGCCAGAGACCTGTGTGACCTTGTTCAAACCACGCTGCATATGAGAGCTCCTCCAGACATGGGGGTCACGAGGTCACTAGTGATAAGATGGGAGGAAAGACTAATCTAAATGATACTCAGACTGTACGCAGCAGACAAAGAACGGACATGCCATCACTTTGAGAGGCACAACAGCAGTGATTTTGGCATCCAAACACAATTGTTCAATGCTTAACATTCTTGCTTGCACTTATTAGTTCACACTTATGTCTGACAGTTAAATTAAACATTCATTCGAAGGCATTGTATTATAAGGTTAAGGTCAGTTGCAAAAATAAATAAATCCCTTCAGCACTTTCAAGTGGCATTAATTCCTCGACACTGAATCGGTGGAAAATCGCAGCCTCTTTTAGTTACACAGAGTCAAAATGAAGCAAGATGTAACTCTAAAATATGATAAAGGCAAAATCCAAGGCATTTTCCAAACAATGCACCGCACACCAGACTCCATCAGACTTCCCGGAGTCGATATTCTGAGCCTTTTAATGACGTCCGGCAGTCAGACCGGAGCGATTAAGTCAGGTGAGTGCCCGTGCGCCACAGGAAGATATCGACTCGGGGGACTGAAGGAAAACATCCAAACAAACAAGCAAGCGAGCAAGTTGGTAAACAGGAAAATACAGGGAGGAAGGGAGGTATGGAGTGCATGCTGGTTTCAGGGACAGGGCCGCACTCCAACCGCTACTGTCCTCGCTTCCTATCGGCCGGCTCAAGCTTCCCCTCTTTTTGGCATCCTGTCTCTTGGCTCATTTGTGTATGTTTGTCTCTGTTTGTTAAATGATAATGTAATTAATTGCCTCCTAATTTGCCATTGGACATTTTCCACTTTCCAATCACAGAGGATGTTGCTATACTCTCAGCTGGGGAATTCTGCAATGCTTCATGGTGACCATAATCAAACAAATACACACACTTTTTTATACTCTACTCTACAAACTGTATACTCTATTACCTAACCCTACCCCTAAACGTAATAGTCACAAAAAACGTTCTGTATTTTTACATAAAAATAAGCTTAGTATGATTTTGCCCCACAAGTGTTAATGGGGACCAAAAAATGTCCCCACAAGGACAAGGATTTTTAGATATTGCCATCTTTGTGGGAAAAATATCCCCCCATAACGTAGAGTTGACCTGAACCACACACACACGGCTGGACCGTATAGAGGTTCACAGCTGGCCAAATGGACCCTATACAGCTTGATTAAGGCAGGATATTTTAAAATTCCTCCTCCTTTCCCTAAAGCCTAATCTTGGATAAGTGACTGCATATTCAAGGGACTAAGCATGTTAGCATGACTAACAAGAAGGTGTACCTTTGATTCTCAATTAACTGGGTTTTACTGACATACAACACACCATGTGAGGAAGTTTTCACAGTGAAATATTTCTCTTATAGAAATAATTAAAATCAATAGTCTGCATTGAACCCAGCACAGCGACAGCACAGAGTCTGATCCATGTATTCAGAGAACAATAATTAGCTTGAAGAGGGATTTGCTTGCAGCCTAACCCGACCTTTGTAAGCTTCGTGAATAATGGCCTGAGACTTCTACTAACAGACGGCACATGCAGAAAAAAATCCACTGCTGAAAGACAAAATTATTTCCCCCCCCCTCTCTAAATTCCATTGAGGGACTTTTGAGACTGTCCCAGCGGGCCACAGACTGGACATAATAGAGGTAAAAGACCCCAGGACGGCCAGTGAAGATGTGACTGTGAGACTGGCTGATTTCCCATTATCAGTGAACTTCACAGTACCAGATGAAAATTAATTTTACTCATACTACTGGGAAAAGTAGAAATATCTCTGTACATTGACATGACTGATTATTTTAATAAGCTCAGAGACTTAAAAATACTTTGGTAACACTTCACAATTCTTTATGTTAGCATTCGTTAATGCAATAGCTATCATGAAATAAAAAGAATGAATGTAAATACCTTTAGAGAATGTTAATCTTGGGTAATGTTACTTGAAAACTTAATGTATACAACTGTTTAAAGGTTTGGGGTTGGTATTTCTCTTATTTGTATGTTTTTAAAAGTACTCTTACTTTTATTTTACCTACGTTTCTCTAACTCTAACTTGTTTAGATTATTTTCTACGGTGATCAACATACAGTACACTACCACTGTAAAAAATTCTAACCTCCCCAACTTAAAATGTTCGAGTGACTGGTCACATCTAAATTTTTTAATTGGCCCAAGTGAAATTCTGCAAATTGATCAAATTAAATTAGCAGAATTTCACGTGGGCCAATTGCAAAATTTAGATGTGACCAATCACTCGAACAATTTGAGTTGGGGAGGATAGAATATTTTTACAGTACATTCAAAGTTTTTTTCTATTTTAATATACTTTAAAATGTCATTTATTCCTGTGATGGAAAAGCTGAATTTTCAGCATTATTACTCCAGTCTTCCGTGTCACATGATCCTTCAGAAATCATTCTTATTTGCTTATCAATGTTGAAGACGGTTGTCTGTTTAAAATAACAGCATTTATTAGAAATATAAATCTTTTAAACAGTTTTGTTAAAATACAATTTTAACATGTTACATTGTATAAATTAACTTTAATGTATCACTTACATAAAAGATTAAAATGAATCTTTAATAAATGCTTTACTTTTTATTGTAAAGTGCAACCAACATTTTTGTAAAAAAAAAAAAATGGTTTTCATAAAAAAAAGAGAATACAATGTCCCTGATTTGTCATGTACAACTGGTGATCCATCAACTGAAGTTGAAATAATGTTGCAGCTTTTATATTGGGTGGTACATCAATATCAAAACACATCCACTGCACTCATTTTGTTGGAAAATTGAGGCCTGCGAGGCAATATCATACTGACAGACAGCGACACATTGATTTTTGCTCTCCACTGGGACAGAGCGAATGAGAGTAAGAAAGAAACAAACAGAAAACACAGAGAGAATTCAACAGATAGAAGGACATGAAGGCAGAAGGATCGACCTGACATCCTGTCAAACCCTGAGTGTGCATCCCGGTTGACCCGGAGAAAGAAGAAGCACAGCCACGGGCACGCACACACACACACACACACTTCAAACACACGACCAGACTGCTCGTTCTGACCCCTCTAACACTTTCTTTCCATTCGTCTGGTGACAAACTCTATTTTTAGGCCATTATATTCCTGGCACTCGTACACTTCACCTATCAGTTTTCACTTGTTCATTTAACATTTAAAGACATTAAAAGTACACTCCCTTCCTCTAGCCTTCAATTCAACAATCTGATAAGCAAACGCGCATATGCAATGTCGATTTCAGATTAAAATCCTCAAAAACACATTTGAAGCACGTAGTAAAAGGTCATTGGCAGATTGGTAAACACATTCCGTGTGCGGCGTGTTTACTTTTAGGTTTTGTGGCCTTGAGGGCTCCTCAGAACTTGCTAGGTTAAAGTAAACTGTGGTGCAAATGGGCCGTTGCGAGATGGCTGTGGTTCTCCAACTGTGTTTCTTGGAGAGGCTGAAGCATGCTGATTAAAGTTGATTGAACCCCTACAGCTCACAGACAGATGCTCATGCTGCATCCATCACATCATGTTTAAATCAGAACAAGTATGTTTATTAGTTTGCATGAGGCCGAGGTATACGTTCTGACCTGCTCTATCATCCTGAGAACATTGTGGTTACTCAGAGGGGAGCAGTTTGACAAATGGTCAAAGCAGATGACCAGTCAACATAAGTGTCCCTCTGATGCCTGACCTCCTTTCTCTGCTAGATGATTCATTATGTCAACCTGCAGTCTCTTAAAGACAAGCAAAACAAGAGAAAAGCAAAGCTAAACAAAGCAGAGCTCTAATAAGTCATGGGGATCGTTGGGTGCCGTGTGAATGAAAAAGGAAAAGGAAAGCTCCGACATGGGAATATAGACACCCGCTGAGGGAGCTGAAGCCATCACAGAGAATTTCCTGATTGTACATCTAACCTTTCAGCACCTCCTCCTGTGGCCTGCACACATAACCAGGGTTGCCAAGTCTGTGTGAAAAAGCCCAATGATCAACACAACCAAAGCAAGACGCAGCTCGAATCCTATAAAGCTTTTCAGATAATTTATTATGTAGGCCTACTGCATATTATATTCAGCAGGGCTTGATATTAACACCTGCCAAATGAGGGTGGATTTCAGCCGTGGTGTTTAACGCAGTCATACTAGCCACTTTGGCGGATTGAATTTTATATATAATATATACAGTTTTCAATTGTATTCATTTAAAAGGGCATCTGAAATAAGTGCAATGTCGTGTCAAAAATATAGACTTTTCAATACATATCGGTACTGAAACTACTCTCCGGTAGCGAGATACACAAACCCGCCTCATTTCATTTGATCGGGATGAATATTGTTGCTGTTACAGGGCTTGAACTTCTGTGTGGGATTGTGCGTATTGCGCATAATTTGATCATTTCCGCAGATTTTGTGATTTTGCGCACACATAAAGCCAACTCTCAGTACTAAATTGAGTTATTTTTATCGCTGCTTATTGTGCTTAAACAGTCAAAAACACACAAAATAATGTCAAAATGCCAGTCTTTGAAAACACAGTGAGTTATGTTTTAAGTAAACATAAACAGAAAGATAATGCATGTGTAACTGTATAATGGATCCGTGTGTCAGGTCTTAAAGTGACAGCAGCCTATATTAAACAGAGATAATATTAAACATATCTATATGGTAGTTTTATGGTATCGATGTCAAAATTGTGGGCAGTGAAAATGCTAAGTGGCTAGTAACTTTGGAAAACCACTAGCCAAAGTGGCTGGTGAGCAAAAAAGTTGTATGCAATATGAGATATATAGAGCAGGTTTTAAACAAATGCATTCTTTACTTTAGCTCTGCTTAAATTCTGACGGACAGTTTCTATGTAAATGGAGTGTATTGTATATTTTCACTACAGAATTTCACTACAGCATGAAAAATGCACAAGAATAACTGTGAGTCCATAATGACTATACAGCAATTAAGGTACAGAATAAAAGCATAAGAATGACATCAGTGAAATGAAGCACAACTGGGCATCATTAATGGACACAGTCCTTCATCATATGCACAGGCTATGAAAAGCACAGCACAATTAAACTTATAATATCAAATTAATTGCTAGTCTTCTATAAGCCATCCAAATCATTAAAATAACAGTGGTATCCACAAGTCTAAGACCATATTAAAAATCTAGACTGCAATTTAAACCTGAAATTAATGTTAATTTTTCAATTTTAATTCATATTGCTATTATATTCTAACTTACTTTATAATGAAAGATTTTTATCAATATAAAATAATTATAACTATTGTTTAAAATCTGAGCTGCCTAATAACAGAAATAAGCCCTGAAACAAAACAAATGAGGGAAAATGACCTTAAACGTTCCCCTTGATCTTTTGGCTAAAGCTTCAAGGTATAATGGCTGGGAGAGATGTCTGGTGCTTAGATTAGCAAAGACATTCTTTAACTTACACTGACACACTGACACAAGTGGTTTACAAAGATTGTATATCATGGACAACCATGAGTGCTCAGAATACGCATGTTTTAGGCTAAAAAAAAGTCAACCCTTAAGTTCCTCAGCCGTGCACTGACTCTAACTGCAATGACTCTGCATTGTTTATGACATGAAAATCCTGCAGCTGGACTTATGAAGGATAATGGAGCCCTCTATCAAAAAGATGAGTTTGGGACTGTCACTGAATTTCATCTCTTTCTCATGGGAGCCACATTCTGCCTCTTTCTCATAATCACGTCAGATTCAAAGCACAAATTATGAACAGAGAAAAAAGTACTTAATAAAATGCCGAACGTTAACACAGGAATCATGAGAAGAAAAATGTGTTCTTCTGCTCTTAAAACATAAAAGTGAGGTAACAGTTCATAAAACACCCCAAGCCTAAACAGAAAGTCCCACAAGAAGAACACAAGAAAAAGAATGTGTGACAAGAGAGGAAAAAATATGTGAGAACAATTTCGCATCAGTTTACACTGCAGACATAAGTTTGCACGGACCTCCTCATTCAAATCTATGAGGTAACACAAATGGAAGTATGGGAAATATGCAGTAATCCCACCTGGGCTGGGATGCTTTTTAAACAGTATTAAAAGAGTTTTCATGCTGCCCACTTAACAGTTACTTGTCCTTCACTATCTATTTTCAAAAATAAAATTTCAAAAACAAATAGGCCTAAATAAAATAATTATAATTCAAAATATAAACAATTACAAAAAATATTTAGTTTTATTAAAAATATATATTTTTAAATCTTATCTCATCAAAAAACACAACTATGATTTGGCAATATCGTATGTATTTGCTCTGTTTGTTTAGTATGAAAACATATGTTTTTGGAAATAAAAAAAAACTTAGCATGAATGTCCATGCCTAATTCCATCCTTAAACCTGACACGTATGATCATATTAAAAATATATAAAAGAGATTGTATGAATGAATAGTAACAAATTTGGCATTTTTTCGCCACAACAAAATTATGTATTGCCATGAGAGTGTTGGTTTTTCAAGACCATTTCAGTCTATAAATCTGAATTCTGGATAATATATTTGTATGTATTGTAGTTTAAAAGGACAGTTGATACCAAAATGAAAAATTCTCTCATTATAACGTCATTCTTAAACTTCCAAGAAGCTTTCAAACTCCATAACGGATAGACTGCAACATCATCCACGCATAGACTGCAACATCATACCAGTGGTTTGTACGATTTTCAACTGTTTCAACAGTCCACTAAAGGGTGGATAGTGATACGTTTATATATGTTATATATAACGTATTCCAGTGAATACGTTTCTGGATTTTTCTGAAGTAATAAAAAAAGGTGCCATATTATACTTTGAACCGAGAAACGAAAAAGTTTCATTCAACCATGTGCTGATCAGACATCTTTGAGATTGTAAAGCTTTTCTCTCTCCAGTCCAGGACTTCTGTCAAGTGTCCTCTTTGCTCATCGTGTCACCAATTATGCATTCTGCTGCCACTGAAGCACTCCTGGCAGTGCTATGCTACTTTCAAGGACATTCAGTCTGGCCTCTGTCACTTGACAAGCTGCCAGTGCACCCGGTGACACTACCCTTCACAGCACACTGTCTGCTGACCGCAACGAATTAATACATAAACCAAAACTAACCCATGAGTGTTACACTCCAGTTATCATGGAAGAGAAAGACCTCATGATCTCCTGCTTTGTGTGTCCCGTCAAAACAAGGGGAAAACCCTCAACAAAAGGCCCGGTTAATTATATTAAGTTTACAGGTGTTTATATTAATGATTAACGGCACGGCCATTCAAACAATGCTGCGGCGGAGGATATGGAAGGAATGGTTGCATTGACATTCCTGGCCATTTCCTCGACGCACGCTGCGCTGCCTTAAGGGTCTTCGGCCGCCGGCATACTTTCCAGATCTTGCATCCTCTGCATCCATACAGAGATTCCACAGGTCTGGATGGACAGCAGGTGTGCGGTCCAGGCGGACTTTCCAAGGATGTCAAGTCAACAGAAGACTCATTACTGCTCTTCCCTTACATCTAAAAACAAAGGGACTGGAATTCAGGAGGATGCATACTTACATGCCTGTGATTTTAAAGATAGGTTCCTCTGTGCTGGATCCTGCTGGTGTGCCAAGATATTGTGTATATTCATTCAGAGGAAGTTTTTCATCTGCTTCAGATAAACAGATACTGTAACTGTATTAGTCTAGGAGGCCTCTTGTGGTTTTGTCCTTAAAAAAACAGACAGAAAAAAAGAATAGAACAATGTGAGAATGACAGAATAAATGACTGATTTACACAGTCTCTCTGGGTGTATACACACACATAAATATTCACAAAACACCTAAAACTCATTAAATCATTAAATTAATAAAAAGAACCACATTTAAACACTTCTGTTCTGTGTGCTATATTTTAATTGTTGGTCTATTTTACAGCATCTTACGCCATGAGTGCTGCAGTTTTTAGACCATGTGTCAAGTTAAAAGTAGTTAGAAAATGTATATCAAGACTCCATGCTTCTGTTTTATTCTGATGTGCTCCTTCCAGCTGTCTTCAAAATACAAATAAAACCGCTAATCTGTTCCAGTTCTGTGAAGATGAAGGAACATTTGTGCACAGAAGTACTCCTGTGTGTTTAATCACATTTAAAATATCACCATGGTGATTATGGGAGATGGGCTTAAAAGCAGAAATTAAACATAATTGGTTCTTTCTCTGCATGAATGCATATGACACTGGGCCAAACAAATAAGCCCGCAGCATGCATAAATGGCTGTGATGACAGCAGAAAAGCCATTTCAGATTTACAATATATTTCTGTAAATGTATTGAATGGGTTGATTCTGAGTGGGAAAAAGCAAACTCATTCAAATCAAAGCTTTATGCCACAGGAGGTAAACACCACATGTACACCGTTCTTTCTACTGTTAACCAAAAAAATAATTATTAATGGAGCACCTATGTGTTTTTTGGCCAGGAGTTTGAAAAGGTATTGCTGGTAGACAGAGTAAACTCCAGGAAAACAGCATGGTTTGAATATTGGACTTTGGACCACAAGGTGCTGATTAACAATAACAAACACTACAGTGGGCAGCCAACTTTTCACTCAGTCCAAAAGGAACTGAAATTTTGGAGTTTGATGCATTGTAAAGAGAAATTATTTCATTTTAACTGCTCGGTTTATGCTTATATTATATGTCATAAATACACAATAGATAGTGAGATATGGATTCAAAAATCATGTCTATAAACTAAACATGTTGTCTATATAATTTATAATAGGCTTCAAATATTAATATAGTTATAAATGAACATAAATGATTTAAATTATATACACTACTGTTCAAAAGTTTGGGGTCAGTACAATTTTTTTAAATCTTTCTTTTTTAAAATATTTTTTTTCTTTTCAACTTTTTTTTTTAATTTTCAAAAAATGTATTATTATGGTTGCCATAAAAAAAATTGTGGAAACATTGACCACCAAATCAGCATATTAGAATGATTTCTGAGGGATCATGTGACACTGAAGACTGGAGAAATGGCAGCTGAAAATTCAGCTTTACATCACAGGAATAAATCCCATTTTAAAATGTATTAAAAATAGAAAACAGCTATTTTAAATTGTAATAATATTCTACAATATTCATATTTTTATGTGATAAAATAAATGCAGCCTTGGTGAGCATAGCATAAGACACAAAAACATAAAAAATATCACCAGCCCCAAACCTCTGAAATATCTATTTTATATATAATAATTAATTCAATCATATTAAATTGAAACTTTATTAAAAAAAAGAATATATATATATGTATATATATATTTTTTTTATAATGCTAAAACGTATATTCCCTCCCATCCCCCAAAATAATCCCTGTCCTATGAGATTAATTAGCCATATTTGTGTTTCTGCTGCTTCGTTATCATCATGTTATGGGAAAAGGTCTATTGAAGTATTAAAGCATCTCAGCTTCCTGTTTGTTGTCCAAAATGTCAACTTTGAACGTGGTCACCTTGTGAAGCCTCTGCCAAGTTGTCAGTGTTTCATCAGACTGTGTTGATTGATGAGCCCATTGCTGTAGAGCACCATGCAGCATGTCCATCTGCAGCCGGACCAGTGCTCGTTCTGTCATAGGATGTCACCTAATTGTTTGCATTAGCGGAAACAAATACATTTGCAAAACAAACAAACAGAAATACCTCCCAACTCACAACTTCCTGACGATAAGAAAAGAAGCTGGCCTGCTGCATGTGGCTGACAAGCTCGTCAAGTGCAGATGGCGGTGGTCAGTCCGGTTCCTGTGGGACCGGCATCTTCCTGAGGTTTTGACATGGGGATCTACTTTGCGGGCCGGGGACTGGTGCATATATTCAAAGCATGGTGCGAAGAGGAGCAGCTGTTCTTTTTTTACCGTCGATGCAGAGCGCTGTAGTTGAGGGACATGGTCTCAGACAAGAGCTGCAACAACAAATATAGTGCAGAAATGAAGGTTTACCATCATCATGCTGCATGTTATATGAGCCACATTAGTGGGGCCTCTATAAGCACATACACATGCACTCACACACACACACAACAAACTGCTTTACAGCCAATAGAATTTCCGTGGCTTCAGGGAGGAAATCTACAAGTTTGTATGGTGGTACTTATGTTTAAAATAAGTATATACATTGGGTCAGCTTGTAGCAAAGCTGAAATTGGATGTATTGTTTTATGAGGGAAGGCATACCGCATTGGTTACACACTCATGCTAATCAATGACAGGTGTGTCCAGCCTCGAGAGGTGTTCACACGGGGGCCCAAGCAGTGTAGCCTTAGGGGAGGTCTACGAGTTTAGGTCAAACTCTCTCTCTCTCACACACACACTGGGTTTCCATGTTTTATGGGGACATTCCACAGACACAATATTTTTACTGTACAAACTGTATATTATATCCCCCAACACTAACACACTAACCTATCACAGAAAACTTTGTGCTATTTTAGATTTTTCAAATAATTCCAGACAATTCTGTATGATTTACAAGATTGTTTCCTCATGGGGACCAAATAAATGTCCCCACAAGGTCAAACTTTACTGGTATTACTATACATGTAGGGATATTGGATCCCCATAACAGAGAGAATACACACACACACTTCTTATTATTACTATATCAATGTTGAAAACATTTGTGCTGCTTAATTTCGTTTTTTTTTCCAGGATTTTTTGATGAATAGAAAGGTCAAAGCAACAACATTTATTTGTAACAGAAATCTATTGTTGACTTTAATCTCGAAATGCAAATTTTTTTTTTTTTTACTTTACGGTTCAGGGCTTCCGTAGTAACCAGTTCTAACGCAGTGGCAAAAGTTTGAGCAAAGCATGCAAACTGTGCAAACTGTTCTGTCGTTGGCTGCACACTAGTTGAACAAAAAAAGTCAAAGCTGTCTTATAAAGACCTCAGGGAACTGTGCCAACATGACTGTACATGCATGTACATGAGATGAATGTTACTCCACAACAACTACACAAATGTATCCACTAACCATTCAAAACATCCAGGTGCAGTCTAAAAGTTGCAACCTCTTCCTGAGTCTTTCCTTAAGGTTGCACTCTGCTACTGTTATTTCTCAAATTTGACTGTAATTCGTCTTTTGTTATTGCCAGAGTATCCGAAGCTCGAAGGATCGGTCGTCTTCTGAACGGAGGCGAGAAGCAGAGGCAGCTCATTTGCATTTAAAGGGACACACAAAAAACCGGCGCGTTTTTGCTCACACCCAAAAAGGGGGCTACATTGACAAGCTCTAATAAATGATCTGGGGGGTATTTTGAGCTGAAATTTCACAGACAGAAATTTTCTGGGGACACTATAGATTTATATTACATCTTGTTAAAAGGGGCATCATATGTCACCTTCAAATAAATAGAAAAAAATATTCTGCATTTAGTTCATGTTTAAGTTAATGAATATTAAACAACAGAATGGTGTCAACAGAATCAGCAGTCTCTTGGTTTATTTGACCGGACTATATAACATTTACTTGTTATTTTTATCTCTAAATGCTTAAGCACACAAAAAAATTAATAAAAACTCCAACATGCACTTTCTATTATGTTTTTAATTGTTCCTGTTTTATGTAGGCAACTCATTCGCTATTTTAGAATCAAATGTTTGCTTTTTATTACTTAAAATATAAATTGGGTGGAGTTAAAAAAAGGCTTGATGGCGGTTGATATAAAAATAATTCTGAAAAAGGTAATTTGATTATCAAAATAAATGCATCTACATGTTTTCTAATAGTGTTACAGGCACTGTAGGTTGTATCATCATCCGTTTTTGTAGTTGACACGAGTTGTAGATTCTAAAATAACTTAATGTTTAGAAGACATATGTGGCAAAATTATAAATAGTTTGAGATAAATAATGCAAAAAAATCATTCAAACAAAGTGTTACAGCCACCCCTGGTCTCCCCTACATCATGGACAGAGACGAATGTTCTGCTGTCGGGAGTTAGAGTGAAAAGATGTTCAGACGGGAGGTCATCCAAAACCGAACAGAATACATTCTCCTTTACAGATCATTTGTAGTGTGTGGTGTGTCTAGAACGACAAACTTCCACTAGTCTGGTAGGGCCATTGGTTCCAGAGTAGCTCAACTCTTGACATGCAGTAAATCACTGAGGTCTGGTCCGCAGGGATTTATCAGACAGGACAGCGCTCACTCGGTGCGCGTGCATCAGACGGCCTCACGGGACGGCTTGTGAGAATGTTAAGGGCTGGTCGCCGCCGGGTTGATACAGAACGCAGCACGCCATCAAAGGTCCACTGAAATGGAGCCATAAAAAATTTACCAACCTGCAATAAATTTTTCACTCCGAGAAAACTTGAAGTGGTCCAGTGAGTAACAGGGCAGGAAAAGAGGTTGAGACAGGGGCACTCGACATCCCAATGACTCACGAAGCACCAGACAAGAGCAAAACCGCACATGAACCAAACACTTAACCGGTGCCTTCAAGAGCATTTAGAAACTGTGCATGGAATTCTCAAACTTATGGTGCGTTAAACAGGATGTTCCCTGTATCGCTAGTCGTTTTTCATTTCTTAACAACAAAGGAACAAAATATGGTAAAGAGGTGAAATGCAATGTTAGACTATGATTAAACCTGCAGGAATAAATCATTCCCCAAAGTTCTAGTCATGGGAATCTTAAATTACGTGGATTCTGGTCATATTTGTGTAGGTTTAACTCATGCCTTTAGGATAAGTCCCTTACTTAAAACATAAGGGCTGAAATTTATACAGGACAGTATATTATACAGACAGTCAATTAAATTGCACTGTACACACACAGCGCCAATGTGTGGCAACATTTCCAAACACAAGATTTGGCACGAACATCATAAAAGGAGTGTTAATGACAGACAAAAAGCAAGACCTTGCTGAACCTTTCTCGGTGCCTGGGCACCTGTTTTCTGTAAATAGCTCTGAACATCTGCACCCAACGCCAGTATAATCCATCTACTTCTTCCCCTCTTCCTGGTTAAATCTCTGTCTCCAGGGAACTTTGAGTCCCATCACAATCCCATGGATCCTCTTCCATGGATTACTCCCATCCTGCGCAGTGGCTTTTGGGTGCCAGCGAGCCGCGGCTGTGGACACAGATGGGAGCATAGCCCTGTGATAGCTTCCATATGTCACAGTGCGCTTCTGAGGGCGCCTTTTTATTTTTTACTTTTCACATTTCTGTTTCTCTCTGGTTTTCTCATCAAATGTTTTGTTCAAAGTGTAATAGGTGAACATACCCACAGACAAATGTAATCAGAGCACAAAAATGGCAATTTCAAGGAACAGTTCACCCATAAACTATTAAAATTATATGGGGTTGAAATTACATTTTTGAGTAAAGTATTCCTTTAATCATCCCAGTGGAGAGATGCACCTTATATTTGTTAGTGGAGTTATTATGCCCTTTATGAACCTATTACAATAAATTTTCTGGCCTTGCCATGGATGCTGAAAGCAAATATACGATGATCTGGTTCTCCAGAAGGGCCATGCTGTGCCTCGAAGGTCTTGCAAACATGAATAATCTGTTTAGCATAACTTATCTGTCATAGACGTTGGGCTGTTTAAGTCACCCCTGGGGGGCAGTGACGCAGATCTGTATAGGTCTATGGTAAATAAGAACTGAGAGGAAACAAAAAATATCCTTTTGACACCTCGAGCCTGGGAGGTTCGCTCATCTGCGCTGACACATATGGTCAGTAATATCCCCCTTCTGATTATAATCCGTGAAGTCAACCTCATTAACCAGACATCCGCATTGAACCCTGACCGAAAAGGGGCAGAAAGTTTGCCTGTCAATCAACACCAACTTGCTTTAAAAATGTATGCAGAGAAAATGATCCAGGAGCCCGACTTGAGACCAGCTGCACTTTCTCACCTAAGAAGTCTGGCCCTAGGTCATACTGAGACGGACATTTGCAAAAAGTTGCATGTATATTAATCATTTCCAAAAGTAAGGCTGACAATTTAACATGGGAAACATTAATAAATACTAATTTATTCAAAAGAGTAATCACAATTATGCATGCTCACACTTACAGCATGGCTGTTATTGTTTAGACTGTAAAGTGATGTCAACTAAACCCCAGCATAATTTAAATGTCACTTCTGAAATGTGTTTTCCCCCCAAAAAATCTATTCTATATACTAACATTAAAAAGTGAACATACTTTTACAGCATCATACAGCATCTAAACCCGTGAGGCAGGTCTAATACGCTAACACATGCTCAGTCATGAAGACATTGCCACCCAGTTTATGGAGGGTTTTCGACAGTCAGCTTCCCACGCAAGATCATCTGTAGTAGGGAACATGCAATGCTTTCAGGAACACACTAGCATCCTCCTGGAGGAAAACAGCAACATAAAAAGTGATGGTGCATGGCTGAGGGGAGACCTCAGATAAAGACCCTGTGCCTGACAAGGTGATTTATGACGCCCCCCCCCTCATCTCTACAAGGTGACAGATCCAAGAAACTTTGGTGAGCTTGTATTGAGGCTGCGTTAAGGGACCACATTGACTCTCATAATATTCTTATGATGTTTGCATTATATAATATTATATATATTATATCCCACCTCAATAGCAGCGTTTTGTGTTTTCCAATACAACATAAAACAATAAATACAATGTAGTTATTGTGTTGATGTAAGTACATATAGGACCCTATTTTAACGATCTGAAACGCAAGTATCAAAGCGCAAGTAACTTTGTGGGCGGATCCCGGCGCTGTTGCTATTTTCCCGGCGGGATAAATTACTCTTGCGCCCGGCGCAAATCTAAAAGGGGTTGGTCTGAAGTAGCTTCATTATTCATATGTGTGGCTTGGGCGTAACGTGAAATAAACCAATCAGAGCGTCCTCTCACATTCCCTTTAAGAGCCGGCACGCTTGTTCCATGGCGGATTGCTATTATAACGGCGGATTTGCCAGCGCACGCCAGGAGCGATTCAAAGCCGAGGAGGCCGACGTTCTCGTCAGGACCGTAAAACACAGAGAAGTGACATTGGGGATGATGGGAGAAACCCACCCAAATGATTTCCCTCGTGTGTTAATATTTTTCCTTGTAATAATGTATGATTTGCAAAAATGAAAACTGCTGCGTCTGTTTATATTAAAGAATCAAAGTGGATGCGCGTTAACACGCTACATTATGGCAGAGCACGCGCCCTTAAAATACCATATCACTAACGCGCAACGCGCCACTGTCTTTAGACTGTTTTTTTCCTGGTCAATGGCGCAATTGCTTTCTAAAACTGGAAAATAGCACCAGGGGAGTTTTGCGCCGGAACACGCCTCCTCTTTTTGCCCGAACCGCCCCCGCGAGCGCAAGTTCATTCCCTAATTTACCGACGTGCGTCTGTGGAGGGAAAAGTCTGCTTTGCGCGGGTGCAAAATAGGAATGATACATGCGTCGGTGTACAAAGTCAATTGCGCTGGGTGCAAGATAGGGCCCATAGTAGTTAAGGACACCTAATATAATCATTTTGAGAATTGTGTCAGTGCTTCGGTCCATGAAAGTCAATGGTCACCAAAACTGTTTGGTTCCCAACATTCATCAAAATATCTTCTTTTGTGTTTCGCAGAAGAAAGTCATACATGTCTGGAATGATATGATGAGTACTTGTGATTAAAAATGATTACAGAACATACATTTTTTGGGTAAACCATCACTTTCACTCCGTTTTTAAGTCCAAATTAGTTCTATTACAATTAGGGATGGGACAGAGTTGACTAACCAACCGATTAATGAGGTTGATAAGTTGATAAGAGGTTTAATGTACCGGTATATCTTTCACAGTTTGTATGTAGGTGCTTTATAAGGTACGAATTGGGGTCCTTCCCACACTTATTGTCCATAAAACAATGTAAAAATGCTCACATAATCATGGCAGGCTACGTCCTGGCGATATTTTGCAGTAAAGTTTTTATGTCAAAACCACAGAAGCATATTAAGGGCCGTTCATTTTTTTCTGATGTCAAACACAACAAAACCAAAGATTTGTTCCAACCACAACAAAACAAACCAGCGTTCCACCATTGCTGTGAAATACCCGCGCATGGCGAACACTGCATCCCTATTCCAAAATCTCAAGGCTGTTCTGAACCAACTTGAACTAAATGACACGATTGCCTTCTGTAGAGCTGCTTAACAGCAAAAATGTTATTTGTTCCATAATTGCTGAATTTTGCAACATTACCACTGTTATTTTCTTGTTTATTATAGTGAGGGTGCTTTGAAAAAATCTGGAATGTATAAAGTGCTATATAAACAAATGTGACTTGACTTTGTGAATGCATCAAATATGAATATATCTAGATTTGCACATCCCTGCTCCAAATTCAAGATCTAACTAGGGGGCAGTGGTGAGAATCTACAGACATATAGAGAATGATGGTGCATGCAACCACATTCCCAGGTGGACGCCCTGTCGTACTCCTGGACTTCTGCCTGAGCGACAGATGGCAGGCAAATGCGGAGGAACCCGCCCCGAACATTAACTTTGCTGGCTAGCGTTAGCCTGCGACAGTGCCCGCTATCTGTCTGTCTGTATCTCCAGTGAAATACCCCCATTATCCTCAGAGCCATCATGAGATTAAGAAGGGTATGTCAGAGAAACCGACGGGACAGCTGAGTCTCATTATCCAACATATGCTGTGATGTTTCAACAAGGCTTTGGTTTGTATCTGGTTAGCTGCACAAAACGCGTTAAGTGAATGAAGGTTGAATCGGGCCTCACCTTCTAGGCCAGGACGAGGCCGTTTCAGATGAATGGCACACAGCATGTTCACACCAATCAGATTTAGGTAATTAGCCATCTAAGAGGGATCAATGGTCAGGACTCATTTGCTCTTCTCAGCTAGATTAAACGGGGCACATACTCAAACAGATTTAAGCAGTAATCCTCTCTCAAACTAATACAATGAGCATCAGACAACATCTGAGAAGATCTGTTCTGCACTGCATCAAGTTCAGTACTAGTAGTGGCCTAAAATAGCATACAAACATATTTTTTCCTAAAAGGAAGAAAATCCTCCTGCAAATTCTTTATTAGTTCTTCTGAGATATTTTGCCACTGGTTAATCTTTTAAGAGGCAGTGTTCTTACATTCATAGAGGCTTGTCTGAGAGGATGAAGGCATTTTAATATAAGCTTGTGAGCATGTTTCATACCCCCTGCTAACATGTCTAATCTGGTCGGGAGGAAATGATTTGATCTTTTGCAGGCATGGGGCATCTCAGAATCTAACAGACTGAATCACAAAGACCAACGCTCACCAGCCAGTTTGGTTTTTCATGTAGACATATGAGGAGCTCCCCGTTGAGCTTAGGAGCTTGTGGAGCAGCGTTTTGGGCTTCTCACTCTCTGATCTTCTGAAACAGCCATCACATCTGTCTCCTCTGTGATGTCTGCCAGGGTAAAAGGACAAAATAGCACATATCTTCAGGCTGTTTTGCCATATCTTCAGGCTGTTTTGGAGGAAGGAGGAGAAAAGAGAAGGTCAGAGAAAGAATTACACAAATCAAAATGTGAAGGAAACATTTCACTTAGCTTGTATATTTTTATTTATTTGTATGTATGTATCCTCCGGTATAAACCAAATTCTAGATAAAAATAATAATATATATAGTTTTATTTTTTGTTGTTTCAAATATAGTTTGATAAAATATGTAAAATGTTGAGTTTGATTTGGATATGTATGTAAATGTGTAAAAGCCATAACGACAGTAAATAACAGTGACACATTTCTACATAACATGAAATATTTAATTATATTCACAGACAATGACAAAGAAATGCATATTTGAGCTGGTATAACTAAAAGAAAATTGCACTGACATATCTTAAAATATGTCAGTGCCATTGTTTTGCCTCAATATGCACTACAATGTTTTTTTTTCTAAGGCACGTTTATAAAATCTACTTAAACTAAAACTTAAACTACTTCTCTTGTCCTAATTAAACTAAGGCCTAATCCTGGCTTAATCTAAGACCTGTTTGTGAAACCAGCCCTATATATTGCATTACTCTACACCTGAGTGACGTTAAATAAATACCTCACTGCACTGCAATGTAATTCAGTGGGGAAAACATTTCAAAGGTGACATGAGCTTGACCTCAGTTGACTTTGATTTGCAAATCTGTCTTATGCATTATGCTTATGATCTTTGACATGTTCCATAGGTTTAATCAGCGTTTTGGCACTGGGCTGTAATATTGCACACCTCTTTGCACCTGGTCACAAACGCCTGTGATTGAATGCCATGTGTTTTAAACATTCTTTAGATCCTGTTTGAAGTGATCACCCACATCACTGAAGCCTGGCCTCTTGAAGTTGGGGTGCTGATGGCTTTTGGCTTAAGTTCTAGTACCTGTGTGTGTTTACTCTCTCTACTGGCCACAGACACCAGGAAGCACATTCATTGCTTGGCAGACATCCAGCTCCCCTGATCCAGTGAGAGAGAGATTGCTACATCTGCACCAGATGTGCGGCTGCACCGGGCTGATCGTGAGGGTCAGACTGACGAGTGCTGAAGTCCTGATTACCGTGTGCTGGAAGAATCTCACATTCTGCAGGTAAGTAACTGCTGGCCATCAATGGGCTAACATGCCACTTCAAGTCACTACATTACCCCCAATCCTCCCATCCAGACGGAGGAGTGCTGTGGGTTCACAGAGGCAGCCATGTGTAGCCGCCGCCTTCAAGTTTCCACAACTGACAGTGAAAGATGCACTAAAAACAAATCTGCTAGGATTAAGTCAATCGTTCTTGTGTGTTGTAAGAGGACATTGAAAAAGAAACACCACATATTCTGGCCTATACAGTCATCTAAAGGTAAATAGTGCTCTCATGTCTCAGCATGGGCACTGGGGAAAATTAAAAGCTGTGGAGGTGATAAAAGATGTTAAAAATAGAAAAACTGTATCCTGAATAGCACAAACTATGACACGTTCACTATAAATAGCTAGATGTGCTGTTTTAGTTGAGACTGCATTCAAATAAGTGGTATTCTCAAACTAATCAGCCATAAATGCCTATTATGAAGTCCAAATATATAGGCGTGTATGATATATATATATATATATAGGTGTGCAATATTACAGCCTATATGAAGTCCAAATATATATGAGTCGAAATATAAATCACAAAAGGATAAAACACGGTATTTTGAACAAATTTGAAAGAGATAAACCAGATTATGGAAAATGATTTGATTTGGAGTACAGGCTTTAGGCTTTATTTAAAACGAATAAAAGCTGAAACTCTTGCAAATCATCTTCATAAGCAGTGATGACTTCAACAACTGTCCCTCACACACTCATCTTAAATGCTCACCAAGATATTTATTTGATCAAAACTACATACATTAAAAACAGATATTGTGAAATATTATAATACTGAAAAATAACTGGTTTCTATATGAATCTATTTTAAAATGTTATATATTCCTTTGATGGCAAAGCTGAATTTTCAGCATCATTACTCCAGTCTTCACTGTCACATGATCCTTCAGAAATCATTCTAATATGCTGATTTTCCACACAAGGAACATTTTATTATTACTGTTGAAATCAGTTGTGGTACTACACATATATATATAAAGAACAAGAACTTTAAAAAAATTTTTTTTTTAAATACAATAAAATCTTATTGACCCCACACTTTTGAACAGTAGTGAACAGTACTTGTAAATTCTCATTTCTTCTTTACAGCTAGAATTGAACACACAATCATCTACGTGTCTACATATCTGTGAACGAGCCCATTCTGGCCACACTGCTGCATGTAAAGTTTTCCTGTGAAGATCTAATAACCTACTGCCACAATGAACCCTCCCTAATCATCTTTAAAAACCACACACCGATGATGAAGTGTGCTGCCCTAAATTAGAAAATATGTAGGACATTATTGTCTGCATTTTCACAGACCTGTCTCTACATAGGAAAAAGACTCAGTTGGGGACGTTTAGTCAACAGTTGATAATGTGAGCCATAAATCAGTCATACGCAGGATTATGAACTGAATCCTATGGTGCAGACGTCTGGCCTATAGCCAACATGTGAACAAAAGGTTACCTCTCCACTTCTAACCAGAAACGTTTCACTTGGTGAAACTCTTGTGACTGGTCCCCTTTAGTATCCTGTCATTCCTCTGTATCCACATTTTAAACCATCCTTCTCCAAATGATTTTTTAGTTTTTCGTACTCTCTCTCTGCCTCCCTCCACCTTTTTCTAATTTGCTGGCCACAGTTAGAAATCAGCCGACTGGGACACGCCAGTAATTGAAGTCTCCACAGTGACTGCCTTCAGCACAGCTTTTAGTGATTCACGGGGGAGGTTTCCTGGGGGAAACTCAATAAGCTGCTCAGCGTTAACTATAGTCATCATCAGACTTTTTCCACCACAGGATGTAGAACAACACTTGTTGACAGCATCTCAAAATAGCATCAGGAAGCGTGACCTATGACAAACTGATAATACCAATACAGGATTCAAGGAGCATGTGCGTAATTCATTCAGGGGCAGAGATGCTCACAGAACATCACTCAGATTAATAAAAGTCAGTGTTTGAGTTGAGAGAAGGTGGATGAGTTGTATTATGCTGGTGGTATGATCTTAATATGCATTAGGCGACTTGGAGTATTCATCACATGAAAAAAAAGATGAATTTACATTTTTTTTAAAGTACTATTTTTTATGTGAAACTATTTTTATAGCGAGAAAAAAATTACCTTTACCTTTCTTAATCAGAACCGCCGGTTCCTAAATGGATGACTATGCCGGTCAAACATCCAGCATAACTAGTGTTTCCCAATTCCTGATTGAATCCCTCTATATGAATATGCCTGGCAAAAAACACTATGTGAGATGAGTAGTATGTCAGAAATCATAGTATTCATAAAACAGCAGATGAAAAGTATCTACTTTTGTAGGATGATCTACTACTACCATCAACATTCTGAAGTGTGCATCCACTGGAGACTTTACTCTCCCATGAGGCCACAGGAGAGGATTTGTGAATGACAGTGAAGCAACACGACTGACACCATAGGTCACATGACAGTGACAACATAGCGGATGTAGTATGCCGGATACTACAGACATTCATACTATATAGACATTATTTTTGGTCAAACATACTTTTTTTATGGTCGGAAGTTTCAAACAAAATTTAGCGCATACTATATAGTATGTGATTTTGGACACAGCAAATGACTCTTAAAGGCCTTATAAACTAAATTAATACAAATTTTACAGCAAAAATGAACCATCACTGAACTTAAGTTAGACTGTGACGCTATTTTCTTCTAGAAACAAACTTTGTTGCACTATTTTCCTGTTATCTCTGTAAAGCTGCTTTGAAACAATCTGTATAGTAAAAAGCACTATATAAATAAACGTGACTTGACTTGACCTTATTCACAGCAGCGCCTTTTAACGGGAATGAAAGCGAGGCTGTGAGGGATAGACTTACATCTCTTCAGTGGGTTTTACTGTTATTTAATGTGTTTTTGGATTGTTCTGCTGACGAAACACTTGCAAGAAATTTAAGTAGACAAAAAAACTCTAGACAACATGAGCTGTGGTAAATTATAAGTGATATAAGAGCATCATATAGCTTTTTACTGCAGATGCCATTGAAAACACGCCAAGTCTGTCCCTGACATGTCATGAGACTTAAATCAGTGCTGGCTGTTTATATGACAATGTGTAGTAGTAGAAGTATTGTGTAAAGATAGACGTAAGAAAATAAGTTTTCTTCAGTTGTATTTAAAAAAAAATAAAGGAATTTGACATGTTTATTAATTATGTAGTTTATTTATTTTTAATTTCCTTTTTCCTCCTTTCCCTTATATAAGCTTTAAAATAATCATTATTGCAACTGTTAAAGGGTTAGTTCACACAAAATTGATCCCATAATTTACTCACCCTCAAGCCATCCAAGGTGTATATAACTTTTTTATTTCAGCCAAACACAAATAACCCCCTGGAGCTGATTGGATTACTTTTATGATGGATGTTCAAAATCTCAGTAACTGTTCACTCCCATTATAAAGCTTGGAAGAGCCAGGATATTTTTTTAATATAACTCCGATTGTGTTTGGCTGAAAGTAGTAAGTTGGCTTGAGGGTGAGTAAATTATTGGATAATTAAATTTTTTGTGTGAACTAACCCTTTAAGGAACTGGGATTGTTATTGAGACTTGAACAGTTCAATTCTTTACAAATCGGTATGTGATACGCTACACTGAAGAAATTGATTTGTACAAGACCTCTTACACAATTTGTACACTACATGCACTCACATTTGAGTCTGAACCTGAACAGAGACAGATCTCTTCAGTTCTCTTCAGCTTTGTCTTGAGTTCTGTTTAAAACCTGTCAAGAAGTCTTCTGAAGTTTTGAAAGTCTACAAAAGATGAAAATTCACAGTTCAAAAGGTCTTCTCCCTTTAAAAGCATTCTAGACATATATATTGGTCATTGTCTTGAAGGTTTTCAGATCCTGGGTGAGGTTAATGCACACAACTACTACAGTGGGAGCAGAAGGCAAAACAGATATTTTCAGACCTTGCATATGTTTGACCTTAAAACGGGGGTATGATACATATTCTTTATGACATCCAGACGGCTCTGAATCACATGTAGTTGTGACCATTCCCTGATTTGTGTGTAGTACCAGTGCACCTGGAACTGTGAGCGGCGCACAGTGAGCGTGTGATAAATGACTCCATGATCGTGCACATTTAACAACCTCCTGAATCAGGTAAAATCAAAACCCCATGAGTGGAAGCAGGTTTATAATTCAGCAAGCTTCTAGAAACATCAACATGTTGAGCCTGGGTTAGCGAGCAAGGGCTTGATTATGTCTCAATTGGGCCCGTGTGAAAATTGTATTCCATTATTGCAGCTGTCAGAATATTGCACTTCTGAATTTATCATATTCCGGGTTCTGTGAAATATCCTTCACTTGAAACTGGGAGCAAAAAAAACAGTATTTTGCCTTAAAAACACAGCATATCTTACCAGTGTGGTCTGTGTGACGCAGTCCTCAATTTATAATCAACGCCTGGAAGGAAGCAGATGACATGATTGCCAGTTGAGAAGCTGATGTTACTAATTAAAACAGGAAAAGTGATGACTCCTCTCATCCTCACTGAGTTATCATGCTCGCTGTTGGCTTTGGCCTTGACGTAGCAACTGCTTCTTCCTTCTGATAACTGCAAGAAAGAGGCTCTAGGAGAAAAAAGGAAGGAAGGAAGGCCAAAGACACTATCACCTAGGCTGTTGGGGTTTAACTCATGATGCAATTTTGAATAAGCAAACAACAAAGAAAAAAAAAGCAGGATGTTTTGGATTTTTTTTTTTTAAAGGGATAGCTCACCCAAACATGTACTTACCCCATGTCGTCCCAAACATGTAAGACTTTTTTTTTTTTTTTCTGTGGAAGACAAAAGAAGGTATTTTGAAGAACATTGTTCACACAACATTGGACTTTTATTTGAAATAAATAAATAAAAATTAGGCTTCAGGAACCAATTTTCTTTTCCCAGAGAAGCAAGGATAACTTTACAGGCCAAAATGTAGCCTACATATAACTCTTCAACTGTTTAAGAGTTTTCCCGTGGTCTACATAATCTTTAATGAATCACAGTGTATTTACGCAAAAAGGTCAGGGATGTTCCTCTAAGCACTCCACAGCTCTAGAGCTGTATCGGGAGGCTTGACATTAATCCTGAGGGTAATGTGGGCCTTCCTGTGGCTAATGAAATCTGAAGCCCGAAAATGGCCGCACCTAATGACACTCCCTGACAGTTTTTGAATTAAACAGCCATGGCTGCTGGGATCAATCTAAATAGCACACAGATGGCCAACACTATTTTTCTCTCCTTTTCTACCCCTAAGCACTTGCATATGGGATCTAATTTACTATCTCAAGAACATTGCTCTCAAAACAGCTTTTCTGGATATAGTGCGTTTTGCCTGTTTGTTTCGCTTGGCCGCCGAAGGTTCACAAATGATTGCTGATCAAAATTAAAGGGATATTTCAACCAATTATGAAACTACTGTCATCATTTACTCACCCTGATGTTATTCCAAACCTCTATGACTTTCATCTGTGGAACATAAAAGAAGATATTTTGAGAAATATTTTATTTAAATGGAAGTCAATGGGTTCCAATGTTGTTTGCTTCCCAACATTCTTCAAAAAAAAATTTATTTTGGGTTCCGCAGAAGAAATGAAGTCATATTTAGAATTACGTGAGGGTGAGTAAATGATGAGAGAATATTTTTTGGGTGGACTATCCCTTTTAGTTGCCATTCATATATTATGTCACATTATTCTAAATATGAATTTCCTAATTTCATTTTTATATAATTATTTGCAAAAAATAAATAGGACAGACTCTGCGTCCGCACATTTACATACATATTAAATTTTACAACACACAACAGATTTAAACCGGCCCGTTTCTCATGAGTGATGGTGGTGATGATCCTCGGCTATATCTCTTGCAATATTCTGTCACTCATCTGCACAATGGAGAAAACATAAAAAAACATAATTTATCTTTTTGTAAATGAAGCAAGTAAAATGGACCTGTCTGAAATTAGACTTTTTCTTTAAAGTGTTCATGGAAAAAAAAACTGCATAAGAAGTTCACGTGAAGAAGGAAAAACCTTGAGAGTACTCAGACGCAAGCAAGGTACACATTAAAATAAATATTCATTAACATTATAATTTACTGTTTGAAATTATATGTAGCTTTTTTTTTATCCTGCTATGTGAGGGTAGTATATGAGGTGCAAAAGATGTGCGGATAAATGGAAATAATTTACCATCACATATATACAATAGATGGATTCTCTCTAAAATAATTAAATTTACCAACTGTTACTGGGTGAAGTCTCTAGTCAAGATATTTAATATATTGTGCCATATCTAATCAACGTCAGCTGAAAGTTTCCTAGTCCATTCTTGACATCTAAAACAAACAAGACATTCTCATGTACAACAAAATAAAATTTACTCACATTCAGACCCATGAGCATCAGTGAGGTCAACCAGTGATCTTGGGTGATGAGGCCTGGCTCAGAGTCAGTGGTCCAATTCATCCCAGAGGTGTTCACTGGAGTTCAGGTCTGGTTTTTGTGAAAGCCAGCCAAATTCTTCCTCACCAGACCCAGAAAACCACGGACCTCACATTGTGATGTCAAGTCAAGTTACCTTTATTTAGAGAGCGCTTTTCAAACAGCTTTACAGTAATAAACAGGAAAATAACAGAATCAATGACACAAACTTGAACAAATATGAGACAAATTCAAATTCAGCTGTAAAGCAGCTCTAAAAAGCCAATACTGTAATTAGTTATTCAGCTTAAGTCAGCTCAGTGTTGATTCAGTTTAATTCAATAACTTCGTAAAATTGATCAATTACGAAAGTTCAATTCAGCTATAAGCAGTTCTACATAAAACAATAGAGTCAGTCCAATGCTCATTCAATTTAGTTTAATAACAGTGTTGGCCGAAAATAAATAAATTATGAAACAAATACAATTCAGCAATAAAGCAGCCCAATAGAAGACAATAGTGTCATTATCCAGCACAATTCAGAAACCCAAACTCCATTAGGTGAGAAAAAATCTTGGGTGAAACCAGGCTCATTTTGTGTGTGTGTGTGTGTGTGTGTGGGGGGGGGGGGGGGGGGGTAACATCTAGATGGACAGCTACGTCTTTTACCTCCCACATTTAAAACCTGTAGCCTTCCTCTAATCGCTGACAAGCTTTATATGACATATTTGGCACTCATAACCAGGCTAAAGATGATGGTACTCTGATAGTACCTCCCGTTGGCTCAGGCTGTTTTGGCAGCTCCTAATGTGATGATCCGAGTTGGGAATGTGCTCCTATTTCTGAGCCACTCACTACTGTCCTGTACTGGATAGTGTAGTGTGCTATGTAACGTCACGCTTCCCTCAGTCAGACGCTTCTGGGTCAGGTCTGGCTGTCAGTAGGGTTAGTGTCCAGGTCCACAATGCCTCAGAAAAGCTTAAGGACATAATCAATCAGCTCATGGCTGACTGGCAAAATGATTCATCCAGTGCACATCCCTTCCTTAAACTTGCCTGCTTTTCTGTCCCTGAGCTCAAATCTTCTACTGCAATTGGGCTGGAATGGGACGGTTAGGAACAGGTCATTGATCCAAACTAAACCGAACACTGAAGTTCATTTGCAGGCTACGAGTGAACAAACTGTGTGTTATGATCCGCTGATCCGATGGCGGAGTGCCACTTCTGCAATATGCTGAATCAGAGGAGAACGGGTCATCTTGGCCTGAGGCGGAATGAGACGTGACCTTTATGTCTGAAATCCAATGCAGGGTGATTATCAGACAGCATGAACACCAACAGAAAATATCCACGCACACATTGCATGAGAAATATTAACATATTCAGTTGGGTCACACCCTTGCATATGAGTGTTCATGTGTCTGTCATTAATCTGAAGGATCTTAGGCGTTCCCTTACATCAGTACTAACAATCACAGAACAAAGGGCTCAGTGGGTGTGGGGGCCTGAATTCATAGTGTTGGTAAGAAATGCATAATCATGTTTAATGTGACCACATTAAAATGGTGTCCCAAACTATATACTAAAACAATACTCCCCTCAACCTCTTACAAATGCAGACTCAAATGTGAAGGTCAACATTGACTATTTAATGTCTTAATAAATGTCTTATTTCATTAGTGCATGTTATTGTAAAGGAAATGTAAATTTACGCAAATACCTGTATTTACATTCTGTTTTCGGTCGAAGTCCAAAGTAGTCGATTGTCGAGTTCACGCGCATAGGTTTAGTTATGGTTTAGTCCCTTTAACCTATGATCACGCGCGTGAACTCGACAATTGACTGCTTTGGACTTCGACCGAAAACAGGAAGTAAATACAGGTATTTACGCTGGCTGAAATAACATAATTTTTAATCATATCTTTCACATCTACTGCAGTCAGATTCACTCGTGTTCACTCTAAAAGAATCACTCACATGGCTGGGCACTTGTAGTGACACATCAAGGATGTTAAAAGGCTAAAAGCAGGTTTACAACTTGCCCCAATGAAGTCAACAGGGTGCAAATTTAAAAAAGAGGATAACACAGTGTAGGCAACACCGATTTTTGTCGTTGTTCTCTGTATTGACAGCACTCCAAATTTACAAAAAAATTAGCTCAATGTTAAAATTGACCGGAGTTCTCCTTTAAGCATTTCTTGATTCCAGAGTTTATACATGAGAGTTAAAGATACAATATATATTTTTTTTCGCCGCTAGGGGTCGCTTACCTCTTACAATAACAAAGGCGTACGTTGATGACACAAAATTTCCTGCGGAATTGATGTTTTTAACATGACTGTGGGATAAAGTAGGGTGCGATTGCTAATGAGAGACATATCAGCGCCACACGCGAATCCCGCAGATATAAAGGAATAAGGACATTTCATTCTACCGAACTACCCGGAAGTGCTTAATTACTACTCACACAGGTCAGTTTATTAGACGAATTAAGCTTGTGAGGTAACGCAGCGCTGTTTCACTTGGTCACACTAAACTGCATTTGAGTGTGTTGAAAGTTATAATGTTATTCTATGTTAGTTTGTTGACTATATGAGACTAGCAGTAAACTAAATCAACATTAGAATAACATACAGATCATATTCTAACATTTCATCATGTTGAACTATATAACATTAGTTTTATGTACATTTGCTCACCTGTCTAATAAAGTAACTTACATGTAAGAGCTCGGTCAAGTCGAAGTTTGTCACGGACGTGGAGATCTCGGCATCTCGAAAACGGCACGCTGATTTAGATCCTTGTTTTAGTTCTCCTTTTTCCCCAAAGTCTGCTTGCCATGTTCCATAATGTTTTAACGAAACAACAACAGTGTGCAGCTAGACGTTACACACTACGCAGTTGTCCACGTCTGTCGTCATGGTTACTATGGCAGTACTATGAGCGGAACCAGGGATAACGTGGATATTACATCATTGACAGGCGACAAGTGAACAGGGATTCCGGGACGGCCAATTATTTAAAATTGGAATTTCTCTGAAATTAAAAATCTTTAGGAACTTTTGGGATATTGTAAGTACACAACTGCAGGAAATATATCACACTGTGCAAGTGATTTTTGGAAATTTTATTACAAAATTCTTACATATAGTACCTTAAATATGTTCGGTTCAGTTAATTGTTTTAAAAAATAATTCAAAACTTTTACTTAGCAAGGATGCATTAAATGAATCTATTCCTTTAAGAATCATTATCATCGGTCCAATTCATTTTTACTATTAAAATGTACAGTGACATTATTAAGCCATTCACTTCTAAACTGCCTCCTCGTCCTCATTAGTTACCTTTGACTTATAGCAATACATAATTTATCACAAAGTACAGAAAGCTAAATTGTAATGGTTTACATAATCAAAATTGTGTATTTATTGTCTATTTAACAACTCATAAAGATAGTTTTTTATGCCAATGAGTGTTGGCTACCATATCTATAAATAAAGGAGGCTGCTTTTATGTACCCACCAATGTCAAAATCAAACTTACACCCCTGATTGATGATAATAAAAAATGTTTCTTGAGCATCAAATCAGCATAATAGGATATTGTGACACTAAAGACTGGAGTAATGGCTGCTGCAATTTCATCTTTGCCATCAAATAAATAAATTACATTTTAATATCTATAAGTTTGAATGCATGTGAAAAGCAATTTCATGCAGTTTTTTTAATGAGTGCAGATCATACAATTTTTTCATATTTAGGAGCCTGAGGTAAAACTCAAGATAGAAAAGTACTCAAGATAGAAAATCACAGATAACAAAAAGTGTTTTAGCACAAGACAGATTAAATATTTCTCTGTACTATTTTGAAATGCTGGTCAGTAGCCTTGAGTTGTGTGCTGACTTGTGTGAAATTGAAAAATTTGCACAATGTGAAGCAAACCATTTAAGTCTCCCCCTTCGAATCACAGGTATCACTCAAAAAATTCTTCAGACTATTGCATGAATTCAACCTGAACAAAAAATGTAAAAGTTGGGTGGATATAGCAAACTGCCAGACAAATGCTATCCTGCAAGCTATTATATACACACAAATGCATGGAAAAAGACATAAGAGATTTAAACATATTCCTCTAGGTTTGAGCTATGCGGACTATACTGATTCCTCCACTGAAGGTCTAGTTGCTACGTAACAGAGAAGGGTCAGTGGCACTGTGAAGGGTGAATGGATTCCTCCAGAACAGTCCATTTATCAAGTGCTGCCAACATGCCAAACACACAAAGGACAACACATCCACCGCTAGATCCTGTTCCTTTTCACGGTTTCTTTCCAAACCCCTTCGCTCCTTTTATTTTAACCTTTATCTTTGTCCCTTATATCTAACAAAAAAGTTTACAAATACAACTCAAACTACTTGGAAATTCCACTTGAGTTGTTATATGTTAGCTAAACATGGGAACGGGACACATTAAAATTAAGATTATTTCAAATTTCCATGTTTCGTCACATAAAATGAAATCCCCCACTTAAGGTTCCCGAATGACCTAGCTAATTAGAACCCTGTACAATAGGAAAGAGATTTAATATCATATGTTCTCCATCGCTATGAGAGCAGAACAAAACCGCTGCTAATGAGTCCCTGATCACATGTTGAAAAATGACCCGAATTTGCACTCCCCCTTACAGGTGGAAACCGAGGCACGACCCACAGGAACGATTTATGATATGGATTCGGCGGCCTCTGAGCTGGTCATTAAGTAGTACGGGTCATTAGCCCTTTTTTTGCCCATTCCAGCTGATAACAATACACAGCTGGGGTAAAAGCACCTCAAGAACTATTGCTTTTGACTTTATGCGTGACACAAAATAAATGATATTTATGGCTCTGCGCACTAAGGCAACTTTACACGGTGAAGTGTGAATTGTTATGCTATTCTTCACAGACAGAGCAAAGAGAATTCATAACAGGGAAGGTGTCAGCGCATCAAAGGCGAATTTCACAGATATAAGAAACAAAGACGGGGTTCAAAACACTGCCACTCCACCATAGCTTTAATGGAGGCTTCTTATTTCCTATTCACTCAAAGCCAAAAGGCGGCATCCACCACATTTCCACACCTCACATTCTTCCCTTCATTTCTAAAACAGAGTGTCACCTCCAGAAAAAAACAACAGGGTGAGCTTCTGACAATGACTTTGAGGGCAACGAGTGAAAGAGCAATCCATCAGCGTGGCCATGGCGAATGCAGGGTAAAAACATGCTACTGCTTTTATGGCAGATGACCCTGTAACTGCACTTGATACATCCATTTCTTTATTGACTCCTCTCCTTGTCTTTTGTTCACCTTGGCCTGATTGCATCAGAGCAAATAATGACCTCTTCATAAAAATGACTGTCATTTTCCTGCAAAAGTCCCCTGTGCTGGCAGACTGCCGCTGCAATACACAGAGGAGAGAACGGCAGACGTTTAACTGATGTTAATGATGAAATTAAGAACGCAGACCACTAATGAGGACAGGAAAATAATCGGAAGATGAAAATCTTCAACATGCTGTAACACTGTTTTTAGCATAATTAGCACTTTCCTTTGTCGTTTAACAACTGTGCAACAGTTGCTATTTTTTTATAGTGTCCCCTGACTGTAACCTCACATTCCAGACTAAACACGAGGCACAAAACACCTGGAATATCGGTTATTTAACATTAACGGGATTTAAGATTAGCCTGGCGGTGGAAACTGTAAACAGGAGAAATTTTCAAGGAAGGATTGCTTGGTCATTTGCAGATCATTCATAAAGATGAAGATCATTAAAGATTGTGGAGGAGTGGGCATTGTCCGACTTCAAAGTCCCGTTCAGGAACACCGAATGCCCGCGTGCCGCTCTTCCTGAAAACAGTCTCTTATCTCTAGGCTTGCATCAGTTCCACAGACTCTGATCCACAGCCAGGCTGACACTCTACTTTCCAACTCCGAGAACTTACAACTACCATCCATTCAAACCAAGCCGGCCGTTTCTAAACTGCGTGCGACGGTGTGAACTGATCGAAATTCCGATAAGCGGAATATCATCAGGGAGGAAAAGGGAACACACTCTGCTATGGCTTTCTCTGCGATCTCTCAATTTGTTTTGACTTCTTTTCATCTTACTGCTACAATAAATGAACTCCGGATCTAGATGAACAGCATATCTCTTCTTTCTTTTTTTTTACATGATAGAGACAGGAGAGAAAGCTGAGATGAAAAAACGCTGCTAAAGGAAGGAAGGCTCTGGAAGGAGTGCATATAGAAGAACAACAGCACCATTAGAAGTCCAAAGGACCATGAGAAAAGTTGGCATGTATCTCCAGAGAACACAAAAGTCCACTAAGCACACGGCTATAAAGGATCCCCGAGATGTATTCATCAGAGCCTTTGAGACAGAGACAGCCGGGTGACTTCAAAATCAGCGCTTGCATTATCTGCCACCTGTGAAACTATCCCAGAGATGCACATCTCTGATTAGATACTGGCTGCACTGTCAAAGCTGTTGTGAGTTTGTTTTTTTAAGGTTTCTGGAGTAAATCTATGACAAGGAGTATGTGGGCTTAAGACTGTATAAAGACATCTCTTTGTTTAAACACAAGACAGCTCATTGATTATGCAAAAAGACTACAGTTTTTTTCCTGTAACATGTCTCTAACTGCATTATGTACCGTCTGTACAAGAGCAATAAAATAAAATAAATGTAGATCTGAGTTATTAAAATAAAATACTGTAGTAGATCAACACTGCAACTCAATATGCACGCAAAGATGAAAATAAAATAAATCAAAATTAAAGATTGATCAAATGTTGATCTGTACTATTACAAAGGTGAAAAAAGCTACACTTTATTTTAAGGTGTCCTTGTTACAGTGTAATTATACATTTAAGTACTGAGTAATATTAATTGTGTAATTACTATATGGTTTTGAGAAGATTAGGATTAGGTTTGTTGTAGGGTTAGTTGCATGTAATTATGCGTAACTACAAGTAACGTGTAACAAGGACACTGTAAAATAAAGTATTACCTAAAATAAAAAGTTGATCTGTACTACTAAAATAAAATAGTACAGATTGCCATAATGCAACTCAGTGTCTATGCAAAAAAATACCTGAGATTTTTGAATTCCTTATATTGTCTATAAAGTGAAAAGCATTTGAAATCTGCTCTATTGAATTGACAGTGACCCTAAACTGTCATCCCATGTTAGCCAAGTTAGCCCTCTCTCGCTGATGGGCCGGATAACCTGGATTACGGAGACAGCAGCTGCTGAGTCACGCAACACTAGAGCCAGTGTTCACTGGAGATAATTGGCTGGTCCAGGGTAAATAATGAGCTAGAAATTAACAACTGTCTGCATAGCCACAAATCCTTTGCAATAAATTTCCTTGAAAGCAACTCAAGGCTCCAGAAAAAAAAAAAAAACACAAAAACAAATTGCATATTAGTAAAGTAAATTATTGGAACAAATTCAATCCGTTACCTACAATATACGAGAGTGGTAGAAATGGCATGATTGTCTCAACTGGAAAGACATGACTGGAGACATGATTATGGGATGAAAGTTTAATCCACTGACCTGAAGTGTGATTACGGCAATGTGTGTATTTTTCAATATTTCACTAATTAAGCCTGTTGCTGCCAAAAATAGCTAAACATTACAGTGGGCAATGGGCATAAACTACCATATCATTTAACTAGTTCTTGGCTTTCAATGTTTACAGGACTTGAAAACAATACTCACTATATGATGGCATGATTCAGTAGCTCAGACTATTTTAAACCAGATCACTCAACAACACTAACAAACATCCGCCCACATTTATTCAGGTACTGTGTACTAAACACAGAAACAATTAAGAGGCGGATAACAAACAGGAAGAACATTAATCATGAATGGAGGCAAATAATAAAGTAAACATTTTGTGTGATAAGCTGCCTTTTATAGCTTCGGATGAAAAAACACCTGTTGATTTTTCCGTATTGATAGATATCACTAAACATGAGTGGGGGACAGCTTTGTTTTCTATGATCCAGATTGAATTAAGTTTAACTTGCAGGGAGGACACACATTCTTCACTATTAATAAAACGGTAAATCAGGAAGGGTTTCGGATGATGAATGGGATTGGCACGTGAAATGCATGGCATTCCTTTACTCTTAAAGCACTTCCTGTAAACATCCAAGTACTTCCTGTGAGGTCAGATATGCCAGGTGCATCAGTTATGAACATGTCTAACAACCAATAAGGACAAATGTGCAGCTCTGAATTTAAAATGGAAGAAGCAGAAACTTAAATGCCCATATGCAAGGTACTTAAAACACCCAAAGAGGATTAAAGGTAATTTGGTGCAATTTTGGGAAGACTTTAAAACCTTTATAAGTCACAAATGCTCTTATGTATCTTTCTTGAGAGCATTACAACATGCCATTCATACTCTACTGGAAATTATGGTTTAGTTGCATTCTGTAAATGAATATAAATTTATGTTTACTGTGTGTTAACTGTTGCATTAATCCTCTCACGTAAACAACTAAATCGATTCAGGCATGTTTTAGCAGATACCAGCCATGCAAAAAAGCTGGACACTGTTCTTCAACAAATTATCTCCAAGCTAAAATTAGGTCGGTTGAGGATAAGCACCTTCAGACTTTGCATTGGACAGTACCAGACAAGAGGATTACTTCACAAAGAGTGAAGGCTTCAAGTGGACCATGCTAAAATGGAAGGTGCTCCAGTTGTAAGGTCTGAAGAGGGTGCTACGGACATGCTTGCCTGGGACGGATGACCACAGAAAACAATGGCAGATGGAGCCACGGTCCCAGAAATCAGAATATAAATGAGCAAAATTCAGGTTATGAATGCTCAGCGACTCAAGCAGCCACTTCATTTGTTTAGTAAACTTACTGAATGGGTGTCAGTGGAATTTAGACTCCTGCTTGGAAACGAAAATGCCATTTAACCGTGGCAATAAATGTTTTGTGAAGATATATTTGAACAGTATTTTGAATCATAATATTTAGTCTTGAAAGACAGAATGACGCACTGAGCTAGTGTACTAAGTAATGAGAAGATATTTTTGTAACAAAACCATATGGTAGACATCTTGATTAGAACAATACTGACAACATTACAGCACATAATGCGTCCATCCGTCCTCAACTGCCACAGTCTCTTGGCCTCTAGCTACACTTGTATTTGATTCTCTTAGTGACTTGATTATGGGAACGTTCATTTAGGCATTGAAAATGAAGAGGGTGGGTCATAAACAGTTTGAGCTATATTAATGTTACCAAAGTTTGTAAATACAAATACAAATGAAAACAAAATATTTAAAGCAAAAAAACAATACAAATGGAATGAAATGACAATATACCTCAACTTTGTATCCATATAATTCATGGAAAATATATATTAAAACGTTTTACTGCTTCAAGGCTTTTTCATAGCACTCACCATTCAGCATGAGAAATGAAACACTTCCTGTTTATTGGATGACAGAAAATTCATGCATTACCAAACGTACCTCCGCTCAGATTTTCATCAAACCTTTTGTTCTGGCAGAGAATAGAAATCTATACACAGAGCAAAACAAATGACTCAGAATCAGCAAATCAAACAAAACAACAGAGGACCTGATAAGGCTTTCTCTGGCACACACAAAATGGACCAAAAAATAAATAAAATAAAACGCCACCAAGGATATGGAAGTGAACTGTGTTGGTCTGTTCAACTCATCTACCTATATATGAGAAGATGTTTGAGAGAAGAAAACCATCTCTACTTCATGTGATGTTGTTTCCGGACACGCACAACTTAAACAATTCTGAGAAGGGTATCTGTTTGACTAATATCATAGAGCTACCCTCTTTCCTCTTCCTCTCTCTCTCAGTGGGAGGGTTAATACCGAGGGGGAGGAAGCCCCCTTTTCCGTGACCCCCAGAGTCAGGGATACATAAGCAACACAAGAGACTTGGGCTCCTAATTCAAGGCAAACCGTCCTGATACAAACCGACTCTTTTTACACTCATTCTACTGGACTTCCAATTCACAAAAGGGAAATTTGCACATTACGGCAGGATAACTCAGACGGAAACCTGCCCTCAATCTCAGCGGCGCTGTCACACACTTGCACACAGATATACAAACACATTCACAGCCACACACGCACGCAGCCGCGCACACACACAGAGACACACGCGCGCACCGAAGAGCAAACAGTCTCTCTCCCTTTCTCGCTCACTCTCGCTCACCCACTCTCCTCTCCCTCCCATCCACACACACACACACCACTACAGTATATCAGCTAGCGACTGGCAGGGAAACGGAGGGGAGAGCAGAAATGAATGTGAAGATCTTGACGCTGGTGATTGTGCTGGTGGTTTCTCTGCTGTGTTCAGCCAGTGCTGGTAAGTACGGAGCGTGACGGCTGTTGCCTCCTCGTGTTTATCTTTTTCTCTCTGCTGTTAGCCTTGGGAACGGGAATGGGCAGCTGTAGTTGATCAGTTACCCAGCATGGTTAGCCTTCTGGGGCTGGGGAGAGGAGGAAAACGGCACCTGGCTGCGCGCTGTACTGCACTGCAGAGGTTTGGCTTGTTATTGTGCCCATTTAATGAAGTTAATTGTGCCATTGGTGGATTACTTGCTGACTTTCCCATGACATGTGTAGGAAAATAACAGCGATGATGATGATGATGATTCTTCCTGGTGTCATGTAACGCTTGGCTTTCTAGGATTATGTACTCCTGGATGTCGTAAATGTAAGGTGTTTTCCTATACGGTATTGTGGTGCATGTAATGAGGTGTTAAAAACAGCAGATGGTTCTTTAATTTGGATTTCACAAGAAAACGCTGATATGCTCTTGGCACTTATGGTTTCAGTAGATGTTTAAAGGTGGATTTGATCCATGTCTTTTGGGCTGTGCCACCTCATAGATGGATTCTCAGTCTCTCTGGGCTGAAGCTACATAGATCAGAGTTATTGTGCTTAACCTCCATATGATTTATTCCAAAAACAATCTGCTATTGTGCTGTTATGTAATTCTTGCTCAAACACCATGTTATTTTTCATCTACCTCCACAATAAAACCTTTGATCAAAGATGACATGCAAGTCTTAAAGCTGTGAGCTCGAGTCAGGTGACTGGTGGCCACCCTGCAGATGTGATGCAGGTAACAGGGTTGTGTTAAAAAACCACTGTGGCCCTTGTGTAAACGCTCACATCTCTCTAAAGTCCAACTGCTGGGAAGCATGTGTGTTTGAGAGTGTGTGCATGTTGAAGGGTGCTGGGTAGTGGCTACTTGCCGTATCAAACGGCCCCTTACGCCCTGCATTTCCACACACGTTTGTTACAGAGATGCTGCTATTTTGGTCTCTGCACGAGTAAATGGGAAGCAGTTACCTTGCATTACGGTCAGTGTCGTTTTTCACTCTCCCTGCATGTGTGTGGAGCCTGAGCCTGATCCTCAGAAGGACAGGCTACTAACGTGTGATCCAGGTCAGACTGCCTTGTTTGCGCTATTAGTATAGTATTATCTCCATCATGAGATGGGGGTGAGGGAGCCGCGGGGAGCCGGAGCTGCGCGCTGTCGCGGGAAGGTGTTGGAAGCGACTCGGTGTGTAGGCAGCGGGTGTGAAGCCTTTCATCTTCAGACAAACGCTTTTCCAGTACACTGGGAGTTTGCTGGAAATTGCCATCCGTCTCAACTGTACAATGGGGACGATCTGCGCACTGCTTTCTCGGAGGTTGAAAGAGGGTGGGGACGCAGAGAAGTCATGGTGCAACAGGCGACAGCGGCTCCGCCATCCGCAGGCATTGAGCGTCACCCAGCAGAACGGCTGCGGCCCTGCTAATCTCGTTTGCGCATACCTCAATCTGCTCTTCTTGTAATGGGCTTCCCCTCAAGAATGGGCAAATCTTGAGCGCATTGAGCCACTCATAATTCATCCTGAAAGCAATCTGTCTTCCACTCTCAAGTCTGGTATGTAAACACTTCATATTGTGGAAACAGTTCAGCCACTCTGGGTTGTCAGTCCGAGTCCGGTATCGACGCCTCATCTTTCAAAGTCACGGAAGCGCGGGATAAATCCTTTCAAAAATACAGTCTCGAGAGCAAACACGCACACACATATACGCACAGAAGTCCTGAGATGGTGTAATTTTAGCTGCTTGGTTTGTCCTCTTCGTCCAGGTGATGGTGTGGAGATCCAATCTCGGGCATTATATGTTTGAAATCAGCTCTTTGGAAAAGGGCAAATTCATGCGAGCTGTCAACAACGCTATTATTCGATATTAAACTTTGAAGTAGCATTGGAGAAATCGTGCGCGGGCTTGTCCTGGGTCAGCGTGAGACCCTTACAAAACAAATATAAAGCTCATTAGGAAGTCTTCAGCCACACAATGTTTCCTTTTAGAAGGAACGAGGGGAAAAAGCAGGATATTTTGTGAAATAACACCAGTGGCCATGTGCTAAAAGCACGCAGGAAGCATTAAATCATAATTCCATAAGTTCACTTAATGTGAAGGAGGTGTTTGCGGTTACGCACTTGATTATAGGGGCCATGGAGAGAACACAAAAAGGCAAACTTTTCCAGATGTCCAGCGATAACATGATAATAGTGTCAAAGCAGCATGAAGGAGATGAGCACTACAGAAAGGTCATCACAGGATTATGAAGAATCATTCAGCGGTGCTTTGAGGCATGATGGATTTTTGGCAGAGTCCCCATCTCTTCCACAAGCATGCATATTATGCACACACATACGTGCACATGCTCGCACACAATACAGATTTATCAGTAACCTGGATATCCTCTATGGCCTCACTGTAAGGACTGCAGTGTGATTTGTCAGAGTGAGATATGCAAATAAACTATAAAGAAGAGTTCAATGTGATGTACCAGTTTGAACATCATTTACTCACCCTCATGTCATTCCCAACTCATGTGATTTTCTTCCGATTCTGACTACAAATTAAAATGTTAGGTAGTGTTTTTCCCCATGCAATGAAACAGACAATGCTGTCAAAGCACAAAATTATCATAATAGTAATCCATATGACTTGTAGGCTGAATTTGAAGTGTTCTGAGACCTTTATATACTACACTTTGAAAAAAGACTAATGTTATGTCATTCACAAATTATTTTGTGCAATTGGAATATGTGCATACAGTATGTCCAATATGTGCAAATGCACCATGTTTACATATGTACAAACATGAATGAGCTGTGGTGAAGAAGATTATCAGTGAATATCAAATTTATTACATTTAAGTTCATTTCATATGGCATTAGTAGACTTCTATAATTCATGAAGTCATATGGACCTTTTTTTATATCTCTATAGTGCCTTTTGCTTTTGGAGCTTAGAGCAAAGGAAAAGAGCAGTGTGAACACTTCATGTAGCTCAAATGTTTACCTTGAATTAAATGCAAGACGTTTTGGATTAAAGTGTCTGCCAAATGCTTAAATGTTAGTGTTTCATTAAACAAGTTTGGAATGGCATGAAGGTGATCTATTCCCTGAACAATTATTACTTTATATTAATGTACATACTGACATTTTTTTAAACATATATAATGCCCATTCTAACAGATCAAGCAAAGGGTCATTTGCAGTCTCTGCCAACTTTTTATAAATACTTCATAAATATCTGCTCGGAGCTGTGGAAGTGGTTATTTTTCCGGCAGAGCAACCAATAAAACAGTGCCCTTTATAAAACAACAGTACAATTTCTGAGCTCTATTATAACTCATGTTGTAAAGACATAGGGTAACCTTTGAGAAAAGCTCCCCGGTTGCAGTACGGTGGATGTCTTGACATGTATGATTGCTATAGGCAAGCATAATGCAATTCAGAGCACTCTGAATATATCAGATCACCTCCACCATCAGACTTAAACAGATGCAGAGGAGAAATCCTGAAGGGTGCTGATGGAGGAGAAAGAAAAGAAAAAAGCGATTATACAGGCTTCTGATGTGGTGAGGAACACAGCCGCTAAAATATTAAAAGGTCTTTAAAACTTCACAGCTGGTGGTCTTCCCGAATTTGCAGGTGGACAAATGCGGAGAATATAAAGGGCCCTGTGCCAAAATTGCTTCAAATGGATGCTTACTCACTGCTCTCTCTCTCTCAGAATCACACTTCTGCATCTGGCTAGCTACATGCCTCCTGTACCCACAAGCAAGCTGACAAACCATTAGCTAGGCCCCTTCTTCTAAACATCAGAAAACATATCCCCTCAACACCCCCAAAATCTCTCTCTTTCCCCAACTTTTTAATTAAAGCCAGATATATCGAACGCCTAGCTGCGTCCACAGGGGCCCGATATTAACCTGATTTATAGCTCCCTTTTCAAATATTAAGCATTACGTTTATTGTGGTCGCTGATCAGATACGATCAGAGTGGACATTTTTATGAACAGCAGAGCAAAATGCTGTATAAATATTTCAAGTCGAGGAATAAATGTGCTTTAATTATTTTCATGCTCAATTTGAAGAGCAAGGAATGAAAAACACATTTGCAGCAGACAGGCCCGGGTTTGTTCGCAGTTAACGGCAGAAAAATAGCACATTGTTGTTTGTACTTCTATTGTGAGCTTTCCCAGATTATTTCAGAAGTATATCACATCAAACCATTAGCCTGATTTAAGGCTTCTGCTCTGGGTACTTCACTAAATCTGTTCAGAAACACAGAGCCGAGGCTCTTATTGCTCCGAGCAGTATGGATGTGAGAAACTGACTGGATTGTTTATGAGAAGTGTTCAAGAGTTTTTGGAACACTTTACTGATTCCCCCACTGGGACTACCCATAATTCCAAGCCTCAAGGTACAAGATATGTGTTATGCCTTCAATTTTATTGCACCAAATCTTATACCGCCAATAAAAACTTAAGCCTCAGTGTATTCTCTGATCTCTTTGATAGAGGGCAAGGCACATTAAATGTAAATTAAGTGTACATTTATTGCTTATGAAGCGAAAACAAATTCTGATAAGTATACTGAATGTCATCCTTTGTTGTAAAGACACGGCAGCTGATAGGAAATAGTTTTTAAAATGTCCAGAAGGAACAATTCAAAACTGAAATATATTATGAGTCAAAGCAAATCTTATCATGCTATATAAATTCCCGTCTTTCAGTATAGAACAAATGAGGTATATGCATGATAGTTTATATCATGTCTTATATCCCAAAGGAAGCAAAAAGCATACTAGAGAAAAACATCATGTTGAATGAATAAGTCTTGTTTGTTAAACTAGCATGCAATTGGAACCGGATTCTGTAAATACATATACAATTCAGACAGATAGTTTACACAAAGATTGTGAAGCTTTACATTTAATCTTATTCTGGTTAAACACTGTGGTTAATATACCAACATACATAAACAAAAAAAGGTAAATGAACTGTCAGTAATTAAATATGGCCTGTAACTTGACTCACAACGTTACTGTGAGAACCAGGGCACATTTTCTTAAACAAAAACACTCCATCACACAACACAAGCAGCCATTCACATCTGAGCTGTTAATCATGCTTCATCAGTCCATTCTCATCCATATGACACATATGTGTCTTTTCATGACTGATTGTTTAGTGTGATCTCAGCTGGAAATATCCCAGCATGCACCGGTTGACACTCCTTTCAGTAGCTAGACACTGGGCCCAAAGCAGGAGAATTGAAGCTATACCATCACACGTCCACTTTAAAGACAGTATGCATGCGGGCTCACAGCTGACAGCACAATAGTAAGGGGTGGATGTGGTTCATTACCGATTAGAGAGCCCTTGGAAATAGACTGCCGGAGCATCCCGTAGCTAAAGAGCTAGCACTTTCTTGACGATTACCAACATGCTGAGTTTGAGCCCATCACTGCTGACGAGAATATTCGGGTCTCGATCGCCCTTGCTGCCCGCCTCGGAGGTAAATCCTCTTTGAGACGGCATGCTGTTTTACCCTGGAAGCCAATTCAGAAGAAATCGCACTTAAGATGCTTTGCATGATCGGCTCTCTTGATTTTCTTGTACTTAAATGTCCAACCTGCAGTAACCTCTACCCAGTGATTCACCCCTACCAGTCTGAAGTGCTGGTGCAAGAGCTTGAGCAAGTCTTAATCAGCCTTCTCCCCTTTTTTCCCGTCTTTTCTCTTTCTCTCAACACATCATTAGCAGTCAAGGCAGCAGCCGTAGCGCTTTGAACCTGCAGCTCTCTGATCATTCGGAACCGGGCCATTTCTAACCACATTATTATAGCTTAGCGCTAATTTGGGTCATGTGTAGTTTGCTTGCAAGGCTGCACACCATCTGAAGGTGTCAAAAACGATCAGAGAAAAGAGCAGTGACAAGAAGCTTCAGCCACTTTTATCAGAGTGCTGCTCTTATTTTCAGTAATGGAGCTCAAAGTGGAGGTGTGGGAAAGTCTGTGAACTTTTCATGCGATTTTGTTCCTCTCCGGAGTTGCAGAACACAATGCACGCCTTCATTTTCTCCTGCATGCCGCGTGCTATCACAGCAGCACAATGCTGAATATCAAACAGCCCCCGATGTGATGAAATACAACGACTGGCCTGGGAAAGGGTTAAGCAATCTTACTGCCTACCTCCACCTATTAATGGACCTGTGCTGAAATTTGTAAACTGGGAAACCTGATCCATTCCAGCTGACAATGTCATTCTCTTGCTCCTCAGTGAGTGCCTTTCACAGCGGCTGCCATGGAAACGTGGATTGAGAGCACGTTAGAGACTGGTACCAGTTTATGCCAAGACCCTGTACTACTGGTAGGCATGCGATAAGCAGAGCCGCGACTCCAGGCTTCAAAAGGCCAGGCTGCTGATTTAAGACGCCGCTCGGGGAGTCTTACTGGCTTCTTTAACATCATTTCCATATCAGAAGTAGTATATTTAGGGACATAATAGCACACTGTTAGGAAATTTAGTGTAACAGGGTCTTATTTATGAGCTAGGCAAGTGATTCATACGGGGCTTCATGCTAATTAACGCGTCTCATTCTAAGCATAATGCTCATGATCAAGTGTGACTAGCTAAAGGATAGTCTTAGCGGGCATCAAATTGTCATGCCTGTGTGTGTGGCGGAGAAAAAAAAGCAGCTAAGTGTGGAGCTCTCTCTCTCTTATTTCATTGAATGAATGTCCTCCGAGACACTGGGGATCACGCCTCTGACGTCACACACCGTCAGCCATGGTTACACCCCCATGGGACTCCATGCCTCTTCTCGCACATATGCAAGCAAAACAAAGTACCAACAGTCATTCACAAAATGATTTTGGAAATTATTTGGCCTCACACACAGCATAAACGCTGCACCTTTCTGTGTGTAATTTCATACATATGCTAAAATGATTAATGTAATGCAAAATTGTAATAATTTTTTTTTCTGGTTTCTTTGAAACAGACGGATATGCAAACAAGATGTGCATGCATTGAGTAAGCCACCAGGACACAGAACAGAGAGGCTAATTGGGCTAACAGAAAAATAATTATGACCAGCCTGATCTCATTAGTATTTATAGGTATTTGTACGTCATGTTTACACATATATTATTGTATGTTTGGCCGTTTCTGTAAATATTACCAAACATCTAAAGTACTCTAAATGCATTTACATATACACAGCTTAAAATCATTATGAATACTTTATATTATAAATACATTTGTACACACATTTTACATTTTTATTTTAAATATATTTTGTATATCATATTTCACTGATTAAAAACAATCAAATCTACCTATTACTTCCATGAATTCAATATTCTATTAACCTAAAAAATAAATAATATTTACGTTTCACTGTTTGCATGCCTTCTAAAACCACACTTTATCTAGCAATACCCCTATAAATCACAGTTCATGCATGACCTTACACATTGTCTGCTTAATAAGTGTAAAATGCATGTAAGCACACTCAATGTCATCCAAAGGCCTGTTAACTTTTTACATTTGAAGTACAGTATAAACAGGATCTGTTTAGACATGCTCTAATTCTTTAGATAGAGCCACACACAAAACCTCATCAGCTTCAGGCTGCTATTAAAAACAAAAGATAAGAAAATACACAAACCTCCATAACATTTTGTGTCACCTTTGACTTATGATGTGGCTGCGTTGCCGGTATCCATTATGCATGTTTGTGGAGACGCCCTTACAAGAGCTGTTATGACTGCAGTCTCAAGCTGTGGAGAGAGTGAAAGGCTGGATGTCAGACAAACACCTAGGCACTGCTGCATCCACGTCTTCACAATAAATAGATGGGGTACGTCAAGCAGAATATTCTGCAAGCAATGACAAACAAATCAATACTCCTATATAACGTTGTGCAAACAAACTAACCAAGCAAGACGGTTTTGATTTGCATAGACAGAGCAATTATATTACACATTGATTGGTCGTTGAATTTGGTTGATGGGAGGTGGTGGAGGTGCTAGAAGGGCAAATGTATAAGCAGAGATAATGCATGTAGTACAACCAGCCATAAATAAGTGTTGCCCTCTCCTCACCTGGTTCTGCTTTGCGTGTAAGTAGATCTAATCTCTCACTTCCTGGAGTAGTGAGTAAAAGATTAGATCCATCTGGTGCCCCGAGTTTAAAAGGTCTTCCGACTAGCCTAAACTTTATATCTATTGGAAGCCTCGGCTCTTTATTTTTCATGTTGTGTGTTTGCACAGGGAGTGTATTGTAAATTTAGGCCAGTCAGAGAAATTCGGTGAACTATTCATCAGATTGAACTCGGCCCTTTATAAACGTTGCCTAGCCTGGGCCTCTCTCTCCCTGTCAGGAAAGTGCTGGGTGATGGATAACTCTCTCGGCTAAGAGGCAGCCCTGGGATTTACAGGGACACACTATCAGACACAAGGTGTCCAGCGGAGGCGAGGCGAGGCAGTCGTGTTAAAAAGTCAACATAATGGATGAACCTAAGGAGCGTGGTACTAGAGGATGAGATGGCAACGATCTGGCTATTTATCATTAGCCTGGATGAATCTGACCTATCTGAACACTTCCTGTCAAGCCACCATCTCTGTGTGAGCAAGCCGTGGTGACTTCAGCATTTTAGTGTGCCAGAATTCTCACTTTTTTAAACTCGATCAAACGCCTCCCAAAATGAAAATTTCAGTAGGCTCATAAAAAAAAAGTGCCCCTGCCTAAAACTTCAAAAACATAACTATATAATTCACAGCAGTTTCCAGCCCTAGTGGCAGTAAAACAACAACAACTTGTATTCCCCCTCACACAAATTATGATTACAGGGGCAGATTATCAATTAATAAAGTTTTTTGTGCGTGTGGCTCATTGTACAATTATGTACCATAATGCATGATTTGTAAACTAGTACATTTTGACATCTGCATCACATAACGAGCTCCTGATGCAGTAAACTTGCTCGGTAGTTCAACTGGAAGAGCATTTCACTCAAGTACAAATCACAACACTTGATAAAAGAGATCAAAGACTTGTAGAAGTAAGCTAAAATGGCATGGTTAGTTTAGCAAATGTGTTTTCATCTAGCATATGCTTTTGCTCAGACTGTCAGTTACAATTGGTTTAGGACAGGGTTTAATGTAGGTGGTACATTGTTTTAAAATTGTGAAAACGTGCCGCAATACGTACAACAACCAAAATTCCAGTAATATAATTACGTTCCACATTCAGATAAATTGTTGTTGTTTTTTACCATACAATGAACGTCAATGGGGTCCAAATCAACACTGGACCTCAATGAATTTCATTGTGTGGACAAAAAAAAAAAAAACACTGAGACAGGTCTTTCTTGTGTTCCGCAGAAAAATTAAGTGATACAAATTTGAAACGACACGATGAGTAAATGATTACAGATTTTTTAATTTTTGGATGAACTTTCACTTTAAGAGTTTGCCATCTTCAGATAAGACTGCTGGTATCATGAGAAGCATCAAGTGGAATATTACTTCCTGACTTGCTTGTCATTAGGTGGTGAACCTGGAAGAAATTATGTTGGTGAGAAGGAGGCCCATTATCAGCGCCATCAGATCTAATGCAATAAGGGGGCTAGAGCGTTTTCATCCCTGAGTGGGTCTGGTAAACAAGCAGCAAGTAGAGGAAGATCCCATCAGCATATGCCATCTATTATAGTATATCCACGGTTATTGCTCCTGTCACTTTGTATATACCACAAAGTGTGGAAAGATACGACCTGCAGAGTCACACAAGGAGCTATGCACATTAAGAAGAAGCCAAGAGTCGTAAAACAGACAATAGAGTGATTCTGAGTGCTTAAAATAGACTTCCCTCTTCATCAATCCAATGCATGTCTTGAGTTGATTCATAAATGCTGTTCTTATCACAACCAGAGATTATTTTTAGCAGCATTCCTGTTTGCGGCCTGGGATGACAATTTTCTGAGTGATTTGCTCCCCTCAAAGCTAAGCGGGCAGCAAACGCTGCCTGTCAGATGGTGATGGCAGGAAACATCTAAATTGTGTCATTATGGAAAGGTTCATGACAGACGCTGATAGTAGAGCTGCGGTGATGTGCTGCGTTCAGCTCAGCCAGGTGTAATTACAGCCACTTCTGCCTGCCTGGACGAAAAACATTGTGTTTTTGACCCCTCAGAGAGATTTCAAGACTATTCCTCACGCTGTAGAGAACAATATATTGGGTTGAGTGATTATGGTACTGGAAAAGCAAAAAGACTCCTGGCCTGTTTCTCACAGCTGATCCTACGTGTTTTAAAGGACCAACCGGGTGGGGGAAATTTCTGATCACATGGAGACTTTTTAAATGTTAAACCCCTCAGATTAGAAAGAAATGACTTGAATGCAGACAGAATGTGTAAACTTGCTTCATTCATTTGTGGAGAAATAACAGGAGGTTAATGCTCGGATTAGCAGGCCTGGTGGATAGATGGGTTTTTAGCGTGGTTTCCTTTTTCCATGAGATGTTGAAGTATGCAATGAAGTCTTTCTGTGGGGCAAATGAATTAGTCCACTGTTCGTCGAATTAGTCCGCTGTGAATGTGTAATGTGTCAACTAAAGGCGATTAGTTTGTAAATGTAATTTGAGCTGTCAGGAATTTAAAAATATAGTTTAAGGGTATTTAACTCATAAGCAGACTTACAGGCAATGTGTTTGGCCTCATGTCGTCCAGTCACTACATGTACTAACCGTCAAAGATTTAAGTCATTTCAAGGCTGTATGATTACGAACTCAAATCGTATACCGTTAGCTGCTTGATCCTCTCTGTGAAAGAGAAAGTTATAAAGAGAGAATAGCTATTAGTCATTAATTTGCGTTTTCCTGCTGAAAAATCCATATTAAGCTAATCGATGTGTTTTGTAACATGTTTGCTGGTTTCTGCCTGATCCAAGCAGGTTTCTAGATTCTCCATGTTGTTTTTTTTACATCCAAGATGGTCTACCAGCTGTTCGAAGTTGGTTTATCAGCCTGGACCAGCTAAACAAGCTATAAACCGGCTACCATGTTCCAAAACAAGAATGTCTAGAAGGTCTAAAATTGAGCTCATTCTTACATTGACTTGATTTAATTTACAAGAATTGTTCGTGCTATGATATTTAAAAAAAAAAGAAAGAAAGAAAATCTGCTCCCTGTTGTCTTCTTAATTTAGGTTGTCTGTCACTCCCCAGGGAGATGTTAGGAATGTCTTGACCCAACGAGAATAATCTCATTCAAGTTCTTGCTGGGAAAGGTTAATGGGATTCTCTGTTTACTCTGTAGGATAGGCATTTGTTGAGCTCTCACTGAAAGATTCCTTTTTTAAGACATTTCTGGCAGCGGTTTTTGAATGCGTTGGAGTTAAGGACAAACATAGACAAAAAAGGCAGAAAGACGTATGCATAAAGGGGAGATGAATTTGGAAGAACGGGGTGAATTATCTTCATGAGCTTCAGCGGAAAGAGGATAGTATGGCATGTGTATTACTATGGAATAAAGGATTGGAGAGCAGTGGCCTGAAACGGGAAACATAACTGATGATTGACCGGGTGCGTTTTCCCATTCATCCCCTTAAATAATGTAGAAAAAAAAAAGACGGGACTCATTGATTCTTGCTTCTGTCATTAGGAAGACTAGGAACTATCCATGGAAAGACATCCAATACCTATGATGAACTCAAACAAAACACCCTTAGAAAGCCAATTCAGGACTTGAATGGGAGATCACTGACATCAGACAGTGCTGCACAGATCAAGGTCTCCCCAAAACCTCCCAGAATGTTTGCTCTCCCCGGAGGACTTGTTTGATTTTTCTAAAGAGGTTAGAGGTTAGAGACGCACTGATATGGATCAAGCTGTGGATATGAGACGGGTTTAAAGGATCTACTCGCACTTATTGAGAGATGACTGGAAACATCTGAGCACACTGACAAGCGAGCAGCGTAGTGCACATAGACGCACAGACAAATATGTGTTCAGGACAAGTGTCTGTCCCTTGTTCTTGACATGAAGTGAGAAGTTCAAAGATTTGCATGTAAACAGTGTCCGTGACAGTGTTGAGGGACTTTCTGGTAGTTTTTGTGCAGTTTCTTAAAGGTGAAATATATAATATGTAACTCTGGCTCAGCCAATGTTGTGATTTTGGGGCAGGGCTACATATTTATCCAACCACTGGAACATTTTTTTTGTTTGAAGACATTGTTTTTTGCAATTCAATTTAACCAAAGTGACCAAGATACTTTGAAAATAGACAAGTGCATTGTCCTTTTTATCATTTTAAGTTGGGTTTCAGAATTCACATGTACCTTTTCTGTCCGCAGGTCCAATGGCCTCCACCGAGCATAGCAAAGAGCTGGAGGAGGTGGGCAGCATGAGGACTCCTTTACGGCAGAATACCGCTCGAGCCGGCCGGAGCCAAAGACCCTCTGGCTGGAGGAGGAGACGCCCTCGACCCCGTCTCTCCCATAAGGGGCCCATGCCATTTTAGAGCAAGGTCAGTTTGACATTACTGTACCAATGCAATAGCCTGAAAGCAACAATAAGCACAGAACAGAATATGAGTAACCAATAAGAGGGGGGAAAACAATCTAATTTTCATCTATAAATGGAGCAGTTCTGGATAGGCCTTGAAGAAAGCACCTGTTTCAATCATCGAGTGCATACTGAGGAAGGTTGGAAATGCAGGAGAATAACATGAAAAAAGGGAGACTGTGATTGACAGAAACCTGCTCGCTCATTCACTTCTTTCATGAATTATAGATTACTGCTGGCACAGAAAAACTGCATGTCTTTATGAGATTACCGGACTTTAGACTGCCAGCTTCTGTGGTCCCAATCTTCTCCAGAAGATCTACAAAACCCATACAGAGTGGAATATAATACAATGTAAATGTTGTATTATATCTGAGTCAACATGTTTCCGTTATCCTAATAATGCCAATTAAATTCCCTATCCAAAGATAATACTCCAGAATCTCGTCTGAACCGCTACAGCTAGTTTTTCCACATAAAAAGGATATTTAACTTAACGTCTAGATAAACAATTCCTCCGGCAACATTTTTTTTTTTTTTACGTTTAATAAAAGTTTTTTTCTCTTCTTACAAAGAGAAATTTTCAGTGATGTAGCACCAAAGCCTATATTTTAATGAAACATTCAAGTTACAACGTCAATAAATAAAAGAGAACTGTATCTGACAGATGTTATCAGCACGTTTATGTTTTATTACTTACAGGCTTCGTGCTGAAATACTGACCCACGTTTTTTCCAGAAACGGAGTGGTTTTTATTAACAAAAAAAAGATTCAAAAAATGTTTGTGGATAACAGAGACATATTCAAGAACTCATTCACAGCTTTTTTACATAGTCCACAGAGTAAGGTGACGAAACAGGGTACAATGACCCCACAGGAGTTCACAATACAAGCCTGCAGAGTCTTGCCATAAATTAACTTTATATAGGACCATAGGCTATGGAGAAGGACAAGTCAGCTCTTTATGGCACAGTTAATCGTCTTTAAAAGCTGAGAGATGAAGGCAATAAAGAGTGAGAAATCCCAAACCCTCAAATAGCAAATTAAAAAAAGTTCAACTTGGTAAACAATTACCATTCATTTGCTTCATCAATCTAAGGGGGGAAAAAATCAAAATGTCTAAATGACACAAAGAGCAAAGCCTATGTATGTACTCCCATCCCGACCAATAAAATGCACAGATTCTTTGAGCGATTTAGGCAGTTGATACTTGTTTTGATCTCCAGAATACTGGCAGCACAATGAGGAGAACTGCAGGAAGTTGTGTAGCTCCATTAAATGGAACGGCTCAGTGACTCACAATGTAGAGTCCACAAACAGCACTTCAACCCCAAACAAGACGAAGATTTCTCTTTCATTCGGCTCCTTCTTCAGCTCCCTTCATGCCGTACTAGGGTTCAAAGTTCATGTCTTTTAGCACATTCACCCACATTCCTTTGGGCCCGCTTTGGTGAACTAGTTCATTTGAGGCGACTAATGTGCCAATCAATCCTGCGGTACCAAACCCCAAAATTCTTCTCCTAATCCACTCACAGTTCATTATATCCACAATGTAATACGTTTACATTAATATTAATTTCCTTGACAGACATTTTATCGCTAAAGAGAACATGTTGTGATAATTACTGTATGACACAGTACAGTAAATCAGTCCATGGCCCAGATGGGACTCCCACTAAAGTGTTTGACCTGCATCTGGCTTGTGTACAACATCTCACATTTTGTGCAGTGTGAGAAATGTAGCCTCACACTTCATCATCTATGGCTAAAACGGGGCACAGACTGACCGGGGCAATTAACTCTCCTCAAGGGCTGATAACAGACAGAGAACCACCGAATAAGGCCACAGTGGAGGCACCTGAAAGGCTTTTTTTCTTTTTTCATTATGCAGTATCACCGTGCTTGCAGATGAGAAGGATGTCAGAGAAGGAAATCATTGCTTGACTAGAATTGAGAACTTAAGTTAACACCAAGGGGATAATAACATATATATATATATATATATATATATATATATATATATATTACATTCTCCTTTAAGGAATTTGCACAGTTCAAAGTTAAGCTCAATCAACAGCATTTCAATGTTAATTCGATCAACAACATGATGATGTGGTTCATTACCACAAAAGAAAAAAAGAAAGAAAAAAAAGTAAATGGAAATAAAAGGGGCCAATTTCTGCAGAATCATAATGCAAAAATGTCACGCAACTACATTCATAAGAACACTTGTATTCATTTATTTTTTAAACCTTGTGTATTATTTTAGCTATAAGGTTGTTCTCGTAATTTTTATAATCGTTGCCACTATGTTGTCCCAGCAACAAAGTTATAAAATTGGATATAACTGGAAATGGTAAGTAATTGATTTCCCATTTCACACAAATATCTTGTTAACATTCATATTGTTTTATCTTGTGGCTGTACTATTGAGAATATTTTAGCATTTACGGATTGGCTCCATTCACTGCAATTGTAAATGCCTCACTATAATCTATAAAATGTTTTTTTTTTTTTTTTAAGAAAAGGAGAGTTCTAAATAAATGTTGTGGTAAATCAACATTATGCCACAAGAGCTGTTGATTGAGCTTAACTTGCCTGAAACCCTGAATATTCCTTCAAGACCAACCAGTCCCAGCAAGCAATTTTGCGTTTAAAATACATCTAATAGCCGTCCAAACACAGCCGTGACGTATAGGCTAAAAAAAAATATGGCAAACTCTGGGCTGTCAGTGAAAATTTAACAGATGTCTAACCATAATCTATGCTATATAGAACATGTCAAAGAAATTAAGCCAAACTCCTTGTTATCACTGTTGACTTGCCTTACATGATGGAATATCATACATCTCACAAGTTATTTTGGCTAAAATTACATGCAAACAAATTCGATGTTATTTCGGCTAGTCTGGTTAGTGGGTTACTCTCGCCAGACTATCAGGTCTATAGTTAACCTTGACGGTGAAATGATGGCTATTGCTTGCTGGGGTTTAACTAAACAACACATTGGACAGAGCTTCTTCATTGTGAATGCTCTGGGAAGTAAATGGAAAAGGAGGTTAAAAGCTCAGCTGAAGATTATGAGAACTGAAGGTTGTGGTAATAGAACACAAGAATGAATAACCCGTTACAAGATCCAGATGCCACAACATATAAGAGGAACAACACATGTTGAGAGACCTCCTCTTCAAAGACTTCCTAGCACAAAGGCATTGCACTGCAGAGAGCTAGACATTGAAAATCTGCCTCATTAAGTACCAAGGGGCACACTAGATGATTAGAAAACAACTGCCTGACACAACGTTTCTCTTTTAAAATGCTCCCTGTTGTTGGTATTTTCTGACAATCGGCATGATGTCATAGAGCATCACAAATGTGATGAGTCACAATCAAAACATGGTTCAGATAAGAATCACTGTACGTTACTCAAACACAAAACTATGCAGGTGTAACACAGAAAGAAAAAAGATGGTTCTCATTGCTCATTAGTGTTACAGTCCAGATGCATGAATTTGATCAATGTATAAAGGCAGAATCCTAGTCATCATGGAACGTCCTACGTGACAGACATGACTCTGCCATTCATTTCAGTAGTTTGGCATAATAATTTTGTTATTTTCATCATTTACTCACCCTCATGTCTTTCCAAACCTGTATGACTTTCTTTGTTTTGTGGAACATAAAAGAAGATATTCAAAATATCTTCTTTTGTGTTTTGCAGAAGAAAGAAATGCATTCAGGTTTGGAACGACATGAGGGTGAGTAAATGATGTCTATCCCTTCAATAAGCTTAAAAATACATACTGTTGGACAAATAAATATAGAGTAAACTAACAATTTTACTTGCACTGAACTGGTTTTATTGATACCTTTGAATACAGAATGAAACATTTCACTCGTCTCATCTGCCATCTTGTTTTTTTTTATTAAGTTCGTCCCAATGCGTTATCCAGCTGCCTTCACAGATTTTCCTAAAACAACGCATCTTGTAGTTCACCTAAAAACAAAGTCTGTCATCACTTACTCACCATTATGCCATTCAAATCCTGTATGCATGTCTTTCTTGATGATCCATACTGCATACTGAAATAACTAGCTGGATATATTTTGAGTAACCTTTAGGATATTTAAAGACTTGCTCTAACTGTTCTTTTCTTGGCTGTGTCATACGTTCGGTAGCCACTACCTGTGGCAATTAGTAAAATTACAGAAAACCCCTGTATTGTACCTTATTCATGTCTCTTTTCTTTTGTCCACAGGCACAGCTTAGAGTGCCCTCCCCCTTGGTTCTGATTTCTATGCTCTTCCTTTGCCTTGGGGGGCCTTGCAACAAGGGGCCTTTGCTAGCCCAGCCTGAAGAGTGATGTCCATAGCACCTGCTGGTTCTTCAAGCAACTCTTCTTCTGTCCACAAAAAACCAGGACAAGCCACTCACCCTCAGCTCTACGAAGAATTGTGGGCCGGGAACGGGGGTGGGGGGGGGGTATTGAGCCCGAGCTATCAGATTCTGTCTCTCTCTGTCTGTCTCTCTCCTCCTGTGGTTTTTTCTCATTTGCTTTCTAGAGCCCTTTCATGGCCACACTTTGCATGATGTGTGAGCAGTGGGGAGCCTGGTCCAAACAGTTATAGTCCGAAAAGCATTTCTTCTCCGAGGTTTGCTAGTCCCATTCTCTCCAGCGTGAAGGTGACCACATCGCTTTTTCATATTGCTACTTGTTGGCAACTCTTGGCTTATAAACTGTGTTTATGAGGGAAGAAAGTGGTAGGGAAACGAAAATAAGGCACAACTAACTGTTCAGGCCCATTATGGCCAAGTCAGCAACATTAATTTTTCACATTTGGCACAACTTTGATCATCTGCCTACAACAAAAAATGGATAGTTAGCTTAATAATAGCATGAGTGCATTTACATGAAAACCACTCACACACACAAAAAAAATACTTTCTAGAAGCCTGGCAATGCAAGAAACCATGTTTAAATGAGATAAACTGTTTGAATCGAGTTTTGGCGCCAAAATGTTAACACACACGTGCACAATAAGTATGCACCTTGTATAAGTATAAATAAGTATAAATCTGCAGATTGTGCATGTAAATGCATTCAATGTTGGTTCATTTATAATGACCTCTAAAATATGAAATGAATATAATTCATTGGCACATCCATGTAAAACAGCTTGATTGCATCTCATTGTGCTGTCCAATGGTCATTGCACTTCATCCTACCAATGAGCCTAAGAGTTGTCAGTCATCCGAAGCTTAAGGATAAAGCCACAGTGTCTCATTATCAAAATCACACTCCACTTCCATGAGCGTGAGATCATCGGTCCTGAGCCCTCTTCTCCTCCCCCATGACACACGCTGCTTTACAGCAGAGATACATGACTGTTAACTGGCCAGGGTGATCTGCTTCATACGGCGGACCATCTCTCCTTTTAATGAAGTGCCAAATAGCAAATATACTCCACAGTGCTGCCAGGAGAAGAAAAGTAAACATGTTACCTCTTATCTTCGGGGAAGCATAACAACTAACCACATGTATGCATTTTGCCATTTGTTTGAACATCCAATGTAAAGGCAATGGTAGCATGGTTTGAAGACATTAGACCAAAAAGAGAAAAAGAAAATTCCATACAGATCTGATGATTTAGCCTGATTGTCCCCTTGACCAGATTCTTTGACTGACAGAACTCTATGCCTTTATTTGACATCATACTGGAAATGATTTCTTGTTTAGTTCTCATTCTTTTGGTGTTATTTTTGTTATATTTCAATTCATTTCTCAGGGTGCTGTGACAGAAGCCTGTATGGTCTATATTACATGCATTTATTTAAGAAATACACATTATTTGTATCTGCACCATTTAGCTTCATGCTTATGTATCCACCACTTTAGCTACATATTCAGACTAAGTTTTTACAAGCCATTATTGTTCTCTCCCCAGTGGGAGCAGTTGCCTTTTGAGTTTGAGCCTCTTTAGCACAGACGGCTGTGACGGTTATTAAACCCCATTGCTAATCGGTTTTAGATTGGAATCGCTAAAATCTCTTTCAAGTCTGATAGAGCTCACAAGTCAAATTGGCATGACCACACTACCTTAGCGTTCGACTGATTAATGATGTAATAATCTATAAATAGGATCAATCCTTATCAATCCTTCATAACTTTCAGTCAGACACAAATTATGAGGCTGAGATTAGAGGCTTTTATGACACTGTTAGCTAAACTCATTAATTAGACAACACGGCAAGTTATTCCAAATTAGCATTTGAGTCCCTCCCCCGATTTTCTGTTCACCGTTTGTCTGTGGATATGGAAACAGAGAGCCGCCGCGTATTATCCGCAAACACAGCCTCGCGGCAAAATCAGATCTTCATAAGAGAGTGCCTAAAAACCACAGTGGTAAAACACCCAGCCGAGCTCACCTCGATTAAAAATGTATCGAATCTTAGGGCACTGTGAATACTAATAATTCCAGTCACGCCATGATTATTTTATACCCTCTCAGACAGAGATGTGGATTTCATTAACGCTTTCTCAGAACGATAGTTCTCCCGAGAGCTCTGCTTCATGGATCAGTAGGTCAGAAAGCAGAGAAGATCTAAGTTTGGGCGGCTGAGTTGCCGTACAATCCGTCTGAAGAGTCTGTTAGAGGTGCAGAGTAATGCCTGTATCCACACTGTTGTTCATGAATGTATCTTCACCATCCTCACCAGAGCTGAGCTGCCCCTCCAGGGAGGACCATCGAGCAGTGTTTCAGTTCAGTTCAAGCCTTGAATCTTGAAAAACTAGCCCGTCACTGCTACTTACGACAACCGACCCGATCCCCCTTCCCACCGATGGTGATGGTTATCCGTTTCATCAAACATCCAAAGACAAATATGACAAAATCCAAAGCTCGCTATAGCAGAGACCCCTATCAATCACTTGGCTTTCCTCCAACAGTTCTCTGTACGGACATGCAAGGCTGCACTTTTGCAATTCCATTATGCTGCTGGAAAATTAAATCCTGAAAACAAGTCTTTTGGCATGTAATGGTTTTCCAGTGTCTTGTGACAATTTAATTGACTGATTCTTGTCTAGCTGGTTGTCCAAAGCTTACTTTTCGATAGAGTGTGGAAAGCTGTATTTTATTTTTGTGTGTAAGGTCGTAAAAAAAAAAAAAAAAAAAAAGTGTAGAAAAAGTAGTCTGCTGCAAAATATGTCGTGGACACAAAAAAGCTTTCTCACCCTCCTCCGCAGTCGAACTCGGTCCATCGTCTCCGTCAGCACATCAGGTTAATGGAGCTTGCGGCACCAAGAGTACAAGCACGTCCAGACTCAATACTGAAATGGCAAACACACGCATTATACTTACAGAGCACAAATCATTTTGTACAAATGTTTTGCTTTTCTTTAAAGAGCTCACATGAGAAACTCATTCCTACTCTATCATGTGTTTCTGCCCAATTTGGCTTCATCATTAGTCCTATGCACTTGTATGCACGTTCCACTTGATCATTCAGAGGTCTTTTGTTTGAGTACAGACTTTTGCATGGGAGGAAGGTATCCAGAAGGTATTTGTATGTTGAAAACAGAGCTGTGGAAAGTGAAATGAGTTCCCTTGATCGTTTAGAGACAAAGAATAAAAGCCCAGAAAACAATACAAAACTCCTCTTTACCATTGTGATTCATCACAAGAGAAAATACCCATTTGGCCGCTTGTTTTCAATTAGCTTGTCACGGTGCATGTAAAATGTGGCGACCAGATCAAGTAACTGAAATCCAATCCCAACAATTCACAAATGTCCACCAACTGCTTGGGATGCTAAGAATGATCTGATTATTCTGTTACTTCAAACAAGATTTCACACCCACAAAGAGCTCTAACCTCTATCCAAAACATGCATCCATACACATGGCCTGTTTGTTCAGCACACTCATCCATTTCAAATCTCAAAATCTGTAGTCAGGCCTGGCATTTCAACAGTATTAGTGGGCCATGTGAAAAGCAGCGTAACGGCAAGGTATTACTCCTCCTCTTTATTCCTGTTGGAGGTGTGTGCTCATCAAACTCACCTGGCCAAATGTACAGTCCCTGTCTCTGTTTTGATGTTGAACTGGGCAAAAACAAATGAATAAATAAATGAATTAAACAAGTGTATCAGAAATGGTTGAAATACTGTGTACATATTTGAACTTTTGGTTTCTAATTTATAAAAGATAAGCTTTAGCTCTTGGAGTACTTATTTTATTTTCCTTTCATGCGTAGCTTTGTGTTTTTATTTTCTATTTCTGTAAAGTGTGTAAATATATCTTTATGATAATAAGTAATATTAAAAATCTTATTTTAAGAAACAAGTGTGAGTTTGTTCTTTTTATAAAAATGCTACAGAAAATATTAGCCGTTCAAAATAATTTTCATTATTTAAGACAAAAATATAAAAAGAAAACAATTGTTTCTTCCACATCATATTAATACATGACAAGCTGAACTAGCATTATCTAGTTCATAATGACAGTTTAGAAATCTTGATTGGTCAGACTTACTCTTAAAGGGATAGTTCATCTAAAAATGAAAATTCTGTCAATTTTGTATTGTTTACAAATACATAAAACACACACACACAGACACACACTTTATTACTGTATACTTATTATAAAGTGTTAGCCATAGTTTTTTTTAAGAACACAATACTAATGCAGTTAATATCAAATAAATGTTGGTTTAACGCACTTAATGACATTTTCCCATTTTCCGTGACCTAATCTAAAGTGAGAACTATTGGGTAATAAGTTAAACAACTTTATCTAACTCTTTATGATCTAATTAAACAATATTTATTGTGTTAATTGCAGTGACAATGAATAAAAAAACTCTATATTTAGAGTATATAGATTATATTAACAATGTAGAGACTACAATATACTAACTACGATTTAACCATAAACTAACAGTTAGCAAATGACTTGCAAGTACTTTATTAATGTAGGCTACACTTATTATAAAGTGTTACCGATATTTTTTAAAAAAAGCCTGTTTTTTATCCATATAATGAAAGTCAAAAGGGTCTAATGTTGGTTTACACTCAACTGACTTTTAAAGTGTGGACTAAAACTTTCTTCAATGAAAAGAACAAGAAAAACAAACTATCCTTTGGTAAATCATAACATGGAAATGGCCTTCCATATGTATGACTTTCTTCTGTGGAACATCAAAGATGATATTTTAAAAAAGAAAACCATTTTGCCAATACAATGAAAGTCTGAGGGGTCCATTATACTTTTAGACACCATTGAGTTTCATTGTATGAACAAAAACATTTTGCAATAAAAAACAACAACATGCTTTGGTAAATCAAATTATTACATTAAAGTGTCAATAATATTTCTAACACAAAAGTTGACATTTTTAGATACCAAGTCATAATTATGAGATATAAAGTAAAAAATGTTATGAAACAAAAAGATTAAATTATGAGATGCCAAGTATGACTCACTTAAATTATGACAATTATGACATTTTTGTCTCACAATTTTGATTTACCAAAGAAAATGTTTTTCTTATGTGGTGAAAATGGGCTCCCATATGTGTTCCTTCCTTTCTTCTGTCCAACGCCAAATAAGATATATTTTTAAAAAGTCTGTTTTTTATCCATCTAATGAGTCAAAGAGGGTCCAATGTTGTTTTGCACCGCACTGACTTTCAAAGTATGGCTATGGACTAAAACTTTCTTTAATAAAAATGACATAAAATTAACCCTATAACATTAATTAAAAATACAAATATTATTGCAACTGTTTATATGATTGAAAACAGAAACTGAGGGAGAGAAATAAAGAAAGAGAAATTGACCAGAAGAAATGGTCCGCCTGCAGCCCCTCATTGCTCCGTCCATTGGGAGCAGCTCTGGGAAGTGTCTGCTTAACATGGTGAGCTGACATGGGCTGACAGGCAGTAGGGTACCCCACGAGGTGATCGCACCCCGATCCGGAGAGGTTATGTCATCAAACCCGGGTCAGCTGTATAATTGGGCCGGGGGTCAGTGAGGTGATATGGAGCGTGACAATGAAGCTCTAGAGTTACAGTGGAGGTGACTCCAAGAGGCAGTTATGTACCCCAGACTGTTCAGGGATCAGCAAGGAGTCTGGTCACTCTCACTGCAATAAAAGGTGTCACAGAATCCCATTAAAGCTAACTTATGGATTGAGTTGACAACCCTGGACCAATGAAGACGTAAATGGCCCTATCTTACACCCGGCGCAATGTAGAGCCAAACAAAATTTGGTGCTGTATTTTGCTAGCAAGTGTTTTTTCAAAGTCCTACAGTTATCATTAAAACGTCCTGCGCCACGTTGTTTAAATAGCAAATGCATTTGCGCGCCCATGGGCGTGCTGGTCTGAAAACGAGGTGTGGTGCGTTGCTATTTTGAGGCAACATAAATAGACTGCGCCAATGACCAACTGAAACCTGGTCTAAAGTCAATGGCGCAATATTTTTTGTTATTTAAAGAGCACGTAAGTAATGTGCGCCTATAAGCGGGTCAACAACACGCATATACTCTGCTTATTAAACACAGGGACGCACAGCAGCACACAAACATGCCAAATATTAAAATGAAAAGGATTACAATGTAAAAGATTATTATTGTGTGCATAAAGATATGGTGGAATCCAGCTTGTCCTGTAGATAATCTGCTTACGCACTTTTACCTCGCGCACGAGCAGTTCCGTTTGCGCTCTGGAGACGCGTTCGGTCTTTCCACTATCAAATTCTGTCGCAAGTTGTGAATCTACCATGGCGTGAGCGCAACTGGCATTCAAAGGGAATGGGAAATGAGACTCTGGTTGGTTTAACGCACGAAAATCCCAAAACACACCCATTATTCATTAAGATAATAGGGATTTTATAGACCATTTTAGACCATGCGCCTGAAACGCAGATAATTTTTCCTGTCGTTAAACTAGCAAAAGTGGATTTGGACATGCCCTAAGTGAACTTGGGCCTTGTGCTTTAGACCATGCACTTAGATCATTCAAAAAGGGCTCAAAGTCTGTTAGATGCTTATTAGCTATCACGTGGTGTTCTAAATGATCAATAACGGTTGAGGTAATGGAAAAATAAAAGCTAAGATGTTACAACTCGAACTTCAAGCCAAGACACAGCAGTAACATCTGGAGCGGCCCTGGCAACAAGCCTCCGGTCTCTTCTGCCACACCATAAAAGCCTTATTACCATCGGCTGTCTGAAAGTACCACCAGCGGGGATATCGGTGGGTGTTTTCTGGTTTCCAACTCAGTCATTTCTAATTAATCAGCCGCACTGATACATAGTGGATCTGACAGCACGTTGTCAAATCACTGCCATTCCAAACGTCAAAACTGCAGAAAGAACAACATCACGGGCAATTAAACGCATTACAGCCTCCAAGAGCTGCCACTTGGACTCCTGCGCGGGGTCTGCGGCTGCACCGAAGTGGAAGGAAAACACAGGGGACAGCAAACAGAGCCTGGAGTCAGGTAAGGAGCAAGAACAACATAGGCCTAATGCACCTCAGCTGTGTTAACAGTGGCCGTCCTGCAGGGAGGGTGGATCATTGACGTGGACAAAAACAACAAAAGCAGCACAAATGCTAAAGGTTGTGGGTGAAGGGGTTGTGGCGAGCCACCAGGGAGTGGTGTAGGAGCGTCCGTGCCATTTTGAGAAGGTATAGTACGAGGCTTGGTATTCAGTTACTGCTCTAATCAGGGTGCCAAATTCTTGTGATTTGCTCAAAGAGCCCCCTGGGGAGGACCTACTCTGATGGACCAGTAAAGGAGAAGGAGAGAAGAGGGAATTTGTCTCACCACCACTGATCCAAAAAACACAGTCCGTGATTAAACACAAAGGGAACGACTTAAGCTTGATCTCATTGGTATTCATGTAGTACTGTGTTATTATTTTGTACATCTGGATATGTTGATAAGTACAATATGGATGTTTTGACAGCATCTACACCTAAAAATCTTTATGCATTAAATTGATAAAAAATTACAGTAAATGCATTTACATTGTAACAAAAGATTCCCATTTCAAATAAATTAAACGCAGTTCCTTTGAACTTTCTATAAATCAAAGAATCCGGGGAAAAAAAATCAATTTCCTAACCCAATAACTGGGTAACATTTATAAAATTACAATATTAGAAGCATATTAATCAAATAAATTAATTAAATGTTGACGCATTCGTGTGTATTCTACTTAACTCACCAATCAACTTGCAGATCTTTCCCGGATCTCCAGTGGTCTCTGTTTTCAAAGCACTGGTTCAGAGAGACGCTTGAGATTGTTATGTGAATGGGAAAGATTGGAAGCTCTTCCTCAGTCTTTATGAGGTAGAGCTTCCAATCTTCCCCAATCTTGCTGCTTTGCATTTCAAGCAGTAAACAAGACTCTGCCCACAGGGATCCTGTGACATTGTAAAATGGAGCAAGGGCTTTTGCTTAAGGAACTTTTATTGAACCATTTACAGTTGCCTTGGCCTACACATAAATTCATTATGGCAACACTTTAAACGTCAGCATATGCTTGAGCTCTTCTAAATGTTAACTAGCACTCAATGTGATTTTACACCCAGGCATAAGTCTCACGAGGGCCCAAAGGAAGCAGATTAGGAGGAAGCCACCCCAGAGAGAAGGTTATCAGTGCTGAGCACCATGAGAGATTGTCAGATATCTAACAATAAAACATCCTGATCCAGGAAAGACCACTGATGAACTTCATTGAAGTGCACCATACTGTGGCTCCTCCAAAAAGCGTAGAGATGCACTTTCCAGCTTATCTCAGAACAAGTGCAAAATTATTGACTGCTAAGGAGAGCAATTATCTGTAGGGTGATGCCACATCTTGAAGGGAATGTCAGGCCCTGAGGGAGAGGCTGTGGTTGGTGGCTGCAAACCGGCAGACGTTAACGGCACAGCCACCGCTTAGACAGAGAGATAGACAGCAGCACAAGTCGCTACCCTCAAGGTATTCAACTAGGCCTAATCTTTCAAGTGGGAAATTAATCTTCCTACTGCTCAGAGAGAAGAATAAAGGCCGTTTTGTCTGAACCTAGTGAAGTTTACCATAATCAGAAGCGCAGCTTAACTAAAGTTGGGAAGTTTGAGTTGTAGGAACTTGACAATGCAGTGAACTCTTCTCTTATTTACATTTTTCCCTTTTTTGCCAAAATTACATAAACCATCTGACACAAGGAGAAATTTCATGTTAAAAAAAAAAGTTAAACGATTGGGCAGATGATTTTTATTTCCACAGCTTTCATATAATGAAACCATAGAACGGGACCATATACTCACAACTGAGATAATCCCCGGGAGCAACCTGGGGTCAAGTTCCCTACTAAAGGCACAATGGTGACTGTTTTGTGCCCTTTAGAAAGGCACTTAAATGGTGAACTTGAATCAAACCAGGACCCTCACAGTTACTGGCCCTGAGACCACGCCACACCAGCCAAAAAAAATAAAAGGGCTGTGTGCATGAGGAATTGGTCATAATTTTTCAAATAACCCTTGAAATGATCTCTAATTTGAGCCGATAGCCTATTATTAAAATCAACTCCACGAAAGAGGCAAATACATAATGTGGTGCTATGATACCCTTTCTTTAGAGCTTCATTGATCGATTAATAATGATACATTTACATTTTTACATTTATGCATTTGGCAGACGCTTTTATCCAAAGCGACTTAGGCCTATATCGCATTTCAAGCTTCACATTTACATTCTTATCAATTCTTGCTTTCCCTGGGAATCGAACTGTTGCAGCCATTGCTACTCATTCAGAGCAAAAGAATTATGTCCATTCAAAGATAGGCTATGAGCCAAATGGATTTTGAATACAACTTGTGGAAAAATGTGTATCTTCGAAAATTATATTGCACAGTTATATAACTGTGTGGAAAAAAGTGTTCAATTGTGTGCAAAAATCACTAATTTACATGTCTAAAATTGGTGCTATACACCTCCAATTATGAGAATCGGTAGCTGTTATACATGTACTGTCTGACACACAACACACAACCAAGTAGGAATTTCCCTTTACTTGGTAGACTGTACTCTGTATACTCTATATGACAATAAAGCTTTGAAGAGCAGAGGTCATCCTGAAATTATACTGGCTGTGGAAATCACTGTGAGATAGCCTAATGTCAAACATAAAGAACAACAGAAGCATCAGGGAATGCTGCAAGTTCAAGGAATGCAGAAACAATCTTTGCTGTAGAACATTACATATGTCGTACATGAAACATTACAACAAACTGAGCTCAATGAGAAACAGACCTGTTTTTGGAGGAGAGGCACATTAAAGCACAAACTGCACTGGCTATATCATCCTTTACCTCTCAGAGCTGGAGGAGGTTCTGATGTAATGGCTGGAAAATCTTGGCCGGAGACGCTTCATTCATGCGATAAGGCTCACACTGACTGCCTTTGTGAACACTACACAGCTTATAAACGCATTAGTATACAGAGATGGAGATGTCACGGAGCAAAAGAGATGGTTTTTGGGAGGGGGCCAGACTGCTATAATTTGCCAACTCGGATTTGATGAACCCCATTAAACGATAATAGCTGATTTTCTAAATCGCTGCCAACGCTCCTCTCTTTAACAAGCTTCTGAGGATGTTTGCCTGTATCCATCCTATTAACTGCCCAACTCTTCCTGATGATGTCTTAATGCAGGTCAGCTCCTCCGGGTTTTAGAGAGAGAGAGAAATGGATAGAGCAAGCTTTCTGTTCTCTTTTTCTTATCTTTTAGCACAGCCAGCTGAGCCCCTCTCAGACACCGCCGCTCAACAACCAGCCAGGCTTTCTTGGCGCAGTCTATACCACATAGAGAAACAGCCCCACCACAGACTAAATCTTAGCGCATCTGGATCAAACCTGTTGTCTGGTTGATTACAGAGATACGTCTCGTGCCATGCGCACCCAGAATATCACGAGGAAGTCAAGATGTGCAGTGATGCTGACAGATATGCAAATCCACGTGCACTGTCCTTCCCTCAACTCTCCCCGAGGAATAAATCTGCATTTCATCACGGTTCCTTTAGGTTGTAAATGCATTAAATATTCAGGATGTATATTAAAAATGCAGCTGAGCTTAGAGAAGATATGTAAAACTTCACCTCCACGCTGAATCAAAGCATGTGCCTTATCAGCTAATTATTTTTCAGTGGATTGTTTATTAAACATGAACCCGAAGACCTTCCTTTCTGCTTTTTTGGAGTGTGTTGTGATGGCAGGCAGGGTCTGGGTCTGTTCGAGACAGCCTGTAAACAGAGACAAGGGAAGTATAAAAAGACACGGGCAGAGTGGTGCTGAGGACCTCCATCCCCTCGTCCTGGTCTGAGGAGCCTGCTGTGTGGATTACAGCATGCAATGGACAGCACCACAACAAGACCATGAAACAGGAAGGGAGCACCAGAGAAATTAAGGGCTGCATTGAAATGTAGAGACGCCCTGATTTCCAAAGGTCAAGTCAAGTGGGAGTGCACAGTTGTTAAAACTTTACTATTAGGGCAATATTTTCATAAATAAACTACATTTTCAATCAGAATTTTTTTTTTGGTACCATCTCAGCTATTTAAAAAATATTGTACAAACTAATCTGACTGCTGCAGGTCACTACTGCTGTCTATAAGGCAAGAAATCCATATGTATGCTAGATAACCAAATATGCTTTTTAAAGATAGGCCCAGTTTTAAAACAATGTTAGCATAAATTATTTAATTTCCTATCCTTTTATGATGACTTTGCACTGATAAGGGACAACACACTATTTTATAAAACGTTTTTTTTTTTTTTTTTTTATGAATTCAGAACATTATCAAAAATAAAATCAATTATTGTTTCATTGATAATTGAAAGTCACATCTAGGGTGTTTAATCTTAATAAAGTACCGTACATATACTCTTTACAGTCGTGTTAAAGAATGTGAAAACAGATAATTGCTGTGTCTAGGAGTAGGTACTACATTTGAATTTGAATTTACTTTGCGACCATTAAAAAGTATGCTCTATATAGTATGATTATATGGGTAGTATGAATGAAATTACTACATCTGCCATGTTGTTACTGTCACGTGACCTAGCAGCGTCAATTGCGTCGCTTCATTTCTATTTATAAATCCTCTCCTGCGGCCTCACGGGATAGTAAAGTGTCCTTTGACTGCACACTTCAATATCTCAGCGGAAGTAGTAGGTCATCCAAGGACGTTTCGCCTACTGTTTTTTAAATATTAAGCATTCAGACATAGGCTACTACTCTACTGTTTTTCGCATAGGCTACTATATAGCAGGGAAGTATTTGATTTTGGATGCAGCGATTTTTTTCTGACAGTAATGACAGAAACTATTTATCCTTCCTATACTACCGATCATAAGTGTTTTGGGTGGTAAGATTTTGTAATGTTTTTGAAAGAAGACTCTTCTGCTCACCAAGGCTGCATTTACTTGATCAAAAATACAGTAAAATCCTTAATATTGTCAAATATTATTACATTTTAAAAGAACTGTTTTCTATTTTAATATAGTTTAACATTAAATGTATTCCTGTGAAGGTAAAGCTACATTTTCAGCATCATTACAGTTTTCAGTGTCACGTGATCCTTCAGAAATCATTCTAATATGCTGATTTGCTGCTCAAGGAACATTTCAGATTATCATCAATGCTGAAAAACGTTGTGCTGCTTAATATTTTTTAAACCATGATACATTTTTTACATTTCTTTGAATAATCTTAAATTCAAAATAGCAGCATTTATTAAAAAAAAAATATATATTTGTAACATGTCTTCACTGTTAATTTTGGCCCAAATCTTTTGAACAGTAGTGTAGTAGATCCTCTCTACTATCCCTGAAAATAGTGGATATTTTCGTTATTACAGCTACTTTGAGGCATATAATTACAATCCAGATTTATTTGCCTGGATAAGAGTCTTGGCTAAGCTAAGTAAGTAATCAACAAAAAAAGTTAGCTCTCTGTGTTTAATGTGATGTTTGTGTTCTAATCTCAGCCAGAATCCATGGAAAGCAAGTGAATCTTCAAACCACTACCACATGTTTGAGTGTTGCAATGATTGCTTATTTTGTTATGATAACAAACAGCTGGCATCTGATTCATCACCGATAGGCAGTGGAGTTTATATGAGCATGATCAGCCATGATTACCACTGTGGTTGTTGCCATGACTACAGTTTGGCGGAGTGATGCAGTGACCCCAGCTCCCCTGCTACTAACTGGCCGTAGCCCTGAACAACATGACCAACTGAGCGCCTCAGACAGTCGAGACATCTTTGACAAACAAACAAGTCAATTTGAAGTAGCCAGACAACATCTGCTGCAAAATAATCTACTGTGCTTTGCCTGGCTGGAGATTTTCAACACTAAATGTGCCCCATTTGACACGGTCCATTACTTCTAGTCAACACGATGAACCGTACACCGCAACAGCGATGATAACATCGATTCTAAACGTACTGCTGGGCAACAATCTGCTAAACGAACATTGAATGACTACGATAAGTTACATTGTACAAAACTCCAGTGAAGACAAAAACTAACAAATTTAGTAACGTTAGGCCTAGAAGTGAACAAATAAATCTTAAGAAACGTGTTGACCAAAATTTTAATATATTGTATTTTTTTTACAATATACAGCGACGCGACAAACTTACCTGTTTTGAGTATGGGGAGGCTGCAGACCTGGAGCCGGTACGCCCCTGTTGTTCCTGATGCGTCCAGTAGGGGGAGACTGTACAGCGACACGAATTGAGGTATGTTTTAATCTTTTTTTAAATTAATTAATTTATTTATTTTGTATTGCAAATGAAAGGATACAGACATTAACAGTGAGAAGAGAGAAAAAAAAACAAGGGGGGTATACGGACATCAAAAGAGATTGAATTAGGCTACACAAATCAATACAATATTACATTTTGTCAATAAAAAATGAAAGGTTCTTTAGGCCTACAACAGACTCAAGGATATTATTTGTTTTAGAAACCTTTGAGTTTAAAGGTTTTGACATTGGATGGTTCTGTCTTTATCCATATGAAACTTGCCCAGAATTTACCAAAAAGTTCAGAACGATCTGGCTTAAATTTATCTTACCACGTAGGACACTGTTTTGTAGCTGTATGACGACCAATAGAGAATAGTACAGCAGATATTAAATCGAGGATCCATATGATTACTAGGTACTGTAAGTCTAATGGTCTAAGTATGGTTAATATCTAAATGTAACTTTATATAAATTCACAACAACATATTTCACTTAGTCTCCATATAAAAACATACGGTGAATAGGCCTATAACTGCAGTAGGTCATATCATTACTTGTCATAACACGTAGTTGATCCAACTATGTGTATTTTTAATTTTTCAATTCACAAAAACAAAAGTCTTCTGTAGGCTGAGTGAAGAGTGAAAACCGACTGAATATCTGCATCTATTTTTCTATTTTAATCCGTGCAGATCTACACTGTAGCGTTTATATTTAAATGAACAAAAAACACAAAATTGTCAAGTCTATGGACGGGTTATTAATGTGTTAGCGTCGATTTAATGATGTTTTTTCGCAGTATATCCCCCTACTGGACGCATCAGGAACAACAGGGGCGTAAAACTGCCAGGGGCGTAAAACTGTTTGGGTCCTATATCTACCGGCTCCAGGTCTGCAGCCTCCCCATATAGCCTGTTTTCGGCAGCTCGGTTATTTTAATAACAGATTCGTTTTTCCAGTAACCCTTTCGCACGTACGACCACACGTGTGATCAGTCTTGTTAGCTGGTCCTTGGAGCGTACATCACACGGTGTGATTAGAACGGTTAGAGCATCACGTGATCAACTGCTAAATTAAAATGCGCTTTCGCGCGTTGGCTGGCGCTGAGCCAGAGACGGACGCTGTATATATCACAACTTTTCAGTGTTTTCAACCTCACAATGTTTATTTTACGTTTCAGACATATAAATTCACATAAGTACTAAAAAAACAATACATTTAACGTGTATTTACATAGTTTGTAAAATACACACTGATGTCTATGTGAACAACAATAATAATAATTTCCATTATAATTTAGACACGTTTTATTCATATCAGATACACATTGTGTAAGCAACTTTAAAGTTTACTCTATTCTTCTCCCAGTTCACCGGCCACTTACTTTCATGTATTTCTGATCCGATTCTCTCAAACTAACATGGCGGCGCCCATCGCGCATACAGCTCAACTAAAGCGATCGTTATAAAGGTGTTTAAACAACAAGACACAACCACTTTCATATATTTGACAATCGGAATATCAGATATGTCATGTCATACCTAAAAAATACGCGAATATTTTGAATAAAAAGGGAAAAAGGACATAAAAGCAGATCATCATTCATTCAGCACTATTGTGGCTGCGGTGTGTCACGTGACAAGCAATGACGCGTCACCATGGAAACCATAAAGTGCCACGTTCTAAATAATGGTCGCCTTGAAAAACTCACGCTGGGGGTTCAGCCTAGCTAGAATATTGAATGGTCATTGCACACTGAGTAAGAAATTCTCGCTCGTTAAAAAAAATAATATGAGTCACGACCTTATGTTTTGTCAATCGCTTACACACTGCATCTGAAAGATTCGTCCGTCATTACAAAAAAATCGGATCGGGTTCGATTTGATGCGTTTTTCGCATCCGTAGCAAGTATTTTGTGAGGTGTTTTGACAATTCAGAGCCACCTAATGACAAATACGAAATAACGTATGCGAAAATTTCGGACACGACGTTATCTAATACGTTATCTAACGTTAAAACGCTAACGATATCGCTTTCGAAATAAAGAAACGTGCTCAGTCAGTGCTCACCTGTTCTCTCCCTCACATTAGGCCTTAGAGAAAATCCCGAGCTTCCCACTGGTATTTACGACATTGTGGTGGCGTTCAAGTGTGTTCAACTCGTAAATACGATCTACAGTATAGGAGATGACTTGAACGCAGCACAGCACAGTCCGATTAATTTTAGTGAATCTGCTGTTCATCCTAAACTGTCATCTCGAAAATGTACTGTAGTGTTGGAAAGTCCGATATGTTCAATCTGTTTATTCTAATGAAACGGTCACCGTGCTCTCTTCTTTAATTTTTTGAGTTGAATGAATCCAATCCAATTCAAAATCCAATTCATTATAGTGAATCGGTTCGCTATAGGCTCGGTCAAAAAGCGGAAGGGAATGGCCTACCAATTAATTGGAATGAACAGATTCACAAAAATAATTTACCCTGTTGTCGACCTATAGTTATGCAAATTAGCCCAAGGTGTTTTTGTTGTATTTAGGTTAGGATCAATTTTCCTGTTCAAGTTTGATACTGAAACCCTAACTGAGACTGTTAATTCATTCAAAGCAAAAATACAGTTGTTATTAAATAATAAATGATTAGACAGTTAGGTTATAGGCTACTTTTTCATTATAAAAAAGTAAAAAAAAACTACAAAAGAAAACAAAAGTACCCTCTCTAAAAATCAAAAGTGACAATGACGCAAGAAGTCGGTTGCAACTTCCAGTTCATGTAAACGAAAAAAAAAAAATGTTTTGTTTGCTTGTAGTGTAGCTATAACTAACTTTTCAAAACATTAGTTTTGAATTACTTTAAATTATGATTAGCTTGTAGCTTTCAAGATAGCTTCCACAGAACTGGTTTTAAGAGCTGTTTCAGCGACCCAAAATGCGGATCAGTTCTCTCAGCTGATAAACTTCTGCATAATCAAACCATGGAGCCTAAATACTCTTTACATGCTCTCCCAGAAAGTCAATGATGCTTTTTAAAGTTATTAACAATCAGTGGAGGCTATTTTCTTTTCTAACTAGGAAATATCACGTATAATGTCCAAGAGCCTGACTCTGCATAACTCCATATTTATCTGTGCACTCTATAAAGAGTACAAGTCCCTAGTGGGCTTCAGAAGTAGCACCCTTGCATGTTCTTTCCACATTTACCCTGGGAGAAAGTGCATGATGTTTATGTAGTTGCCATGACGAGAGATGTCCTTTAGAGAGAGACTGAGGAGGTGTTTAATGATCTTCGCCACCCTCAGGTTTAGACAACCATTATAGCATCAGTCTCAAACGTACACAAGCGCTTCTCTCTTCTCAGCAGGATAACCAATGATCGCTGGCTGAGGACCAAAAAAAGGGATTTTTTTTTTCAGCTTCAATACCACCCAGAAGCCTAATACCATCCTGATGATTACTACTGAAGCTGTTGACAAAGAGATGATGTTCTCATGCATATGAAATGTCTTGAAGTCTATACATATCAGACTGGTTGCATTATTTAGGTTACCTTTCTTTATTTGCCGTCTCTTGAGAGACATGCATTCTTAAACTTGGATATCAGATTCATGAGAAAACCAAACACAGCATGCAAAGAAAACAAGCGCTCCTGAGAGACATCCATATGCGTAAACAAATTATATTCATCCTATGTGGAAATGAAACAATGAGCTTCTATTGCTTGGAATTCAACTCGCATCGTTACGGCCATCAATCATTAAATATTCTCATATTCAAGTCAAACTGCACTGCTCAAGAGTGTCTAACAAGGTCAATGTATTTGGCTTACAGTAAAACATATGGGAAGTGTTTGTGCAGTTTAAAAACGGCAATTAACATTGTTTATGTCACAATTCCACATGCAAGTAATTCCCATAAAGCATGATGTGAATCAGCTCCATGATTTTAACAATGGCAAAATAATATCTCTTCTCAAATGCAGTTCACATGCAAACAATCAAACGCATTTAAAAGCTCTTCAATTGCATTAACGTGCCACCAAAGGGCTTGGCGAATTTCTTCGTGAAACGCGGACCTACGCCGTTTCTGGAGCGCATTTGCCTTTTGCCCCAGCAGCTCCGCAGCACATTTGTCTTCATCTGAGGCAGCTGCTGAGCTGTGTCTGGCGGACAGCTCCTATTCGTTCGGTTTGATGATTAAATAGATTTTGATTTGGCATGCTGCTGTGTAAACTTCCTGTGTGGCTAACCCTCAGGTCTGGCCTCGCCTCTGGGCCCCCCAAGAGGGCCGAGCGCCATTGCAGTTACCATCCGTCCAAATTACCAAAGTTCAAAAATTCCTGTTTAACCCCCTCGTTTCTCCAAGCATCTGGGTGTTCTTCCAGGTCGTTCTCCTGTTTTTAGCACCAGCCGGATTCCAAAGACTTTGTGAATATTAAACAGCACCGACTGCAGGAATGGCTCCCAAATGGGCAGCAGATGTTGTTCGAAGGAGAGGTGAGATTGTTTTGTCTTCAAATGGAGTTTGGATATCGCCAGTTGACAACACTTCACAGCAAGTTACCACTAAAGATCAGTGACCAGAGTTTTCACCAAAACATAATGGTTACAGATGACTTTGACCTCATCAAACCCTTTTATCGAATATTTACAAACCATATGGTAACTGCATAAACCTCAGAGGTTGAGTGTAAGTATCTTTTCATCTGTTGGTAATCACTATAAGCTCCATATGTTGTTAAAGTTCCTTAGGAACATTATCCTGCAGCTTTACTCTGGTAATAGGGGATATAGAGTCTGCCATAATCTCTTTAGTATACAAGATGTGTCAGATAACATTATTTACTAAAAGAGTAGAGGGGTGCCAACTCATGCCAGCTTAAGCTGCCAAAACTGAATACTAAAACTAGTCAGTACAACCTCCTGGTTACCTGCTTGACCTTTCAGCTCTGAGAGGAACCAGACCAGTATATGGAGTAAGATGAATGAGTAACTAGTGGAAAATCATTTCTGAGTCTGTTTAAGATCCAGCAGCAGTCATACCTTCAGGCTAATGCTGTATCAAACTCAGCGAGACCAAAGAAAGGAAATGGCTTCGAAGGATGAAACTAGAAGCATGCAAACGCATTTTTAGGGATTTATACAATTCATATCCTACTTTTCACTCCATATAAATACTAATAATTGCTGTGATGATAAAAGCAGGAGCTATAAGAAACATTTTATTTTTACATAGCACAGAATGAGAATATTTTCTGTACACTGTAGGCTATATGTATTTATATTAACTATAGGACATGGGATTGATGGGACCAGTAAATGCATAGTTTGGGGTTAAAAGGACAACTAAATATTCAAGCATGTCGCAGAGCATTATGGGTAAACATGCCTGGAAACATCTATAGTGAGAGCCCTCTTGTAACGTCTTAGGTCAGAGTAATGTTCCCTCAATGATAAATTGCCGATTTACTGGTATTTTTGAAAAGGTCCTGTTCACACATGATCTCTTACCGGTAATTTACCAGTACTGTGTGAAGGGGGGTTATGATGCATAAATGTGCAGTCATTAGCAAAATCAGACAAAAAAGGTAGTTTGTCTATATTGTCAATAGTGTAAACTTAAACCCGCAGCAAAATCTTTTCCATCATGCAAAATTCATAATCGCGTGGGTAAATAACTGGATTTCTCCTGCAAAAGCCTTGCTTATTGTGGTCTTAAAGGGATAGTTCACCCAAAAATGAATATTACCCCATGATTTACTCACCCTCAAGCCATCCTAGATGTACATGGTATTCTTCTTCCAGACAAATACAATAGGAGTTATATTAAAAAATGTCCCTGCTCTTCCAAGCTTTATAATGGCAGTGAATGGCAGTTTATGTTTTGAAGTCCATCAAAGTGCATCCATCCATGATAAAAGTGCTCTGTATAAAGCTCTTATAATGCTGTTGTATGACTGTGGTAATTTTAACCACTGACTCTTCACATCCTCATCCTTTGGAAGGGTTTACAAAGAGAATTAGCTTTTGCTGAGCAGAAAACAGCATCTTCTCGACATACACAACATGAACCAGAAGTTAGCTACAGCGTTTGAGGGAGGGTCAAGTTGTTCACGGGCGGACAATGTAGTAGAACATAGGCGGGCATTAGGAAAATGTGTTACCTAGTGACGTATAGCCGTAACAGAAATTAGATTCGAATTCCTGCCGACTCGTTTAGGAGGTTCAGAGTCGATTCTTTCTTTTGAGAGACGATAACTTTATTTAGCGTGCACTTTTGGCTTCACAACTTTGGAGATCGTTTACATTCACAGACAGCTACATTACACATAGCATGAAAGGTAATATTTGAAAAAGCATAAAGGGGGGACTTTAAAGTCGGCATGAAATCAAAATTGACCCATTTACTTTGTTAGCGGATATTACTAGTCTTGTGGTGAACAATTAATCCGTGCAAGTTAATACACGGAAAAAAAATTGTTTGCCGAAGTTATCTTTAATCAAAGTCTGAAAAGTTACTTCCGGGTCTGGAATGGTTCTTTTTTCTGATGACGTAGGCATGAGAACTTGGGTTGTTTAAACGCTTAACCACTCCCCTCAAACCGTTACTCTGCTATGAGCAGAGATGGAGAGGAGGAGCGCTGAAGTAAAACCCTGCCCTCTGTTCAATATTCCGTTTCACTCGGAAATGCGTCACAACACTTGAGAAAAGTCGTTTGCAACTTCCGGTTCACGCGGACTTTAACAATTATTCTAAATTGATTGGAAGTCAACACCACAATGATAATTACACTGAGGAACAATATGGTTTGAATCTCTTTCAGAATCATTTTTTTTTCTTTCAGCTGATGAACATTGACAGCCAATCAGAATCCACTCGACTTTAAAGAGCTTAAAGCGGCAGATGACAAAACTGCAGCTTTTGTTTATAATAAACAGGATGTTATCGTCTGTTGGTATGGATGCTAATAATGCTTTTTGGTGTGAATGGGCCAATACTGACAGAAAGTTGTTTAGATGGTTGTGACGATGAAATTCACACTTGAGATCCTGTCAAAGTCAGGCTCTAAATCCATCCTGCTATGTTGACCCATCAGCCAGATGAAAGAAGCACCTGGACAGAGTCACTGATTGCAAAATCATTACCCTTCAACATCCCAATTGAATTTATGTCACAAAGAAACACAGTAACCTCATGAATGATGAGATTCTTTATCAAATGTGAATCAAAAAGCCAAGAAGATGTTTTCACTTGTGCATTATCATCAGAATGAACAAGAAAAAATAAAGACGACCATGATTTAGAATGGTGTTTGGTGTTCTCACTGTTATGTATGCAGCTCCATGATCCTAGTGCAGAAAGTGAAAGAGTGACACCTTCTTTCTTCGGCTGGCAACATCTTGCCGATTCCCTGTAGCTAAGGCAACCTCTGTCATTTATTATTTGTTCGGTTCTTATTATGGAAAGGCTTTCTCAATTGACTCTCACTTTTGTATATTTTCACAGTCGTTATTTTCTTTCTTTACTCTCCCCCCTCCGTCTTTGTTTATTTGCTGTAATAACATGCTTGGTCTCGTTTTCAGACACATCATACTTGAACCTTAAAAATGAGTTTTCTCTTTCAAAGGGACTTTGATTATTTGTTCAGTCGGTCAGGTTGGGATAAAACAGCCGAGTGTGTCTATCAAGAGGTGAACGTTGAATTGAATCACAAGCTGCTCTCATAGTGAACATTACCTTAAATTCCTAATCCAATTTTTCATGACTGAAACAGCATGTTCTGTTCGACTCAAATATCATAAGGTATTGCCAATGACTACTTTATGCAAGGTTGGATGCCATTCTTCATGTGAAATTCCCCTGTAATATGTGTGGGGAACAGGGTAAATCTAAACATGACTGGGAAAATTTAAACATGTCCGGGTCTTATGTCACACCAAATTCGAAAGAAAGAAATAAACCCAATTTTAGTGCCATTGCAGTTTTTTTTTTTTTTGCCATTATGCCATTGTTTTATTTTATATCATTTTATATAAAAAAATGTTTTTACATATTCTTTTACATAATTTTACAATTTATTATTATTTAATACAATTCCATTTATCTATATTTAAATATATTGAATAAAAAAATACTGTTATTAAAATAATGATAACCACCATTGAAAATATTTCGGATTATACCAACAACAAAACTACCAAAATAAAAAAATTAAAATTACTCATTTGGGTAGAAAATGTGTTTAATTATTAAGTTATGTCACAATGAAATGAATGAATCTTTATGGCCCTAAAAGGCTCCATTTTGTTTACGCAAAATATTATTTTACATTTTTAATTAATTAATAATTAATTATTCAACATCTCATTCTTATTCTTATTTAAACCTTATTACTTCCAACAGTGTATTCATTCTTACACACAGGCTGGCCTTCTGGGAAGCAATAACACTGACCAGACTCAGGTGTGTAAACTTTCATTAGCATTAGTATTAGTGAAGATTAGGAGCTGCTTTATAATCTTTGTTATTCATAGATGTCTCTCCCTCGATCTCTGCCTCCATTTTCACTTCTCATCAAGGGCATCAGGATTAAAAGGCCAGGGGTGTCACTGACCGCTGACCCAAACCTCAGCTTTGATGACTGACCCCTACTGCCAAGTTGTCAAGGTTTGAAAGCTAAAAGGAAGACCGGCCTCTGACCTCTCAATGTCACTGCTGGCCTACAAGGGGTTAATAGCCCCTCAAACCTTAGCGCCACTGGGAGGGGTCAAAACTCCCATACTAATATATCATGTCCAAACCTGCCATTATCATCAAAATAATTCTGTTAATGTTTTAAAGAGCAGTTGTTTTTGTTTTAATCAGTTGTTTTCAGCATAGATAAGCTGTGTTTATTCAAATTGGGAAAATTGAAATTATGAAATTGTAAATGACGTACCCACCACCCCTACGAAATTAACAATGTAGTGCAAATGGATTTAAACAGGCATTGCCTGTGTTTAAGAAATGTTTCATTGATCAGATTTAATTTGAGGTACATTAGTACGCGGTAAACAAATTAGCAAATAATGAGAACACAATATTCATCACATTAGAGACAGAAACAAGCTGGGAAAAGATGCAAAACAATGTGCATCGAATAAGAAAATGCCCAGCCAGATTTCCCTGCATGACCTTTTGATCCCCTCCTGCTGATGGCAGATCCTTCCCTCCTCTTTCCCATTGTCAAACCTCAGGAAAGGCCAGAAGCAAACTAAAGTCCCCACAGGCCAGCAGACCAGGCCCAGGGTCCCATACTTCACCAGAAGCACCCAGAAGGCTTTGAGTGTATTTAAAGAGGGGGAGGTTCAGGGTGATCTGGTGCCCTTGGGCAACAAGAATGACTAAGTACCTCAGCAGTGAAAATAAGGGCCCCAAAGACAGAGTGACTTCCTCTCCTGCTGGCCATGTTTCATATCCACAGAATTAAAGGAGTCAGTTTGGCTGCACAGGTCAGTTCAGCCACACCACAGCCCTCACGGATGGGCTTCAATTCAACAGGAATTCACGGGTCCTGGATAATCTTATCTAATCCATTATTAGCTGCATTTTTCATCTTAAATGCACAGATAACAAGCCTCTGATAGGGTTAATAGCACAGCGCTTACAAGTGAGGGTCAGTATGAAGATTGAAGGGCTTGCTGGGTAAAACTCCACAGCGCTCCTCTCCAAGACTTCAAAGGTGGTGAAACGATACGGCACTTGACTGACAGAAGGACGATTGCGGTCTCTTTCAAGTCCATGTCGGCAGAAAACACTCCCATAAAAAGTGAAATGTACTCAACTTAGAGTTCAGAAGAAAAAATACTTTTATTTTTTTGAAGGCAAAGATTTATTTAAACGCTGTAAGTTGTTGCACAGAAGAGAGTCAGTATGTTCAATTAAAACTAGCTGCAGATCATAAGGGACAAGCAAAAAGTCCAACAAGTCAATGAAAAATGTGGAGTACTAGAGTTAAATCCGTGAATTTTAGTTACCTTATTTGTCAATATGTATGTTTTATCCAATCAAACGTTTTTGTGTAGTAAAGCTACAATCTTCATCTGTCTAAATACACATGACAGCTTTTGGACAGAACAGGAAAGGTTAAAGGTAAAGTGAATGTCATCAGGCTCTATCTGCAGAGTGATACGACTCTAAAGTGTCAATGAAACATGAATGTATACTACCATTCAAAAGTTTGGGGTTGGTAAGATCTTTTTTTATGAAAAAGCCTCTTCTGCTTACCAAGGCTGCATTTATTTAATCAAAATACACTAAAAACAGTGAATTGTGAAATATTATAACAATTAAAAATAACTGCTTTGTGTTTCAATATATTTTTTACCAATGCATTTTTTAACAATGCAATTTATTCCTGTGATGTGCATGCATGTTCAGTGATCAGTGATGAAACTGCAAGCAGAAGATTCCTGTGCTGAAAATCCCCCAACACTCCCACTGCTGCACAGATCCAGTGTTTCTTGAAGACCCCGGGTTACCTGCCACTGACCCGTTATCAATGAGCTAGCACACACTCCCTGAAGTTCATCTGTCAGTGAAGCTTTACATCTGCTCAGAAGGTTAAGTGTGTCTGACAACTGTTTTCTTTACTATCTTGATTTGTGAGACTCATTGTTAAGGGTTGAACTGTATGTGGTTTTAGCGTTTCTTTGTGTCTGCTTCAGTCCAGAGAAGTGCATCACATTCTTGCATCCTACAACCAGCTCAGTCTCTCCACCTCTTCTTCAACCAAACCCCTGGAGCAGGGAAAAAAACAACAACTCAATCTGCTTTTACTTGTGAAAGGTTAGGGTAACTATTTCACTGCTAACCAACCATCTCAGTAGCTGTTTGCATCCACCCATTTTATACACATTTTGGGATATCGCATAAAAAAGCACTGGATAGAAATGCCAAGATGCATATAAATTCTAAAAATGCATATATAAAAAGTTGTGCACTCAATTGAGGCGGATAGATTTTTTTATCTGACAAGAAAACATGCGCATAAACTAAGATGAAAAACATTCACCGAATAAATCCCTCACATGAACAAAACAAAACTTTTTGATTTTGCCTCAACAGAGGAATGTTGCTCTAAAATGTTGGTTTGAATTCTGAAATGCCTGAACCAAAGTCTGTCATCAGAATTATTTGGTTTAACTACCTCTCGGAAGCGCCCCAAACAATTGTGTTCCCAAACACCAGGCATCTGAAGGCAAGGTAACACGACAGTGTTTATTGCATTTTGTCTGCATGTTCTAAGACGCATGATGTTGGAAAAAAGAGCCACAGTGGCTTCTCTAATTGCAGCAACTTCCCTTTTTATTACAGATATTTTGCGCCAATTTCCCAGGAAGTGACGATTTTGTTCTCTTAAACAGATGGAAAAGGTGCTTTATTTACAAATGTTTTATGTAATATTCCAATTAAGTTAAATTCACAGGGTTCAATGTAGCCCTGATCTAAGGATAATCTTAAGCAACTGTATACCATGGTAAAATGTCTGTCAAGAGGCACAGATGCTAGGATGCATGATGTGCAGTCTGTACTGTTTTGAACTGATAATGATGCTGAATGTGGCATCAGAGACGCTCGGCATCTGGCAAAAACTGCATTTGGGATTTTTCCCAAGCCAAATGGCAATTGAGAAGGCAGCATGGTGTCATTAGGGGTTTGTCGAGCAGACAGCTCTCTAAAGTCTGCAAGAACATACAAGCCAAGCCTTCATTTCTTATTCATCAAGGAAGAGAAAGCAGCTGTAATATAAATCTAGTTTGTTATTGAGAAAAAAATGATGTACATATGCAGAAGGCACAGAGGTGGGACAACAGCTGCATGGTCTGTCGACTAAGACAAAACCAGCTCCCTCGGTCCATTTTAATGAGCCTTTGTTTGTAAGTTGGTCGCTTCCTGAACCTCAAGGGCCAGGAACCTCTATTTTAGGGGCATTTCAAGGGATTGAGGTCACGTCGGGCATGCGTCATCATGCCACATACATCAGAGGACACTGAGAGTATTCCCAATCCGGTGATGCCATGAAAAGACGCGTTTAGGGAAGCAGGAAATTACTTCATGCTTTCTGCGACTGTAAGGGGATGCGCTTCCTGTGACCCATCTTGGCCTCAGGAATAGTTTATTGTGTCACAGTCATTACCCTGCAGTGCAATGACATAATTCAACACATATATCCTTTATTATCTGTAAAAATGCATTTAAAAGAGGGGGGATTATTATATATATTTTTTTGTATTTTATTTATGATTTATTTTTATTTTATTTCTTTCAATTTATTTTTTGTCTTACCTCCATTATTGTCATATTTAAAATTGTATACTCATACTGTTTTATACTAAAAACTGTCACAATGCTAGGGTTGATTGACAGGGCTTTTGCTAAGGTCGGTTTAAGTTGTTGTTTACTGATTCACGTCTAAAAGAGCCCACCCCAAACACCTATGATACTCTGGTTTGTCCATTTTATCAACCACCAGAGTAAAATATTAAGTCTGATCCCTTAGAAAAGTCGCAGCACACCTCTCTGCATCAAGATGCAAGATTTACACTACCAAGTTTGGGGTAAGTAAGATTTCCTTTTTTTTCCTTTTTATTAATTAAAAGTTTTCAAAAGTGACTGTAAAAGCATTTGTAACATTATCAAATGTTTCCATTTCAAATAAAAGCTGTTCTTTCTAACTAGAATCCTAAAAAATATATCACCTGCTCTTCGGTGATATGTTTTTTAGGATTCTAGTTAGAAAGAACAGCTTTTATTGTTTATAAACATATCATTCCTGGTGAGCATAAGAGACTTCTTTTAAAAACAAACAAATGTTACCAACCCCAAACCTTTCAAAGGTAGTGTATCATGTATGAACAATAGTGAAAGTGATGACAACATGTATCACCTGTAAGCAGCAATCTCAATGTCTAGATTCATCTTCTGATTCAGCAGTTCTTCATAGTCCCCACTTTGATCCTTCATCTGGAACTGAAGATCAGCCTCCTCCTCCTCCAGCTGACAAATGTAATTCTGGACAGAAACAACACAGTGGTGAGATACTGAGAGCTGCTGTAGAACAATATGAACAGCGAGTGCTTGTACCTCCAGCTCTTCTATCTCCTCCAGGTATTTGGCTTTCTTGGCTTCTATTTCAGCCTCCAACTCATCTTCCCGCTTCTCCAGCTCTGCCATCTCTTCCTGCAGCTCTGCAATCTACAATTACACATATACAGCACCAGTCAAACGTTTGGGCAAAGCTGACTGAATGTGTATTTCTGAGCTTTAATAGCATTTTAATCTTAATGTTTATGCTTATGTATTAATGTATGCATTTGGACCAAAGAGGAAAAGCATCCAAGTGTCCAGCATATATGAGAGGTCCTTCAATACTTTTTAAAAAGCACCTTAGATGGCATCATGTGAGGTTGGTGTGATGATGTGAGTGTGCAGAGCTGTGGTTTATACAATTTGAAGGATAGATTTGATTTGTTTACCATTTTATGTCACCATGCAATTTCAATAATTCCATTCGTTTCATGACTGCAATGTGGACAAAAGACACTGTGCATAAACATGAAGATGCAGATACACTATGTATAACAACAAAGAGATGTGCTTAACAAAACATGATGTTGTAATTAATGCCTATTTTGGTCTTAAATTAGTAATTGTGCGAGCATGTCTGAAAACTGTTGACATTTCACTTTGCATATTCACCTTTCAACAAACACAACACAGAACTGTCAGCCACACCTCTGTGCACGAGCTGCCCTGCTGTGAGTAATTACTGTAATCAGGTAAGTTAAACAGTCAGCTGTCAGAGATGGATGGAGATTGCACGCTCTGTTTCTCTTTCAGGTAGATCCTGGGAGGCTCCGAGCTCTGTTATTAACAAGCTGATGATACGTCAACTGATGAAAGTGGTTGTTACTCTGCTTTGGGTCTCGATTAAGAGTAAGGCGGTCTGGTTGGTTGCCCCCCCCCAGAGAAAACTAGCCGTGTCTCTGCCGTAATACACAGCTAAACGAGACCTGATTTCACCACCAACAGTTTGTTTAGCCAAACTGTCTCAGAGAGCAACCAGATCACTAGTATCCATTCTTAATGGCAGGAGAGATAGGGTGAAACTGAAGACAGCTGCCCTGCTGCCCGGTCAGTCAGTAACATCATAGACAGCGTTTTAAAGAAACTGATTTCAGGGTCAGTGACAACTTTTTTTTTTTGTCGTCTGGATCCATTCTTTTATTCAAAAATACATTAACCATGCAATTTATATATACAATGCCTTCAGTGCATCACTTATATGCATGACTATGTATTAAGTTTTAAATAAAAAAATAATTGTGATAATTTTTTGGGGCATAATATCCTTAATTTCATGTAGAAAAGCCTCATTAATGTGTCACCCATGTGTCAAGGTCAATAAGTGTCCAAAATGGAAGATGATTTGACCCTTTTATAACAATGAAAAGGTTAATTCAGGTTGTAAAATGTCATGTGGTGCAATGTGGTGCCACATGAGACTAACTTGAATACATGGAGTACTTTCTAAGAAATTATAACAAGTTTAAAATTAGTATTTCAAAAGATTGTTCCTTTTCTTTACCTTGTCAATGACCCTTCAAATAGTCTTCCAAGAAAACACAATTATCTAAATCGTCAATCACTCGTCAAGTCATTATCTAAAACAAATTCAAGTGAGCTTCCTAAATAAAAATATTTAATATTTCACACTAGAAATTAAATCAACTGCTCTTTTAGATGTCAGTATTCTTTCCACCAACCACTGAACTGCTAACAAGGAATTGTATATCATAGACTGAAGGAGACATTTATGCTGCTTTCAAAAACTGACTGTTTGAAGGCATTTTAGTAGAGATGACATAACATTAAAAAACTGGATTAAAATGTGCATCGATGCCTTCCTACTCCTTATCCTACCTGCAAAGCTTTTTGACACAAGCTACTTTAGGAAACAACTGATAGAGGAGAAATGAGGAGAGCAAACTAAAGAGAATGTAGTATGAAGGGAGGAAGTCCATCACTGATCAGCGAACAGGATCCTGTGTTATGAGAGTGAGCAGTGTGGTTTGAGACGGTCGGTTTATTTTAAGAGAGGGGCTACGACCACGACCACGAACACAATAATTAGAACCTAACCACCCTGATTGTTTTCTCAAATGTAAAGGTGTGAGTTGTGGCTGACCAATGATTTCCTTGCTCTTCAGGATGTAAACTAAGTCAGCAAGCAACTCCTAATAATTTCAAACATAAATCCTGAATGATTTCCCTTTACGCTAATGCATCCGTCACTTTTTCCTTCCCTGTCTTTTTTCTTTTTCAACCTAAAGTTTCTCTTCCTCCCGGTGAGGGAGTCTGACAGGTGAGATTTTATTACTACGGCTCAGTACGATCTGCTGTCTCCCGAGGCACTGCAGGAATGTGTGAAGTTTATGAAGTTTATGATTGGGGGAGAGAGTGCGTTGGCAGGCTGTGAAATGTATTGTTCATAATGGAAGACAGTGAGAGAGATAAACACTGTTATAGACTATACACTCCTCACATCCTCCTGGTCCAATCTCTTAGAATAAACACTCTGGGCAGCAGGAGTTCTCTTCCTTTATTCCTCCGCTGTCAGTCTGACGGAGGGCATGGCATTGTGAAACACCAATGATACTTTTAGTGAATTATTTAAAAGTTTTTAAATTTTAAGTTCATTTAGAATCCATCATCACTGAAAGAATGACTAGCATTTCAGTAAGAGAGTCTTTTGTGAACTCAGTAACTGATCTGATCGATTCACTGAGTGGGTCTGATTTGAACTACTAACTCAAGAGTGAGTTCGAGACATTTCATAATAATTCATAAAAAGAATTTCTTTGCAACTCATTGAGTGTTTGTTATTACAGAAGACAGTGGTGTGCACTTTAGTGAGACAATATCATTAAACTGTATACATTTTATAGACAACCACCAATGTGAACTAAATTTTAAATTATTGTAGAAAAAGCATTTACAGCCATTTTAGTGGCAGTCTGGAGTGCTGGAGTGTCTTTTGATGGGTCAGAGCTCAATTGTGTCGTTGAAAGGAAACTCACTCACCAAGTTCTTGAGGACATTCACGTCAGTCTCTTTGGAGATGTCCTTCACTTTCCCTCCAGTCAACTTAGCCAGCTGCTCCTCCTTCCCCTTTCCTGCAGCATCAATGGTGGCAGCGGACTCAAACTAAAATGCAGGAAAGGTTGACAGATTCAGGTTTCTTGCCTCTCTAAAGAAGAGTTACCACCCATGAAGCAGAGTTCTTTAGAGAGCAGGCAGTGAAGATGAATCACTGATTATTCCCAGAAGAAAGAAGAGCAAATGAAGGCCCATCAGGTGAGCAGGTGCAACCAGTCAAAAATCAGCCTCCAATTACTGTTCCCCCAAATCCCATTCAATATCAATTGTGTGTGAGACAATTGGACCTTGTGCGGTGCTAATGAAACAAAGCACCAGTTTATGGTTCTGAGACCACCTGAGAGAGCAATGAATAGAAAAGCAGACCAAATGAAAACAGGGAATGGTGGTAAAGGATGTGTTTATGTGTGTGCAAACTGTTTTTTGTGCATGTACGACTACTAGCACACTAGCATGAGTTGTTCTTGGCCTGCTTATCTTAGACCCACACACAAACACACACTAGAAGACTGTTGAGCCTGTAGAGGCTCTCCAGTGTCCTGGTGTAGAAGTGCTCTCTTCTCCTCTCCAGACCCATTCTGCATAGTAGCCTGGGAAGGGCTCCAGAGCTCTGATTACCACCGCGACCCCAGTCAAGAGCAGCCACTCCTGGGGCAAACAGGGTCAGAGGGCACTGGTGCTGTAGGATGACCTTTAGGGAGCAACTCACTCCTCAAACGACACGGAGGGGACAATAGTGCTCTGTGCTAGATGTGGACAGAGCTCTCTGTCCCACAAAACTGCCCCCTGAAGTAAAGTGTGAAAGAGGAAGGGAGAAACAAGCACTGTTGTGTTAAGAGGTTAGTTCACCCAAAAAGACAATTCTGTCCTCGTTTATAGGGTATATTCAACGTTTTTGTTCCTTCTCAGTGCTGGATAGTGACCATTCACTTTCATAATATGGAAAAGAGCAGCATGAAGATAATGCTACATTTCTCCTTTCTGTCCCACAGAATAGTGATTTTTTTGGGAGTGTGGGGTGGGTGGATGGTGGGGGACCAGATCCTTCAAAAGGAATGTTTCAAGTTGATACAACCTCAATTGACAGCATGTGGCACAATGTTGATTACAGCAGAAAATAATGATAAAATAACTGACATAAAATAAAATAATAGTCCCACTGCAAAACTGTAGAATTTAGACTTTTTTAACATTACATTTCACATTCCAGCCTTTAAAACCTTAAACGTTGGTTTCATTTACTTTTATTGTAACTGCCTTTCTCGAACTCTTACTCTTTTAATTTTAAATTATTTTCTATGGTAATCAACATTAACAACCATTCAAAATTTTGGGGTCTTAGGAATTTTTCACGTTTTTGAAAGACGACACCAAGGCTGCATTTATTAGATTAAAAATAAAGTAAAACAGTAATATTGTAAAATATTATTGCAATTTAACAGTTTTCAATTTTAATATATTTTGAACTGCAATTTATTCCTGTGATGGCAAAGCTACATTTTAAGTATCATTACTCCAGTCTTCAATGTCACATGATCCCTTCAGAAATCATTCTAATATGCTGATTTGCTGCTCAAGAAACATTTCTGATTATTATCAATGCTGAAAACAGGTTTGCTGCTTCTTTTTGTGGAAACAATGATAAAAAAAATCAGGATTTTTTTATGAATAGAAAGTTAAAAAGAACTACATTTATTTGAAAGAGGAATCTTTTGTAACATTATAACTGTCCTTTTAATCAATTTAATGCATCTTTGCCAAATAAAATAATTGATTTCTTTAAAAAAAAAATCTTACTGAACCCAAATTTTTAAACAGTAGGGTAAATGCCACCAAAGCTGTCAATTTAGCTTGTACAGACCAATGGAGTATATACTGGTGTGTAATTTACCGTAAGGCTCTTAGCCAGCTCGCTGTAGTACTCCTTGATGTCCATGATGGCTGGAGTGATATCAAAGGTCGGGAACTGCAGGGATACAGCGGGAGAACCTTCATCCAGAGGCCTGGGCTCACACAGCTTCTCCAGTCTCTGTGAACAAACGCAATATAATGGCTTTTGGTTTCTACTCAGGTAACAATATCTGCCCGTGCAAGATAGGGCAGCTGTTCATTAATCTGGCCCCAATGAAGTGTTCATAAAAAGGAGATTGAGTCTGCGTCTCAGCTTGTTCTCGTCAACATGAATAATGAGAGAGCGGCAGATGTATCAAGATAATAATAGCAGTTCATAAAACAAGAAGAACTTCTGTTTTCATTTCATACGCAAGGAGTAAGTTATACCTCACGTCCCAGAGGGAGGTCAACAGATATTTCCCTGTTTCCAGCCATTGCGTATCCACAGACTCCCTATGTACTACATTCTTTCATTCAGTGCTTGAGGAACCGTGTTTCCTGTCAGTCTCCGTTCCCCTAAACCTGTTCCCCTTACAATCAGAGGACACACCTTAAATAGTAAAACTCCCACAAGTCCGTGCCGAAATTCAGAGGTCTAGGGTAAAATGTTGCGATTTCAAATAAGAAGTAACAAGAAGTGTTTTTCACGCCACATTCTGCATGGCCTTACCATTTGGTGCTGCCTCTCCATGGCGGCCAGCTGCTCCTCATAGATGGCCACTTGCTCTCGAAGGGCTAGGCAGTCAGTGGTAATTACATCCACCTCCTGAGTGGGGAAGCGGAAATAAAGGTCAATTCAAACACAAAACACTTACCCTCTACATCTTCTATCACGAGCATCCTCAGTGCCACCAGGTTGTGCCCTGGCAAAGACTGCAATGCAGGGGAGAGGAGATCCACATACAGTACGTAGCCTAACGTCCCCCATTTTATTCGGGTCATCTGGGTATCTTAAGTGCCTGATTAATTGCTGATGAATTCAATTACTCAGAAGGAAAGCATTTGCATGTGAATGCTGCAGTGTGACGATGGATCTGGGCGGCAGAGGACGCGCACAGCACACACACAAGCTTCCCCGGAGCCCAGAATTGGCACAGTGGCCGTTGTTCCCGTTATCTCAGCGTGAACACAAGCCCAGGACTGGGAGAGAGTCTAGACAGCATTTCGATGCTGATTTACTTCCTCTATTCCACACCACCGAAGGGCTAAACTTCACTATGGTGGATACTTTCCAGCCAGCACTGGTGCTTAAAATTATACTTTCTCATGCCATTTCCCCCCCATATAACCACTGCTATTGCTTCTCTAAAATGCCTGTTAAAACCAATTTAGTGAAATTAAACTATTGAAAATAAAAACTGTATAACTGTTGAACGTCATGCTTATCTAAGTATATTAACTTATACAACTGGAACTATATTATACTTGTGGCTCCATCATATCTACCTCTTTGGATCTCTTCCTGTTTTATTCTCATCTCAGCCCAGCCTGAGCGCTAAGCCCTGCTCTGTTGCATCTAGGAGATATGAGAGGCTGAATGAGTGAATTATTAGGCACAGTGAAAGCTTTCCCACATCTGCTCTTTTACTGGAGATGTGCTCTGACATCTGTGGGGTGACGGAGTGGTTTCTACAGAAAGCAGCTCTGGTTTCAGAGTGGCCGCTGGCCGGGAGTCAGCGGGGCCTGTAATCAGGACTCTCCAGAGCGGATCTGGGAGCAGCAGCTGTGCTGTGCCACTCCAGGGACTTTCACACACACCTCCACTGGAGTCAGAACACCCCACCCGCAGCACAGGCTAACACTGCCATCTAGTGGGGGGGGAAGTGTAGAATTGTACTAAAGTTATATATTCTGGCGTATGAATGCAGATTTTTGCAGGGAGGCATGGTGATTCAGTTTCTGTTTGAGGCCCACAAGTGTAATTTCTATACGTTTGCATTTTTGCTTATCTGTTAAATGACTACTTACTGTTTAATACTCCACTGTGACATCCAAAAAGTATTTGGATACACTTAAGCCACACTCAATGTATGAATTTCATTACATTAGATAACAAAATATCAAACAAGGCATGTGACCTTTATTTTAAACTTGAGAAACCCTCCTATCATAAAATGTATAAAAAGGATTAACTTTTCTTAAGACAAAAAGGTTTTGTTATGTTTTTGATTGGATCAGTGTTTATTGTTAAGTTTATTGTTAAACTAAAACTTAAAAATAGTTTTTAGTAATTGAAATGAACTAAATTAAAAAGTATGAATATATATATATATATAAACCTAATATAAAAACCTAACCTTTAAAATAGTATATAATTATTCTTTAATAGTATATAAATTAATTAAATCAAAACTGGATTGGATATGTTCTGTTTGTCAAACTTGTTATTGTAAATATATTTAAATGTGGCTGAAGTGCCACAATACTTTTTTGGCCCTGTATGTACAACATATCAAATAACATAAACAAATTTTCATGGCATTTTTCATTACCAAAGAAACATCTTCTCGCTCTTGCAGGATGAGAGTCTTGTGCTCAACCACCTGATCATATTTCATCTGCAGACACCGCAGCTCACCCTTCAGCTCCTCTGTGTTACATAAAATCTCCTCCTAAGAGGTAAACAACCAGTAAACAGCAATGAAAGAATCAACAGAATAGAAAACTGACATTTGAGGAGAAATCAATGTAATGTTATCAAGTAAAGCATAAATATCCATCACCACTCAGGCCAGAGTTTCTGAGTGGTACCTTTTCTTTCCGTAGCCTCACTATCACAGCCTCCAGGCTGTAGTCGGCAGGGCTGCTGATGCTGACGGTGGTGGTGGTGATCTGCTCTGACTCTAGTCTCTCTTCCAGCTCAATGATTTCAGCCTCAAGAGATTCATTCTCCTCCTCTAGAGACCGAACCTACCTCAGCCACAAATAAGGTAACGTATGAGAGTAGAGGACATGCAATATATATGAGTAATGGCTTATGCTCAAAATGTTGTATCATATTACACTATGCAGTAGAGGACACCGTGAAAGCATCTTCATGGCCTTAATATGATTTTCTTCACACCCTCAGGCAAATGAATGACCCCATTAAATATCATGGAAATATGATAATTGGGCCACACACAGGGAGACCATTATATTCAGCATGAGCAGCTGGTTGTTACCCAGCAGAACCTTGGGTGTGAGTGTGAACATTGTCATGTCTCACCACGTTGATGAAGGCGGCCAGGCGATCGTTGAGGGCAGCGATGACAGAGCGCTCACTGACAAATCGAGCCACACCCTCCTTGTTTAGGGCACGAGCTGCAGCAAAATCCAGCTCGGGACATTCACTCACAGAAAATCTACCCCTGTCAAACAGACTGAAAGCTTTCCAATGTTTGAAATGGCATGTTTATTTTCTAAGCAAACAGTATTAAAAGGAAAAGAGGAAGAAGTACACAAAAGAGCTTAACTAATAACACATTTCTGCAGTGTATTTATAATTCAAAAAGAATAAAGAGTGAAGTCATTGTTTAAATTATTCAAATCATTCACACAGAATTCCTATGTGACTACATGGTACAGTTAAAAAGGAGTTAAATGGGTAAATATTTTATCCAAACAAGTAAATAGAAAACATTTCAAAACTTTTCAGTGTCAAGTATTTTAGGAAACTAAGAAATATACAGTATATACACACACCACAGTTCAAAAGTTAGGGGTCAGTAAAATATATATACATGTCAAATACATGCTTAAAGAATTCTAGAAAGAAGAACTTGTATCACGGTTTCCACAAAAATATTCAGCAGCACAACTGCTTTCAACATTGATTATAAGAAATGTACCTTAAAGCAGCAAATTATAATGATTTCTGAAGGATCATGTGACACTACAGACTGGACTGGAGTAATGATGCTGAAAATTCAGCTTTGCCATCATAGGAATAAATGACCTTTTAAAATATATTCAGATAGAAACCAGCTTTTGAATTGTAATAATATTTCACAATATTTTTTTTTTATCAAATAAAAGCAGCATTGGTGAGCATAAGAGACTTACTGACCCAAAACTTTTGCATACAATAATAATGATAACCACTCCAGGTATGAATCATAAATTAATTATTTAAAAAAAAAAGCAAAGTGGAAATTAAACTCGGCCAACAATCTCGATTTTGTAGATTTTTAGCCAATAAACCTTTATGCTTTGAAATGGCAAAAAAGCAACTGATTACAATACATTCATTTAAAATGTACCAGCAATACGTGTAAGGCCTTCAGATCTAAAAACACTGACCTGGCAGCGGAGCGGGCCTGGACTCCACAGCGTCCAGCAGACTGGCTCCACTGCTCCTCCTCAAACAGCTTACGGTACGATGACACTCTCAGCAGGGCCATGACAGCAGCAGGAAAGCAAAAGATGATGACAACCGCACAAGCCGGGGGTCTATATAGACGTCGGGGCTGAGAATGTCACACACGCTTGTGGGATCTCTCACTGAACACAAAGTAGCCTAACTAGGGGAACAGTGTCAGAAGATCAACCTTTCACATGGAACAGAAACAATTCAGCCACTGGAATTACACAAGCAGTTACACAAGTGCAGACGGGACAGTGACAGTTTAGGTCAGAAGAGCTTGCACTAGTAGTATTACTTAGTATTATTTGAACAAACTCCAATAATAAGGTTGAGCAATGGTAATAGACATTAGCTTAAAAAGAATTCAAGAAATCCCAATAATATGTTCATAATGTCTTTATTTCATTGAATAAATTAGATGTCCCACCCCCCCAAAATAGAACAAAGTATGTGCAAGTACCCAGCTGCAAAGTACCAGGATCATTACAAAAACTGAATGGAAAGAAAGACAGGACACAAAAATAAACACACAGATGGGGTGGTGATCACAGAACACCAGAAATCTGTACAATGGCCATCTGCAATGAGGTCCTCCCAGAAACATCATCTATTGGCATTGAAAAGTTCTATGGTGGCCCTTTCCAAAGCAGAAATTAGAAAACAGAAACCCAACAGAAAGCTCAGACAAAGACACAAGCTTGTAAATATGGCAGCAGATGTGAAGTGATTTAGACTGAGATTTGAGAGTGGATAATCGAAGGACATTGATCCACAGACAATATCATTCACAGAACATCACTACTTAGAGTTTTCAACAGTATCAGAAAAAGAAAATGTGCAAAAAAATTGTGCCAGCTTGTTACTAGGGCAGCGCCCAAAGGCCATTTTTGTATCTTATTTAGCCCTAAAACGTTCACAGCAGAACCTTAAATATACATAATACTGTATGACTACTCTAAGGTACTAATATGCACCTTACTTGATAACTAGATAAGGTACAAAGTCATCTCTTTAAAAGCACTGTCCTAGTGACAAGCTGTTGTGCCCTAAGGCAACCATTTTTGCACATTTATGTCTAAAATTAAGGAAGGCAGGACACAGAGTTGGTCGGAAAACTGATTACAACTCTTTTTCCAAGTTGCAAGACTCACACAAAACATTTCCTGTGAGATTCTGAGGAAATATTGCTAATGGACAGGGGCAACATGTCACACGCATTACATGGAGAAACAGCTTTAGTGGTTTGTGTTACAATAATATTTTAGCATTGGGGTGATGATTAATGCTGGTATAACAGAAGAGACTTCCTCTTCACACACTGTTCAACAAAACCAGACTGACTGGCGCAAGGAGAAAAAAACAGCAGAATTTCAGTCGGCACTCACAAATAAGATCAACAGAATCCCAATACGTACTATGAGTTCAAGAGAGAGAAACATATGCCAGTAAGTCACTACATGGAAATATAAAGTGTAAATGTAACATGAAACAACACCAACAAAGGACACAAAGACAGTAAACATACACAAACTTATCCCAGTCTGGGTTAGTATAACACACAGCATACATATAAATAGAAGGACCACGTTTGCACCTTCATTACAGAACAATAAAAGACCCAGTGAGCACATTAGTTTAAATGTTAACGTCTCTGTAGCACAACAGGATCCAGAGAAGATCTGTAAAAGAATAAGACCTCAAAAATATTAAAGTATCAGCCCCAGAGTCCAGATCTGATAAAGGTAACCACATCTGATGTTGACGCTCATTGCTATTATTGAAGATGACTAAGGGTTATGGGTTTGGATGTGAAATCACAACAGACTGAAGAGTCTATTCTGAAGGATACCAGATTCATCTGTGGAGGACATACAAATGCCCAATGCTGAGGACAACAGGGATGTATGAGACTGGAAAACATAAATAACGTACACACCACAATGGACAAAGTCGGCTGATTCATCATGATTCAGATAGAACTGTGAGTAAAGATCATAGTCCAGACTTCTCCTCCACTCTGAAAGGTAGTCGATTGTCTAAGTCACCTTGTCAGAAACACTTCTTTGTGAAGGTCATTTTTCGAAGGAGAAAATGAAGCGTGAGACAGGTGGAAAAATGTGCTCTGGGCTCTGAGGGAACGTTTAAACTGGCAGCAGCAGTCAATACAATCTCCAATACATGGCTTTCCTTTAGTGTAACAAAGACCTTCCTTTGAGTAGCCATGAGTCAAATATGGTCGGGAATATCGGATTTGGCATTACAGCACTGATCCAGAGGTCAAAACCAGAGAAACTGGGGCTGCAAGTAGGATTATGGATGCTACAGTCAAAAAGATGAGGTTTGTAAGGGTTAAAGTGTAGTTATTAATTCTCCCAGAGCAACACGTTCAGGGAGGAGAGATAAACTGACATCTATTCCTCTGAAGCAGGAACAGAACAACAGCGTAAAGTAACCAATGGGCAATGTCTGTGCAAAACAGAAGTATCCAACAGTGCCAAACTTTCATCACGGAGGCCGTTAGCCATCTTAGTGCAGGGGGGGGGACCCATATATCTCCCAGAAGACCAGCCACAAACACACCTCAAGAGTCTTTTTTGCTTCAGAAACACCTGAACACCTCATTCTGCAGTCCTCTCCCTCAGTCTTCATCGCCTCCCATTAGGAATCCCAGTATGAAGTCATTGGCTTTCTGACGATCGTGTTGTGTCTGTTTGCCAGCAAGGTTGGGAGGAGGCCGAATGAGGAGGCTTGCGAAGAGAGTAGCTGGACAAGAGGTACAAGAAACAATACAACAGTAACGCACCTGTAAAGTAATGTTTGCAATCTGCTGCCAATAGAATAAAGGCCGTTTCACACGGTTTCTCATAGTGGAAGCGATTTGTGCAGTTGTGGCGGTGCTCACGTCGCGGACTCAGAGCGAACATTGCCATATTTACAATCGACAAGGTAACATTTGCATTTACTAAAAACTAAGTAGATTAAACACAACAAAAATGGTGTGTTTGTGTTATTTATCACTTCATGGGAATATGACTAGCATAGTTTTCATGTCAGACACAGTTAGCTTTTTATCTGGCAAAACTTGTCCACACACACTATGGATTCTTTTTTAACATTTATATCTCTGTATGATATTTTTGATTGGGGAATTCCACTACATTTAAAACGATCTTCTCCATCATGTTTTCAACAGTCTGATATAAGCTCAGTAAAATGTTCAATGATTGATTGGTTGTTAAAAAATCTGTTCAATAATTGGTTAAAGCCTATACAGCTGTGCTGCCGCTCACAATAAAGCTAAAAAGCAAAGAGATGTGCTTGTGGAAGAGGCAGGATTTTGGCCAGTGAAAGCGTTTTGCTACTTTTGCATCACATTCCCGTGTGAAAGGGCCTTAAGTCAGACTCACCTAGGAGGTTGGCGTTCAGGTTGTTGTCAATAGAGTGTTTGAGTAATTCTCTCAAGAAGGCCATCAGGTAGCGGAACACATTGCGATGGGCTCGTGGGAGCTGAGATATTAGCTGTTGTTTAGAGGAAAACAAACAATTAATTCTTAAACTTTGTTTATTTCTTGGTTTAAAATAACATTTTAAACTTAGATTTTTCAATGTGGTCACAGACTTTTGGAATCCAATTTATTTTGGATTCTTGTCGTGAGAGCATTTTAGATTGATTCCATGATCAACGTTAAAATAGTTTATCATTAATAATTAATAATTTGAATGATCTTGTGTATTATGTATAAATATGGTTGGATAGTTAATACTGTACGTAACGTATATATATTAATATATATATATATATATATATATATATATATATATATATATATATACACACACACACTACTGTTCAAAAGTTTGGAGTAAAGAAAATGTAAATAAATACTGACCCCACACTTATGAACCATTCCAGGTTTTTTCATGGGAATTAATATGTTTATGAGTTTATAATGTTTATAATATTTGCACAATATATTAACAGTTTTATAAAATATTAAATGCAATTTAAGTTTAATTTTTGTTTCTTTGCATCTTGTGTTGATGATTCTAAATAAATAGCAATTGACCTGCAGAGTTAAGTCCCTGTTCTTTTTTATTAAATAATGTTTTAGTATGTACTGTACCAACTTAGAAGGTTCCATCTAATTTACATCAATAGCTGAGAGACAATTCCTTTCATATAAGCAAAAAGTACACTGTAACTGAAATATACCCAAATGAATGGGAATCTAATCACATTGAACAGAATCAAACCGAGAGCTTGTAAATATGAACTGAATCAAGAATATATATAGATAGATACCAAGCCCAACTACCACAAATAGCATATGAACTACATTGTCAGGACACTACAAATATAATATGTACCTGTTTGCAGAGGCGGCTGTCATGAGAGCATTCAAGACAGCGCTGATAGAGTTCATAACACAGCACAGGTTCAGGAAGAGCCTCCAAGAAGATCAATAGTGCTTCAGCAACTGAGTGATCACAGCCAGCTAACCAGCAGTCAAAGAGAACCACGGTGAACAGTGAGAATGCACATTTTAGCAACAGGAAGAAAACATATGGCAGTGAGAGAAAGGAAAAGACAGGGAGAGAAAAGAAAGAAAGAACACAGTGTCTCTAGGGATATCTCAAGGACCATTACAGTAGGACAGAGGGCACATTCTCAGTCTCTCAGTAGCATAGGGAAGAATAGTGTGGGAGAGTCCAGCCAGTCAGAGCAGTTTTAAAGGGAGCCACTCGGTCACATTCACTGAAGTGACAGGCATTAGCATTTCTATGCTAAGTAACTCTGAGAGTCCTGAAAGAGATTTGTCCAGACTATCCACTAGTAATCAATCTGCTGGGAAAATCTCTAGCTCTTTCTATATATAAACATTTTTTTTTTTTTTGTGGGAAAGGATACGGATGGATTCAGGAATGCTGGTGTCCAAGCAGTCAATAATACTCTGTAGCTCGTCTTGCAGGCCAGGGGTCTGGAAAAGGTCCTCCTTTAATAATGAAAAAGAAAATAATCGAATTTGTAATTTGAGATGTTATGGCTAATCATTGGTGCATTCATGCTTTATTTTGTTTACCTGCTGGCAGGCCTTGGTGTAGAGGTGATTAACAAGCAACCAGACCTCTTTGGGAATCTTCAAAGGTTTATCCTCTGTTCCAGAATTGTCCAACAAGGAATACATCCGGGATTTCTCCTGAGAAAATTGAGAATTGTCTTAAAGGGTATATTTAATTCTGTATTAAATGTAAGAAGAGAGACATAAAATATCTTGTAGCACTTTGCACAATTCAGTACACTTTAGTGTCTATTTTTTTTTTTTTTAAAGATTAGACTAGATCCAATGTTTTTTTTTGGTGTAAACTATTACCGGTATACTGTATACTTCTGATAAACTATGTAACAATTAACAAAGCAGAAGCAGTTTTAAACACAAAGGTCTGTATGCCCCTAAAATTATGATTTTGGTCTGCCAATGTTTCCAACAAGTTAAAATTATATATTTAAATTATATATTATGATTTTTCGCCAAAAGAACTACTACAAAAATATTACTTAAAATTCTCACAGCAAAGTAGCAACATCATTTGTACCAGTTCTTAGAGGGAAAATAAACTAACAAATTATACTCCATTTACTCATACTGTATATATACAGTAAAATATACATATACATTAAGTGGCATTGTTACAAAATATTTCTATTTCAAATAAATTCTATCATCAAAAAATAGACAAAAATACTACGCATCACAACAGTTTTCAACATTTATAATATATATATATATATATATATATATATATATTACAACAGTTTTCAACATTTAGAATATATATATATATATATATACACACACACATATATAGCACCCTATTTGTGGAAAGTGCCTTTAAATATACAAATTATCAGACATTATTATCATGATCACTTTGTTTAAAGTCCCCCATTACAATTTTTCGGATATTACCTTTCATGTAGTCTGTAATATCTGCTTGTGAATGTAAAAGGTCTGCAAAGTTTCAAAGATCAAAGCACGATAATGGGGTTATTGTTTCCCAAAAGAAAGAACCGATTCTGAAAAGCCTGAAACAAGTTGTCAGTAATTCCTGTTTTTAGCATAATGCCAATCCCATATTAGCATAATGCCAGCCTATGGTCTTCATCGGCTGCAAGGCCTGTTAAATATTTTTTTTAACTCCATATTAATCGGATAAAAAAATCAAATCTTAGGCGTGCATCAGGCAGGCAGCCTTATCTATGGCGCAAGAGATGCAATGATGATGCTCTTCACTGTTTATCTAAATCTAAACGTGTGGACTCGGAGGAAGATCACGAGGGCTTAGGGCAGGGGTGGCCAATCCTGTTCCTGGAGATCTACCAACCTGCAGAGTTCAGATCCAACCCTGAACCAACACACCTACATCTGTCTGTAATTATCAAGTGTTCCTGAAGATCTTAACTAGCTTCTTCTGTTGTGTTTGAGCAGGGTTGGAGCTGAACTTTCACGAACAGGATTGGGTACCTCTGGATGGAGGGTTGGACAGGGCCTAAAACTGATCCCATCGTTATGGTTTGTAACTTTGTATCACTGTTTATCAAGGGCTGAGAAAGCCTCTGGAGCTGAAATTCAGATATTGTAATGAGTGTTTCTTTTCCAACATGCACTGTAAGCGGTAGACCAATCACAACAGACTAGGCCATCTGACCAATTAGAGCAGAGTAGGCTTTCGGAAAAAAAGGGTTTTAGAGAGACGAAATCTTTTATCAAACAGTTTCAGACAAAACAGCATCATCAAAACAGGTGATGCGGCAATGAATGAGAAAATTTGTGTTTTTCGACATTGGGGGCATGTAAATCTATTGTAGGATACCTCCAAAAACAAAATGAAAAACCTTTAAAATCAAAATAGGGGCACTTTAGAGAACATAACAGACACAAATTCAGCCACGTTGCCTTTGAAAAGGGGCCACAAATAACATTCCTCTCTCATAAACACACACACACACACAGAAACGTGTTATGTGAAGAACAGTGACAGCCCCAAGACCACTAAACAATATAAGAGGACTCATGCAATTCGCAGGAATGCAACTCATGCTGAGCCACAGAAGCAAGATTAGAGTCAAAAACAACTCGGAAGAACAGCTGACTCCAAATTACAAACACTGATTTGTGAGGCTGGTTTCACCATGCTGTGAGCTGCTTCCTCTCCCTGCTTATCGAATATTGTTGGCTGGTGAGCAGTGAGTTGGATGGGGAAAGGAGGGGCAGAATACAAGCTGAGAGATTCAAGCCTCAGTGGCATTCATTAGCCTGAACCTGCAGAGTGACTGCAGCAAGCTGACCTGTGTGAACCGGCAAGCACCAAAGACTGTCACACTGGGACAAACATTTAAAAACAGGACAATCACCCTCAATCATACATGTAGGCCCTGATCATAGCAGCTGTCCTATTGCATTATCTAATGAGTCTTTTCTGTGCATGAAGAGGGACTTTACCTTTTCCATGCAGCTATCCTCTCCCTGAGAATCATGCAGACCCAGAATGATTGGTCGGAAAGGAGTGGTCAGAGCAGAAAGGAGTAAAGGAGGGAGGAGAGATGAGACAATAGAGAAACATTGCGTAATCAGTGAGAAGACAGAGACAGTATTGCATAATTACAAATAAGCAGCTTTCAGCTACCAACGGTGATCAGTGAACAGCAGAGATCGAAACAGAAAATGACGATCAAAAGACGATTGACTACTCTCTAAACTAAAAACGAATTATATTTTGAGAATATAGTGGAGAATGGAACAGTGAAGAACAACACAGAACATAGCATGATGACCAACTGCTCCTGAACAAGCTGTATCTCATCAACACATTCTCTTTCTACATGACTTCCTCATTATAGCCTCATGTCAGAATCATGTCAAACCTGAAGGTATTTCCTTATCTAAAAACTGGGGACAAAATTCCTCTAGTTTTTGTAATGGCAGCCACTTATCTTTACTTAGCCATGTATCATGTGATAATAATCCATCTAACCAACTGCAGCTGTGGCCTGTGCCTTACCAGATCGATGAGTTTGGTGATGGGGATCTCACGGATGGGCTTTTTCATACGGCACAGAGTCTCCAGAGATGTGCCAAAACAGCTGGGCAGATAGTTTCCAGAGATAGTGATGAAGTAGTCTTTTCCCCGGTCCAGATGAAGCACCAGAATGTCCTCGATTTTATCCTCACCAGAGTTTAGCAGTGTTACAGAATCTTTACTGACATACACCTCCAGGAAGATCTCCATTGTCTCATCTACATAAAAAACAGGAATATTTGAGACAGTTTGGTAGATGGGCGCAGTCTGCATCATAAATCAACAAATTCAGATGACATCATATTTGTGTCCTCTCTACCTGAAATGGGCAGTTGACATGACATTTCTTCATAGAAAATTGCCTTTTATTTCTTCTCTTATATTTTCATAATTTTGCAAAATTATCCATAATTGTTTAAATTTGTGATGCATTGAAATTCTTTTTCCAAAACTAAAATTTTAGTTTTAAAATACACTGAATTGATTGAAATTCCAATCGACACTGACATAGTTGAAGCGTGTCATTGGACGAGTGCTGTTTCTGTCAATTTTACTATTTTGGCCAAATATTTCCCAGAGAAATGTTGTGGTCCTTTGGGAATGTACAATGTGGATACAAATGAGGTATATTTATTACCAAAATGGGATCTATTTAAAAAAAATACCTGTCATGAAATTACATACTGCCCAACTATAGTGTCTTGATAATCAGGAAGTAAAGGAACACATTATCAAACATTAAAAGAATGTGTCGTTCTTTTTATGACAAAAATACAGGACTGAAATTAGATACTCACTAGGGTCTAGTACCCCTTCGTTGGGCTCAGCACGTAGCCAGGTCTTACAGTATAGAGTGTCATTAAGTTTGGGAATGAAGGCAAAGGTGCAAGCAACCTGTCCATCATTAGTGATGAGAAAACTCTGACGCTGCAGCTGACGGAACTTCACATTCTCAAAGGTGAACTATGGAATAAAGAACAGAGATAATATGAAAATGTGTTTGAATGGTAGTGGATGAGGCTATAAACATACACTACCAGAAGAAAAGATAAAAGAAAAATAGAACTCTTTTAATCTTTTATAACATAATAAATGTCTTACTCTTAACTGTAACTTTTGATCAATTTAATGCATCCTTTAAAAACAAATCTACACACTGACTCCAACTTTTGCATGGTATTGGTATTTGCATGGGTATTACAAAATACCCTTAGTATGCACTGATGAAGTGATTCCAGGTGATGCTGATCAGTTTATTTTTAGTCTTTTCTATTTTAAAGACACTGCCCCAGTGCATTCAGTCTAAAAGCAATTATGGCACATGTGATTAGCCTATAATCCACTCACAGTCCAGAGAAGTGCTAAGATTGTGCAAACACTATCGACCCTCCACTGATATATGGTGGGATCTCAGAGAGAATGGAGGCAGGCCAGAGGATCAATGCAGAGTTTGTCAGAGGATACACTGACCTGTCTGTCTCCCTGTCATTACTCACCTCCCGTCGGGTTAGGGACAAAGAGGGCAGAAAGTCATTTTCCATTCTGTCCATGTCCCGCACGATCTCTTCAAACACCTTCTTGTAGCGCTGCTCTATCACCATTTTCACCTGCAGCATACACATAAAATCAATGTGATGGTCTCAACTCCTTTATTGGAGCATGATGAATGGAGTTAACCTCACCCCGACACTAAAGACAGAGCTGACGGGTTTGTGGTCACTGGTCTTTAGGTCCATGTGACTGCGGTAGTGAAGTTGCTTTACGTTGCTCCCCCTCCAGAGGATACGGTCGCACCAGGCAGGGACTCGACACTTCCCACTGTCAACGCACCCCAGAGGACAAAACCAAATTATGACGTGACAACTTATTTTTTACTTTAAGAGCATTTTAACAGCAAGTGAGCTTCAAACAATGATGTATAAAGGAAGATGTCCTGATGTCCAAAAACTTTACCTTGAGTCCCATCCATCGGATTTAGCATCATATTTGTAAGTTGGGATGAAATTAATATCCCCTTCCATGAAATCAGTGAAGGCACGTTTAGTCTTTCTCTGGATATTCAGCTGGCAAAGTGAAACAGAAGATGCAATTAAGTGTGCTTTCAGAGCAAAAATGGAAGTCTATATTTGGCTACCACTCAAAGAACTGCCACATACACACACAGGAAAAAGAAAAGAGGAAGCAACAAAGAATAACATAAAACCATATACCGTAAATACAGTGGGGTGCATTAGTAAAAGAGAACACTAGTGGAAAATACCTTTGTGTTTTTTCATTAAAAATGTTAATAAACTAATATTAATAACATCATAGTTTGATTGAAATGTTGTGGATTGAAAAAAAAACATGAATTTTTTTTTTTTTACATGTAATTTATAGGCATATAAATAATACATACATATAATTAAAATATGTAAATAAATTAAATATCTAAAAAGCTTTTTCCATTCAAAACTTTAGACTCAAATTGTTGTGCTAATAATACTATTTATCACAACTGGCCACTTTATTAGGAACACCTTGTTAGTACCGGGTTGGACCCCATTATGCCTTCAGAACTAGCTTAATTCTTCGTGGCACAGATTCAACAAGGTGCTGGAAACATTCCTCAGAGATTTTTGCCCATTGACATGATAGTATCACGCAGTTGCTGCAGATTTGTAGGCTAGGCCGCACATCCATGATGCAAATCTCCTGTTCCACCACACAATCAAATTGAGCACAAAGGTGCTATATTAGATTGAGATCCGGTGCCTGTGGAGGCCATTTGAGTTTAGTGAACTCATTGTCATGATCAAGAAACCAGTTTGAGATGATTTGAACTTTGGGACATGGCGCTTTGTCCTGCTGGAAATAGCCACCAAAAGATGGGTACACTGTGGTCATAAAGGGATGGACATGGTCAGCAACAATACTCATTTAGGCTGTGGCATTTAAACGATGCTCAATTGGTACTAAGGGGCCCAAAGTATGCCAGGAAAATATCCCACACCACCAGCAGCAACCTGAACTGTTGATACAAGGCAGAATGGATCCATGCTTTCATGTTATTTACGCCAAATTCTGACTCTACTATCTGAATGTCGTAGTAGAAATCAAGACTCATCAGACCAGTTACTGTTTCTATAATGTTCTATTGTCCAATTTTGGTGAGCCTGTGTGAATAGTAGCCTTAGTTTCCTGTTCTTAGCTGATAGAAGTGGCACCCAGTGTGTCTTCTGCTGCTGTAGCACATCTGCCTCATGGTTCGACGTGTTGTGTGTTCAGAGATGCTCTTCTGCAAACCTTGGTTGTAACGAGTGGTTATTTGTATTACTGTTACCTTTCTATCAGCTCCAACCAGTCTGACCATTCTCCTCTGATCTCTGACATCAACAAAGCATTTTCGCCCACAGAACTGCTGCCCACTGGATATTTTCTCTTTTTCGGGACATTTTACATAAACCCTAGAGATGATTGTGCATTAACCCTTTATTCTCCACATGCCTAAATGCATTGAGTTTCTGCTATGCTATTGGCTGATTAGATACTTGCGTTAACAAGCTTTGAATTAGTGTACTAATAAAGTAACCAGTTAGTTGATACCCGTATATATATATATATATATATATATATATATATATATATATAAAGGATAAAATATTATAATAAAGAGGCATCATCCCCAGGCCTCACCTGATCATACTCCTGAAGCCTCCGTAATTCATTCTCAGCAATAAGTCTCTTTACTTCCATGGTATCATTCAAACATAGTCTGTAGTTAAGATCTCCAAGCCAAATCACCACACTAAGAGGAGAAATCATAAGCATTTCAATACAAGTACAATATTAACTTAAAATATAGTTATCTAATCATGGGTTCACAATGACTACACTGGATGACAGAGACACTCACTCATGTTTCACTATATTGAGAGGGGGGTGTTCCAGCAGGTGGAAACTCATGCGGGCACAGATGTCTTTGTAGTCCTGGTTCCGCCTCTCAAAGTCATCCACATGAGCCGCCAAATGAGAGTTCACAAAGCAGAAGCTGGTATTGTGAAACACAAAACGCACAGCCACTCCTCCTTTATTCCCCTATAGTAATGGAGTAATAAAAGTAAGTTAATCTTATCAGGTCACCGAGATTGAACTACTGATAGAAAGTATCATTCTATTTGTGGTCATTTGTGTAATCAATACTACTCTAAGATTTACACCATATCTAATACAAATACAACAAAAGATATGCATTCTATGCCAAAAGATAGGCTAAAATGACTTCCAGTTTTGACAAACCACTTCCTATTTTAACAAATGCAAACATACCATTTTATTCATGAGGCCAGTTCCCACAGACTCAGAAGCCACCTCTCTAATGTGATCTCTGTGCACCTTGTTGACATACACCACCAACATCATTCCCACTAGGCGAATGATACGGACCTGAAGACAGCATACAGAACTTCATGAAAAGTTGACATACAATGAAAGCGAGCTGCACATACTTTCTTCAGTTGACTGCCAAATGCTACGTTCAGGCTGCCACAGGAATGATAAAACTGTTCTTTGCATTTGAAATGCTGAATAGCAAAAATCAGCTCTCGTTCACTCACCTGCATGTATCTGGCTTTATGGTGGAGGCTTCTCTCTACTGCAGCAACCCATAACTGTTCTTTGGATGAGTCCATATAGAAAAATGCCTCTGTGCTCAGGTCCAGCTCCTGAAATCTGACAAAAAAAAAAAAAAAAAGGAAAAAATTAGACAAAGCATTAAGCACTATGACCTTAATCAATCAAACCTATTAATGGACAATGTATAACGACCCATTAACGGTGAAATACATTAATGCTTGTCACAAAACTGCAACAAAAAAAAGGTTTCCCAAACATGTCCCCATTTGCATGCTACAAATGCATTTCCAGATCTAACAATAGCCTGGGTTTCATTACAGACTTAAAGGGTTAGTTCACCCAAAAATGAAAATAATGTCATTAATGAGTCTGTTGTCAATCCTTCCCAGTTACGCTGATGGCGTAAGACGCTGATGACTTGTTATCTGGTGCGCCCGAGCTTCATTTATAGACTGAGGGAAACGCACGCTGTAAAAGTGTCTCATCCGCGACATGCACATTTACGCACCATTAAAAAAATGATATCCACGCAAACAATGTAGAATAGCTTGAATATAGCGTGCGTCTTCCTCAGACTGTAAACGAAGCTCGGGCGCACCAGATAACACGTCATCAGCGTCTTACGTCAGCAGCATCACTGCGGAGTCCTGAACGCAGATTGACAACAGACCCGGGAGAGAATACAATGCTGAATAAAGTCTTATTTTGTGTTATTTTTGGACCAAAAAGTATTTTCGATGCTTCAAAAACTTCTAACTAACCCACTGATGTCACATGGACTACTTTGATGATGTTTATATTACCTTTATGGACATGGACAGTATACTGTATATACAGTTTCAATGGAGGGACAGAAATCTCTCGGACTAAATCTAAAATATCTTAAACTGTGTTCCGAAGATGAACGGAGGTCTTACGGGCTTAGAACGACATGAGGGTGAGTCATTAATGACATTATTTTCATTTTTGGGTGAACTAACCCTTTAAGCAAAAACTTTGCGATATTTTCTAAATGTTGATAAAAAAACTATTGCGAAATGGCGACGTTTCCATTAACCAATATAATGCGACAAAACCGTATGATTTCTTTGTTATTTAGAATCCAGTATTCCTGTAATTCTTTTGTCTTTTATGAGTTTAATAAAGAACTGTCTCCTCTTCTGTTCAAACATATCGTGCCTTCTTTAAAGAATGATCGACTTTTACGTACAGCAGGTGACCTGCAAATGCGAAAAAACAGTTTCCATTGCAGTTTTGAAAAATATTCCTTTTTCAAATAGCCTGAAAAACCACATCATGCGAGCGTAAAAGCTTTTTTTGCGATATATGGGAATTTTTGCAAAATTTACGTGTATCCATTGGCGTATTTTCAATTCGCAATTTGAAAGGTAATGTTTCAGATACATTATTTTTGAGCGAGGGACTATTGCTCTGCCACTCACCCCAGTGCGTAGACATCTGGAGGTTCTGTGTCACAGCACAGCCAGGGCTCAAGACTGCTGTCAGGGGACTGACCGTTCACATTCCAAGTGCCCATGAAGAACCTGTAAAATACAGTGACTTACTCAAACACCTGGAATCAGTCAAAACAAAATGATTGACATTATATTTCCAGGCATGTGACACTCACCGAAAGTTCTTAATGTCCACATATTCTTTCTCTTTCTTGCTGAGGCGATACTTAAGCAGGCCTTCCCTTGACCCTGACTGGCTGGTCTGTCTCATGGTGTAGTTGGATGGGCTGTCAGACCAGGAAACGGAGCGGTCTACAGACTGAAATCTGCTACAAAAAACGACACGGAGTCAAAACAAAGCTGAACATGTACAGGCTTCTGCATTTAAAACCAGTAGCACTCACTCATTTCTGACAGGTGTGGCATTCAGTGCGGAGGGTGGCCTTTCTTTAGCAGCCAGGCCTGCCGTGAGGTTAGTCGATGGCTTGTATGTGCCTTTTCGAGGGGGAAGAGGGGGCACTGGTGGAGGCTCTCGTTGTGCAACTATACGGTTTTGTTGGTTCTTCTTCTCTTCTACTTTTATACAATGGTTAAAATTTTCTTCAAAACCAAAATCTGTTGCAAGCGAGGTGGCGGAGTCTATAAACAGAGAGAGGAACAGAGCAGTTACAGAACGTTCACGGTCTTTGGTGCATCTGGCCATGTAACCCAATGTAAAAATGGTTATATTTTGCCATTTTTTATTCCATACCTGTGTTTGAGGGCTTTGCTAAAGTACTGTTGTTGATGTTGTTTGAGGTGGATTTGGAGGTTCCTCTTTGAGGTGGAACAGGAATGCAGTCTTTGACTGGAATAGGTACAACAGGCTCCATCTTCCTAGGCAGTGAACTCCTCCTCTCAGCTAAAGGTGGACCAGTGATGTTTCATATATTTATGGAACAAATTGAGAATGGTCTTCAAAACATCTTTAGCAGTGGTAGTTTGATGATGGTTTAATATCATTTTAGTACAGGCAGCTCTACTTATAACATTTAACAGTAAAGCACAGGTACAGGGACACTGTTTCATAGTACAGTGGGCATAAACTCTTTGATGCAAGACCCAAATCTGTACATTCAGAGTACCGTACACAAAGTGACCTCAGAGGGATATGCATTTTTAAAAAATCAACATGTCAGAATAAACTCAAATTAAAAGAAAAACAAAACAAAACATGGTTTTCTATTTTAAATGTTTCCCTGGTCTGGATATGATCTGTTGTCTTCCTTTCATTAAGTCATGAATACTAAAATATTTGACTGACATTTTTTACAGTCAAATACTGACAGTTTGTTGACTGACAGTTCTCTTACTTTCAGTAATTAATCATTTCAGAGAATTGGATATCAGAGTATCCTGGCTTGAAGGCTGGAATACACCACTATTGACTAGATGTATGCCTAAATTTGCAGTCTTGACGCTAGTTAATTAGTCAATACCAGTCTGCAGATTTTGAGTTTCACAGGCAAACTCTGAGAACACTCATACATTCTGCCCATTAATGTCTAGATAATCTGCTGCCTCAAAAAACAAACAAAAAAAACATTTGATGTCACTTATCTGTCAATATCCAGAGATTATTTCATCCTCAAAACTTGTCATTCTAACCTGACAGATTTCACAGTAAATCGAATAGTGTATGAGCACAGATGAGCAGAGTATTCCAGTCAGAGGTGATTTCAGTAGACATATTGTATAATACGACTTATAACAGGCTTAATAACACTCGCCTCAAACCTCTGTCGCAATTTGTACAGGTCATACTGACTGCGTCTACACCCAAGAGTTCATCCAAATCCATTTAGATGTTTCTTCCTTTTTTTTGCAACTCAAAAGTCTGTACAACTACTGCAGTCAAATCCTGCACAACCATGTTTGTTTTCTGTCATGCATTTCCTTGCAACTAAGCGCATGTTTCTGAGCGAGTTTGTTGTGTTTACTTTTGGAGTGACAATAAAGTCTGGTAGTTTGTGACATCCAGTCTTTCTCTGTAGCCATTTACAAAGTTGGCAAGTGTATGATGTCCAGTGTTTTAGAAACTTTTCAGATTGTAAAAGTCCTGTAGAGTATTCCAGCTTTAAGTAGACTTCAGTACACTGTGTAAAACATGATACATTGGCCAATAGACGTTGTCAGGAAATGAAGCATATGCCTCTAAGGTAAGAGTTTGAAGGACAAACATACCCTGAGCTGAATATTACAAGGTGTGTGGAAACAAATCAGAGAAATCATGCAGCAGGTGGTCTAACCTTTGACCCGATTGTGGCTGTAACAATGCAAAGTAAAGTAAACCAACACTAAAGATTTATAACTGTCAAACTTTCTGGCCGACTGAGGTCAAATTCTTCCAGGAAGCATTCATTACTGACAAACATATAAAACTGGGTGTTGGTTACCCTGGTAAATAAATGATTAGAGTAGTTAATAAATAAGAAATGTGGCTTGATGTTTGTGGAAGCATCCTGTGGAGGGAAAATGAGGTACCGGTATATCACCTTGCTGTTTGGCCTTCGTCACATTTTGTAAGAAAGACTGTGTGTGCACGTCATCCTGCAGCTCCAGCAGAACCTCTGGCATTTGCTCGCCTCGAAGACGAATCCGTAACGTTGCTGTTGAGGAACAGTGTCACTTTCTCACATCCAAACATCACAGCTGTACATTTTATTCTTTTTCAAAATTAATTAATTTCTTAATTAAGGCAGTATGCATTAAGAAACCTCCCATAGTATACAAAACATATACAAATAGTGCATATAATTTTTAGCAATTTCAAACAGTTTATAAAAAGAAAATTAAATGGATAAAAGTAGCAATAAGCTGCTTAAGCTGAACGCTGCTACAATACACTTCTTATGGCCAGATAGATGCAATTATGCAACATTTATTTGAAAAATTATGCACTAAAATGATATCCTATGCTGATGTAATAGTTCAAAAACACTACATTAACGCTTGGTAAAATGGCCAAGGAGGAGGGAAATATGAAAAAAAAAAAAAAAAAATGTTAAGTGTAAAAAAAAGTTTAAAACAAATGACATACAAAACAAACAATTAATTTTACAAAAGTTGGCTCATAAAAAAAAAAAACTTACTGTTAATTGAGATGTCAATGAGAAGTGCTTCTTCAGCTTCTAAAAGGGAAAAATTAAACAAAGTCAGAGAGAGGTAGGCCTATGTTATACAGGTTTTCAGGGGACTGTACCAGGATATATAAAACATAGCCTGCTGTTTATGGTGACAAATGGTTTTCAAATATTTGATCATGGGAGAGAGAATTTGTCATGCAAACACAGTGTTTGTTTTCTAAGCCTCACTCACAGAGACCAAAGGTGAGTTTGTACAAGGAGAAAAATATTATAGTCAGAAGAGAAAAAATTTATTTACACGATTACAAAGTCCTTCTGTAAACTATAAATAGTCATTAGAAACTTACCTCGAACTATCTGAAAATGTTTATTGATGGGGATGGACAGCTGGGGCACTTGGCTTAATACAATTGCTTCAGGATTTTCCAAAATATCCAACCTAACAACAAGAGACTCATTCATGAAAAGTCATACAAGAGCACATAACCCATCTGATAAGATTTCCTTTGGGAATTCTACTTATTGCTCCAGGATATTAACATAGTCGGTTCATACATTTCGGTTTTTGAAAGAAACCATTCAAATGTTTGGGGTCAGTTATATCATTTTTTTAAAGAATTTTTTGTTTTAAAGTAATTAAAAATGATCAAAAGTGAAATTTAAAATTTTAAATGTTACAAAAGATTTCCACTTCAAATAAATGCTGTTCTTGTGAACTTCTGAAATAAATTGTATCACAGTTTCTACAAAAACACTGACAATGTTTTCAACGTTGACGATAATAAGAAATGTTTCCTGAGCAGCAAATCATCATATTAGAATGTAATGATGCTGAAAATTCATAGGAATTATTACATTTCAAAATATACAACAATAGAAAACAGCTATTTTAAATTGCAATAATATTACACAATATCACAGTTTTTACTGTATTTGTGCTCAAATAAATGTAGCCTTGGTGAGCAAAAGAAAATTCTGTCAAAAACATGAAAAAATTTGACTGACCCTAAACTTTTAAACAGTAATGTAGCTCTCATATTTCCACACACTATGGTCCGTCCAGCATAATCTTTTATCATCAAAAATAAAGCTTCAGATCAGAATACAGAGGGTGGAAGGAAGCTTATAGAAATGCAGCAGGCTGAATACAGTGGAGGGCTAATTGCAGACCATATTTCACTCTCTGACAATAATAGTGCCAAACCCAGGGCGTCAGGTTCCTCTTATGGTCTTGCCTCCATTTCACTCAATGGGAAATTCAATTACAGTGGATTATTGGAAAAACCTTCAGATTTCCCTGCCTGAGTATGCCATGCAAACACATGGAGGCAAGACTAGAACCCCTCTGTGCTGCCAGTGAGCACGCTCTCTCTCAGTCTCAGAAGACGATAATTGCTGTAATGGATGCTGTTGCCAGGAAACAAAGCACTCATGAACAAGGGAAATTTGGCCTAGACTTACTAAGCAATCTCACATTCAATCAATACAAATAATAGCCTAATGTAGTGATGATGGTTATAATCTGCTCATGCCAAAAATATCTCCTTCCTTTCTGAGGTTAAACCATGGCACTCGTTGCCACATTAAAGTTCAATTGACAACGTAGCTCAAAAATCCCCCCTAAAGGTCTGTCAGGCTAAATATATATATATATATATATATGTATATATAATTAATTTGAATTACTCAATGACTCTCATATAAAGGCTTCACTTGTGTCACTACTGGATGAATTTGTATTATTGAATGAATCTCTTTAATGAATAATTCAATGACAAACTTTTAAACAGTCATTTGTTGCCACCTACTGGCGTAACAATGATCTTTATTTGAAGCTTCAAGTTTCAAAAGGCGATTTACTCTATTTTGATCGGTACAGTAGACATCAGTGTTTATATCTGAACGATACACTTTTATGCCAGTACTGCTAATAACTTTGTGGTTAAAATGATTTTTGCGAAGTTCTTTCATACCTATAAATGACAACTGCTCTCTCTGTCAGCGGCAGCGCCAACACAGATCTGAGTGTTCGCTGGGATCGTACTTGTCAAAGGTTTAATAGACAAAGGCGAATCATCATCATTTAAGAAAAAGATTGTGCAGGTGTTTCAAATTCGCAATCTTTTAACGATTAATTTGTGCAGCTTTTCTGTAATATACGGTACTTTTATTAGCTTGTTATACCTCAGTGCTCCTTACAAAGATGCTCGAGCATTTCAGGTTAAAGACTGAGTTCATCCAAAAATGTAAATCACGGCATTCTAAACCTGTAAGGCTTTCATCTTCAAAACACAAATTAAGATATTTCTAATAAAATCTTTGATATTTCTAATAAAATCTTTGATATTTCTAATAAAATCTTTGATATTTCTGTCCCTCCACTGAAGGCCATTCCACCATAACTTTGACTCTTCAAAATGTTCATATAGAGATCGTAAAATAAATCCATATGAATAGAGCAGTTAAGACTTCTGAAGAGTTACAATCACTTTATAAGATTAATTTTTATTCACATATAAATATTGATGAACATACATAGAGCTCATTAAACATGATAAATAGAAGATCAAACATGCTTACTTGTCTTGCAGCATGAGAACCAATGACGATTGTTCTTGCGTTACGCACGTATGGTTGAGCTGCCATTGACCATATTTAATGTGCTCCATGTATGTGCGTTGAAATATTAGTTTTATGTACATTTGCTCACCTGTCTAATAAAGTACATGCAAGAGTGGCGAAGTCGAAGTTTGTCACGGACGTGGAGTTCTCGGCATCTCGAAAACGCCACGCTGATATTGATACTCGTTTTAGTTCTCCTTTTGTCCCAAAGTATGCTTTCCATGGTCCATAATGTTTGAACGAAACAACAACAGTGCGAGCGTGCTGCTAGACGTAACGCAGTTGTCCACGTCTATCGCCATGGTTACAATGGCAGTACAGCGAAAATTACGTCATTGACAGGCGACAAGTGAACAGGGACGAGCCATTATTTAAAATTGGAATTTCTCTGAAATTAAAAATCTGGGAACTTTTGGGATATTTTAAGTACACAACTGCAGGAAATATATCACACTGTGCAAGTGATTTTTTTTTTTACATTTTATTACAAAAATCTTACATGTTGTAGCTTTAAAAATGGCATATTTAATTCATAAATATGTGATTAAAAGCCTAAATTAATTTCAATTTTGGGTGAGCTATCAACAGTGTACCTTGTTCTTTTTGTTAGAAGATTATTTTCATTACAAAGGGATTCAACAAATATCATTTGTGACCTTTTTTACCCAGTCAGTCCCCGAGCTTTGAGTAAAGCTGAGTGTGTACACTTTTAATGCAGTTAAAGAGTTTGTGTGCTCATGTGAGGCTTATTAGGCTCTAGGACACCGAGGTGGAATGTAGCATAATGGGCAGCATGCTGGCATGCAACGAAAGCCACACTGACTAAACACCATCTGACTGCACAATCTTTCACATAGTCTTCTCACATCTATAGTAACCGGCAAATATATTCACATATATTGGACCATTTTCACTTTTCTGGGGTTCCTGCTTCTATGGGGTGAATAAGAGACTACAGCAAATATGATTTTTGCACTCCCATTTGTTCCAATAGCAAAATAAAGAACCATAATAGTGTTCCCATGTGTTTGCAAAAAAGCAAAAAATATTTGATTACGGCGGCCAGAGGACAAAGATGTCAAATTTACAGCCAATTGCTGCCATTCCCACAGCCATTGTATTAGAAACACACTTGCAGCTGTTAACTAGTTGTTTTTGTTTTTTTGTAATTTAATGCCAAGGTAATATAACAAAATATAGCATTACGTACATTACATTTTTCAAATGAAAATGCAACAAAAAGCTTACATAATAAATAATAATTGTGGGAATGCTTCATCACAGTCAGTAAAAAGGGTCCATTAATCATAAATTTAGCCATGCCTTGTTAAAAAACAAACAAATAGCAGCCTGTTAAAAGCCAGCTGCATTCTCAAGATAGAGATTCTAGTTTGATAACTAGCAATTAGATGTCCTTCGTTTGTGGGTTTGGTAACTAATCATGTCAAAAAGGCTAAAAACGACCACACAATCATCAGTGTAATAACACAAACAGGCAGCAGCAATAAACCACCTGACAGAATGCGCAGTTCAGTCCAACAGAGATTAAACAGCTGCTCAACTTTCTCAGGCTTTAACATTTTCTTCTGCAACTAACCCCGTTTTACACACATAAAAGCGAAGTTTAGTGTGAATAAAGTGGAATGAAAACCTGAGATCGGAGTCTACTCACTTGAACTGTCCAGAACACTGTAACAGGGACAGGAGTCTTGGTTCTTTCTGTCCGCTTCTGAGCTGGTGTCCTCTAACAGTCTGAAAAAAATCACTGTCAAGGATTCAATTGAATAGCAAGAGGCAGTGAAAAAGGGTGGAAAGCGTGACGACTCATGGATCTCTCCCTCCCTCACACAATCAAAGAACTTGTTGGACTTTATACAACTTCATTATGTAATGTTAAGTAATAAAACAATAGGGGAAATCCCTAACATACTCCAAGATGTGTAAAAATCATAAAAAGTGTTATTCTTTTTGTAGCCTACAGCTGCAACATGTCATACCTTACATACACATCAAGTGACATGATAATGTCACACAATGCTGTTCCAAGTTATTCCTAGGAATGTAAGAACAGTGATAGAATATGTTTGGATAAACGACACTTCTGTCTGACAGCAGAGAGAAAATAGCAACAAAAAATGACAGCATTTGTATTCTGTTAAGCCTTTTTATTACACTGCCATTACGAAAATAAATGTTGTTATTTTTTTACCATTAACGTTACAGCTAACTGTTAGGCTAACAAGACATTGCTAAATGGCTTCAAATGAGACTACTATTGCTCTTAACAAAATGAAAATTAACAACTGAGCTCCCAAATAAAGGATACGGCCAAACATTGGCTATCTGAAATCCCGTATGAATGCTCCATCCTGAATGTTGTTAAGTGTGTTGAATTAAAGCCGTCAGGCGGCTAGCTAGCAGGCTAAACTTAGCAGCGGCGCGCGCGAGCGAGTGTTTTCTCATGTCAGGCTCCACCCCTCACCGCGCGTGCACTGCACTCAGTGCTGGACTTCCGGGGTGCTTGCGACACATCGCTCGCCCGAAATTCATCGGTAAAAGAATTTACCCCGTAAAACAGGTTTACAATAACAAACACCGTTAAATCAATGTTCACTCGCTCATCCAAAAGGAAGTGACGAAATATAAAAGTATGCGATCCAGCTTGTGGGCCGGTGTGGAGTCATTGAACTCTGGAGAAAACAACACCTATCGAGTACGTGTTTGTCAAATGTGGGCTGAAACAGAGAGTGGTCACGGTTGTTGCCGCGTTAATAATAAACCAACGACATTTCAAGTGATGTTCGGATTTACATTGACCAAATTACGTCACCGGTCATGAATGAGTTTCGAGGTCATCATCGCCGCGCTCTCCCGGACGCAGCAACATCACTGGGTGTGTTCTGCGCTGCTCGGGGACGTCAAAGATACGCAACTTTTTCGCATATTCACTGTAAACACAGTATAGTTCACTGCATTGTTTAAATATTTGCCATTGCAGAGAGTCAGAGACTTCATCAAACGCCCTTATTTAAATCAGAGGGTTGTTCCTTCATTATCTATACATGTCAAATAGACCATCAAACGGATATAGGGCTGATGCATGTCCGTTTGGTTGCATAATGTTTTCTTTAGAAGGATAAACAATATGTTGCAACTTGTAAATGCATTTCAGTACAACCAGGTTTTAGATACCGGTAATATAAATTCAAACCAAATCCCTGGTTGGCTGTGTTTGATAAGTAGGCTACGCAAATATATTTAATTTTCAATGTGGACAACATCCAAAGAAATCACATCTCCGTTAATGTATTAAACCAGTTCGAATTAGGCTATACATGAAATGTATAAATACAGTCTATTCATAAAACACAAGCAAGTGGGCTTGATAAGAATGTCACAGATGTCATTCTTGTTATGCATTTAAGATCCAGACAATATAATATTATCATTCATGTTAAATAGTAGCCTATAATTAGTGTTTGTTTTATTAAAGAAAACATTCATCAATCAGATTTGCAGAGAACATCAAGATCAGGCAGAGGAGGTTTTGATTTTTTGCATGGCATAAGGGCTGGAGTTGATATGTGGCCAGATGTCTCCGTTTGGCATCTCAGGTTTGTCCTCATCCCTTCTCTCCTCCATCACCACTGTCATTATCATCTCTTGGTTGAACATGTCTGGCGTGCGATACGGGCGCGCAAGGTGGCGAAAAGAAGAACGCAAGGAGGCGTCATCGTCATCAAAATCATCTATTAGTCCTCCCTGTGACCTGTGGGAGGACTTTAGCTCATCTCCTAGCTCAGACGCCAAGTCTTTCAGATCTCGAATCAGGGTGGATTTGAGACCGAACAAACACAGCAAGAAGAACAGACCAGCACATATACCAGAGACAAAGTATAAAGCCACTGTCTCCGGAAGACCTTGGGAAAATGGAAAAAGAGGCCAAATTAACATTTAAAATTTAATAAACAATACATTCAATGAGGAGAAGAAGAGATTAAAAAAGTAATTAGTAAAATACTACCACACTTAGTAGCTAAATGAGAAGGCCATGCTGACTGCTGATGTTATGATGTTAGCAAACCACAAAGAAAGATTAATTGTTTTTGCATAGATTTTATTTATTACTTTCATGTTACTGGTACATGTACTGTACCATTTATGTTTGTATTTAAAAAAATGAATAAAACCACAAAGAAAGAAAGACAAGTGAATAGTAAGTAAAAATGGCACCAAATCATTTGAACATTCTGGGATCAGGCCACACATCTAACGTACCCTGGATCTGGGAAAAAATTTCCAGAGAGTTGGTGAAAATGTTTTGTGGTCTGGACACACCGGGGCCAGTATACCACCCTCCTGTGAAGGGGGGGGAGAGGGGATTGGATCCCGCAGTCAGCAGGACCGTCAACAACCAATGACTGACAGTTATGTTATACGAGTCATATGGTCAAAATGTTACATATACCTTGAAAAAAACAGCAAAATGTAAATAATTTTAACAAAATAAAATAATGTTTGCTGCTGAATTTATACAAATGACCCCATTCAAAAGCATCTTCTTTAGCATTAGTGTTTTCACCTTTTGCAATAGTTGTTTATGAATCCTTGTGTGAAAAGATGGATCTCAAAATCATAGACACTGGAAAGGATTCTAATATGCAGATGATGCTGGAAAACAAAAAAATGTGCAGAACCTGGATGATTTCTCTGAAAAACACTGTTTAACTGCTCAGGATGTAAAAGGGACTTATGAACAGCCATCACAAAACAGAAATACAGTCATGGATCATCCAGGCAACCACACGCAGCATTAAGAATATTTTTCTTTTTTGTTTAAAAAAAAAATGTTGTTGAAATTTTTATGATACCTCTTATTTTGTTAAAATTATTAACATTTTGCTGATTCTGCAAGGTACAGTATATGTGACCTTTTGACCACAATTGTATATCTCTCCTGCCATATTTTCATTTGCAATAACACATGGAATGAGTCGCAGTTATTATGTTAAAATCATCTTTTTAATACAAGCCAGTTTAATAAAATGAAAATTAGCTTAGCAATGAAGATCATTTACACCATAAACTCCTTTTTCTTACCATGCGTATAGTCAGAGAGCAAGAAAGGATCTGTGTTTCCACGTCCAACATCTTCCAGTAGATACCGTGGTACTTAAATGCACAACAACAAAGAGAGTCTTTTTATGACTGCTTCAACAGTGAATAAGTTGATCATAGTTTTTCGAAACCTCTTGAAACTCACCGCAGGTGAAGGAAACTCGCAAGTGCTTTCTGGTGCCAGGGAAACAGGGGTCTCCGAAACCCTGAGCATCAGCCAACACAGAGCAGTTCGTCCTGCCATGACACTTCCTTGACACCCTCCTCAAGGCTGACGGAGACAAGCACTCTAACAGGAAACATAATCTCATCAAATGAATTTAAACACATATTTTACTGCCTCTTCTGTTGTAGCAAAACATTCCCACTAGATGGAAGAAGTGTGTTATTTTATTCTCAGACCTATGTCCGTCGTTGTTTTAGCCTCTTGAGGGCACTCAAGACTGTCGTGCTCCAAGTGGCCAAACGTGGCTGAATAGATGGCCAGAACCGTGTCATTCTTACAGGCCAGCTTCATCCGCTCATTCTCACACACTGTTTTTGAGCGATGATGCTCTGTGGAGAAGGAAAATCATTGGTGTGCTGCTCGGTTACAATCTCGCTAAAGTGAAGCACAATATACAGTAGGCGTCTCACCAGGCTTGCACTTGTAAGAGACAATGATGTATTTGCTGGTTTCAGGGCAGGGATCTTGACCAAACACAGGACTCACCACAGGAATCTGACACTCCCATCGATCCTGACACTCAGACATCACTTTCTGACCATGAAAACACATTCTGACTGAAATTCATTATCAATCATTATGAGTTTTATACTGGAGATTTTTGCCTCTAGATTTAAAGAATGAGTACATGCATATCAATGATACCTGAATGGCTGTGGTTGATATACAGTCTGTGTTTTCCTCTGTTATGTTTGGGTTTGCGTGTGGGCATAGATATGGACTCGGGACACGGCGTCCATAAAACGCTGAGAGGACAGCCACAGATGTTCTAGTAGGGCATCTGATGGACAGCGTCTCTCCATCACAGGCATGGGCAGTGTGGTTCTTCAGGATCCTGTGGAGGTAATCTAAGAGGAAAAATAGACTGATATACGCAGACAGCTTTTAAAGTGGTCTAAACATCAGTTGAGCATCACTGTTGCTGAGTAAAGGCACTGCTCAGCATACAAACAAGGCATTGTAAATGCATTTAGAGAACCCACTACACAACAGCATTGTTGACCACAATTGTACACTTATAGTGTAAATCCAGCAATGTGACAATGGACAAACCAACTCCCGTACTTATTTTTTTCTTGCAAATGCAACGTATTAATGTGTCTTATTGATTATTAAACATTAATAATAATGTTTTTTTATGGGGCTGGATGGTAATTAAATAAATAAAATAAAATAAGTTCTTGATAGGCCAAGTATTATTAATATATTTCAGTGTTTTAAGCACGTTTATTATTAAAATTAATAATTTAGGTGATTCTAAAAAATAGCTATAGACAATCATAAATCAATTTTATCAATGAAAAGTTTAAAAAGTCAATTAAATTTAAATTCAAGTAAAGCTGCTTTTGATTTATTGGTTCTTCTGAAAATTGTATACTTCAAATACTGCAGTGAAAGAGAGAGGCAGAGGTCAGGGACAGCCATGTAGTCGGAGGAAATGACCCCTGAAAGATTTGAAAGTTGTCTGCACTGCAGATTTGAGATTTAAATGTTATGAAGTGGACAACATAAAAATTTCCCTCTCTAAATGCTTATCCTCCACTTTTCCACACAGCTCAGGTTTCAAGCTTGTAATGTTTTTAACATGCCCTAGCCTATTCAGTCTGTTCCTTCATTGGACCATATCTTTGAGTATTCAGTGAGAAGGAACTGGATCAAGGGTAATGTCTGGCCTGTGCCTCTCTCCGTCTCTCTTAAAGGCCATTCTGCATCTGTAGAGCTCTCTGTTATGCAGTGCCAGGCACAGACACACTCACAAATAAACACAATGACCTATTCTTGGCTGATTGAAGCCATTATCTATTCAATAGATATTTGTGATTCTATTGTATAGGGGGGAGATACAGAAACACAATCAGAAACAATTGAATCAAGAAGCCAACATGTGTCACTGAAATGCATGAAGTAATCAAAATCTAAAATGCATGAATACATTTTTCTGACTTTTTACATACGACATACAAACACTGCTGTTTATATTTGTGGATTAGTGTTTTTGAGTGTATTTTCTAGTGTATATTGCCCATAACATATTATACTTTGTCAACCAGCTTCAACACAAAATGTTTGTCTTTGGTTCAGAATGGGTTAATGTTGCCTTGCCTTCCTATATGGATTGTGCTCAAACAATGGAAGAGGAAGAGACACCCATCTCTCTTAAGCTGATGCTCTGATTGTTGACAAGGACTATGTAAAAGGCAAAATACAGAATGTTCTCTTTCCTTTGAGAGTTACGCTCTAAGACAGCATGCAGTATTTCCTCTATCACAGCCACAAAATTGGAGAAGAACACTTACCAGAGAAATCTGGAGCTGATGAGGATTGGCCTGTGTTGACAGCTAGAACGAGCGAGAGGAAACACCAGGACCAACAAGAGCTCCATAGAGACATAGTGCACAACGCACATTACGAACCGCTGTGATTTTTAACTTGGAGAAGTTGTTTGGCTGTTTACTGCCCTCTGACTTCTGACCAGGAGAAAAGGGTCAATGGTGGCATTGTGCTGAGTGGAGAACAAGCACTCTTTCAACAGCACTGACACTGACACACATTTATCTCATTGCACTGTTTAGACAGTTTTCATGCTTGTTTTCCAGGTGACAAGGTTCACACATCTGTTTAATAAGTAGCTACCCTGATGATAATAAATGTAGTTTCTAGTCAAATGTACAGCAAAAATCACTTTCTTAATCAGTTTTTTAGTCTTGTTTAAAAAACAAGTTAAATTAACCTGATAGTTCTGGAGAGTGGAGTAATGGCTGTAAATATTTGTTATTTTCTTGAGTTGATCTTGTTTTATGGATGTTTGTGTATTTTTTTACTGGAAAACAAGATAAATACTGAATAAGACTTGCAGTTTTTGTGTAAAGAGTCATGCATTAAATCAGATTTCTCTTCATTTCTCTTCAGTAAGAAAAACCTCAAAACAAGAAATGGTCTTTGCTGAGCTTGACGGTTTTGTTTCCTTTGCTTGCATTTATAAATGACAGAAGGACCCACTCATGATCAACATTGGGGTCCTGTTTAGGGAGATAAAGCAAGGATTTTCTGTGTGATCCCAGCTGCTGGATGTCCTGTAGATAGCCTATCGTCTCAGGATAAGTGCTTCCTCTCTCAGCCTGAGGAAGAGAGAGGTCAGTGGTTAGTGAGCACATCACATTTCTCTCTATTCCAGAAATACTATAGCAGAAGCAACTCTGTTGCCACTAAATACATAGCTGGTGAATATGAGTGGTCAGTCTGCTATCTCTATATGGACAGTTTGTTATCTGAACATGCGATGAATATTGAGCAGAGGTCAGAAAACAGGACTATTTATATGGTGCATCTTAGCTTTCTCAGCACTTTGTCAATTTAATCACCCTCCCCAAAGAACCACAACCCCCCACATATGAGATTGGTCTAGTGCCTGAGAGGAATGTTTGTGATTTAAATTGGAGATATGTTGAGTATGAAGACAAATGCTGTACAATAATGTGCTGACCTTTGACATGTTTGCTTAGTGATTGCAGCGGTGGCATCAGATTTGAGGCTTACAATTTTGCGTTGTTACAGCTCATCATCTCCATGGTGATTTCTTGTTTGGTGGTATATTCCATGTGGTGGCGCAGTACTGTATGTTAACAGGAAAGAGAACGGACTGAAACGGCTCAGATCTGTTACTCATAGTATCCTGTTGGCTTCAGGAGGAGGGAGTACACTGGGTAAACTGGCATGGCTGATGGCACATTTCCTGTATAGCCGAAGTGGAACTCGCTCAATTTCCAGGATTTGTAAGGAGTTTCCATGTCAGGCTCTTGCTTTGTATACAGTATAATCACCAGCCTTTTATACTTAAAGGGATAGTTCATCCCAAAATAAACATTTTGTTGTCATTTACTCTCATGTCATTGAAAACCCTTTCTTCTTCTTCTATGGAACACCAATGAAGATATTTAGTAAAGTAAATTAAATTGTAGAGACCATGGGCTGACCATCTTCACCATTAAAAATTGCTTTACTATATTGATGTACATTACAAAAGAAAAATGCTTTAAACATTTTGACAGACATGGTCATGCACTATCACAGTAAGAAAGTAAGTCTTTTAAATCCCTTTAAAAGTGTCAACCACTTTTAATGTCTTTCAATGTGAGGAAAGAACAAAGCAATTCCTTGCTTTCTTTGGTTTCTTTTTCAAATAATGTCTGCTTTTTGCGGTAATATTGTTTCAAACTAGTGTGAATTCCCCAGAATTGTGCAATAAACCCCCTCAATACAACATCTGTGTGCTGAATGAGGAAATGAAACTCTTTAGGGGTTGAAAACAATTATGTAAGAATGACATTCTGTCATTAAAATGTGTTTTAAATGTTTTATAGTGCTGGCGTACGAGATGAATTTTAGTCTAAGTTTGTGTAAGAGATTCATTTTATGCTGTAAGTTGTTCTAAGAATCTTTCCAGGTTAATATGCTCAATTATAAGGGGAAGCCATAGAGATGACGGAATTGTTTCCTCTGACTCAACATGACTGCATAAGGAATGAGGGGAACTATTTGTTTAAAGAGAACCCATCCCTTGAGAATGATCACATACCCACACCCTCATTTGTCTACTCACACACACAACTGTGTATCTTAGCAATATACTTCTAATGTTTTATATGCACTATAGACTTACACCCTTACACACTACCCCTACTCATACCAGAAAACAGTATTTTAGATTTAATCATTATTCCAATCGAGGAAATCCCCAAACGTCCCCCAAGGCAGCTCATTTTGAGGGTTGAAAAACACACAAAAACCACATGGGATTTGCTTTCTGCGGTGCCTCGACTGATATCAAAAGTGATTGTTTTTGGAAGGTTTTGCAGGGGTTACTGGAAGTTAGAAAACTTCCAGAGAATATGAAAGAACAGAATGAGTCAGAATTCCAAATGACCACTATAAAAAAAAAAACTGAAACAGAGAAGAACAAGTACCTTCACTCTGTTGTCTGACATGCGAGAGCAATTAAATATCTTCTTTAAAATAAGTTAGTTCATGTATAGTAAAACAGCCTCTCCATTACACAGCTGAAAGGGGCACATAGTGATTGAACATATGGGAGAGGGGAATGTTAGTAAGAGAAGTGTTAATAGTCTGCATGAATGGAATGTGGCCCCTGCTTCACGTCTGTGATAACCCTGTGACGTTTCTCCTGAGTGTAAGTGCGTGCTGGATCAAATGAAAAGCTATTTTTGAGCTCTCTGACACAGCCTGGCAGCACAGTTATATAGTTAGGGTCACGCCCATCCTCTCTAGCCTCCCTCCCTCCTGACTTTTAAAGTGTGTTTGCAGAGGGAGAAAGCAGAAAGCAAGAGTCTGACTAACTTTCATCTCTGAACACTTGGACACATTACAGCTGTGTACTGTGAAGTTTGGGGGAACTTTTACTGTCTGGTTGATTTGTGGAATAATTTTCTCAGAGGTCCGGAATTATTCAAGTCTTTTTCCCGCAGGAAAGAAATGGCACTCAGACAAGACTCAGATAAAGAACCACGAATTGAGCTCTTCATAAAGGTCAGTTTTACAAGTTTGAGTTGGTCAGACACTCTTATTCCAAATTAAACATTTTAATTCCAATAAAGTAACTATACATTTTCAAGTGTAGGATCAAATAATATTAAATATAAGAATAATTTAAATAGAAAAATAAATAGTTCAAATAAGCTAATAAACCACTCATCTGAATATTGATCAAGTTCAACATGTAATCCTTACTGTTGGAATAGAGTTGTTAAACTCAATTATTTTAGCTTTTGATGTATTTTTCTAATGGACGAGACTCTTTTCTACTTTACATTCTGAAAAAATAATAAAAGGCTTGTGACTATACATGAGCCTGTTGCCAAAAGTTATTTTGTTGAATAGTACGCTACAAAGACACTATGAACCAAGATCTTCCACTGCTCTATCTGCTTTTTGTCCATTTGGGCAACATGAATCAGAGGTTGATTTGGGCGTTTACAGTCAATTCAGTTAACATATGCAGTTCTGTAGACTGGATAGTATGGTTGATATGCAACTGTTCGCCTTTATGCTTCTCTTTATCAGAAAGGACGCACAGACAGCATTGGGATAATCTTATCACCACACATGCACACACTGAAAGACTGACAGCTCTTGGATCCCTGTCGTCACACCCATAAACACGCTTACGTTTCCTATAGATCCCATCACTTTGGCATTGCCGATCTCATGCTTTACCAGTTGAACTACGACAGTTCATGAACTAAAATAAGTAGTATATGAATGTGCGGTGATCTTTAGATCCTAAAGATAATCAAAGCTTTGTAGGTGGTCACCATTTATTACAGAAGTTTTGTATATAGTGCAGCTGTTTGTGTTCTTATTTAAAAAGATGCGTATTGTGGACGGTAGAAGCATTGTTCAGGTGTTATCTCCCTCTTCTAGACAATTCCTGCTTTTCCTCTCTTTGGATCAAGCTTTTATTGTCCTCCCACACAATACATGGACTATTTATGTCCTATTCTTTTTGAAGGGAGGGACACATTTATTTAAAAACAAAAGCTATCCATCAACATTATTAATAATAGACCGCTGGGGATCTGAGAGACCCCAAACATATTTAAATATTTTAAGAACATTGCGTTTACGTACACTTAAGAAAATGGTTTATTCAAGGGGGATTTTGTGCAGAAAGTAGCATTCTGAAACATCATGTAAACACAAACGTTGTTTACTTATGCTACTTTCATGGCCCAAAAGAAGGAAGGAATTTTCCGTACTTATTTTTCACAGGTGTTTTACTTGCATTTTAAATGACTTGTTGCATTGTGTTGTGTTTTAGGGTTAAGTGAAATGTCGGTAAACGTAAAGGAGAATGTCCTGGCAGAGAATTAACAGTCCCCGTTCTCCCTTTACTGTTTTAATGTTGTTTTTTTTTTTTACAGAATTGAGATAAAACAGTTTAAAATACCTGGATTTCTGTCATGTAAAAGCATGAGAGACATTCTTACATACAATTCGAAATTTGAAGTGGTAGTATAGACATTTTAAAAGATGTTCTTTGAACTTGAAGTCATTATATAAGAATGGTTTATTCTTTTACTGTATTTTTTATCCTGGTGAGCATAAGAGGCTTCTTTCAAAAACATAAAAAGATATTAGTGATCCCAAACTTTTGTACATTAGTGTACAGTATTTTAGAGAGTAGTAAGAGTGCATATCGCAAATGCCATTTGTGTCCTACGCAGCTTTCTAGCAATAACCAGTGTGCATGTAAACATCATGATTCAAATATCAGGTTCCTGAAATCGTCACACTTTGGTTTTCTCTGTGTTATCTTATGATATAACCGATGGGTTGAACCTTAAAGTAATTTCTGTCTCTACTGTCTTTTGATTAAGAGGATCGTTTTTTACATTTACATTTGCAATTTACATTCTGTCATCATTTACGTCGTTGCTGACTTTTTTCCTTCTGCAGAATATAGGGTCCAAACTGTCAGTTTATGAACAAAAAACAAAGAAACAAATAAACAAAATACTGACACATCTTTCAAATATCTTTTATGCTCAACAGAAGATAAGGTCATGGTTTGGAACATGAGGGTGAATTTATAATGATGACATACTTAATTTTTGGGTGAACTATCATTTGAAGTCAGAAAAACATATAAAAAGAACTGAAAGACAAAATAAATGTCAATTTCAAGTGTATTATTAGTATTTTATACATACAAAAAAAAAAAAACATGAGGGTTAAGGAAATCTATTATGTGAGTTTCTCGGTCTACATGTAGGCTCCTTACAAGCAATTTTGCATTTAAAAGACGTCTAATAGTCGTCTATAGCTAAATCGTGACTACAGATTGACCATGACATGAAATTACACTTACATCTTGTAGATATTATTGACATTGGTAACATGATGGGATATCAACCATTTCATGCGGTGCCTGTCCAAAAACTACAATGAATCAGTTTTGACTACAGTGGGCTACAAATAGCATAGAACATGTCAAAGAAATGAAACCAATCACATTGTAATCACTGTTGACTTTGCTTACATGATGGAATATCATTTATCTCGCAATTTTGGCAAAAACGACATGTACCAAATTCAAGGTTATTTTGTCTAGAAGTGTGTTACTCATAGCCGGACTATCAGGTCTATAGTTAACAGAGACGGTGAAATGACGGTGCTATTGCTTGCTGGGCTATATGAAACCTTGTGTCTGGTCTGTGAAACTTTGATACTGACCATGGATTTCTCTTTTTTGTCTCAAGGCGGGTCATGATGGAGAGAATGTGGGGAACTGTCCCTTCTGCCAGAGACTCTTCATGGTTCTTTGGCTGAAAGGAGTCAAGTTCACAGTAACCACCGTTGACATGAGGAAGTAAGCGTCACTTTAAGCTTTCATTTCACTGAAACAGTACGGCCATGAATGGAATTTATGCATATTCTAGGCCTCGCACATCCAGGGGGGCCCAATTACAATGAGGAGAAATAATACAATTATTAGTATTATTTCAGTCTAATGCTAAAACTCTATAAGACAATAACTTTGTAAATTAATAACATTTACAATATCATCGCTGTCTGTGAGTTTTGAAAATATTTAACTGATGACAAGTATTAAAAACAGCTTGTGACTAAACCTCGTAACTCCATTGGCTCCTCAAACTGTCGGTAAAACCTCATAACTCAACCCCACCTCAATCTTGAGTGAAGTGTGCACACATTTTGGTGGAACGTCTGCTTGTTTGCAGTGCAAAGGCAAATAAAGAACTGGTTGTTTGAATAAGTACAACATTTTCTTTACTTAAAAAAAAACACAAAATAAAGGCTATGTCTAAAAGTATTTGAGGAGCGGAGAAGAGTGTCTTAGCATTTGCAGAGTCAGTGCCAATAGTAAACTTGGGATTTTGGCCAAAGACAGAAAGAAAAAGCACACATAGCTTCAGCTATACTTCATAACCTGTAAGTTGATGAAAACGTAATGCGATGCACTTGCTGCCTCAGATGCGGCCGTTCTAATGACGGGGATAAAATAATTTTGCCTATGTCACATTATGAGGTAAATCCGGCTTTGTAAGGCTATCAGCTGGAATGGAATTCAGTAAACAAATAGTGAAATCTGAGGAATTCTGGACTAGCATGGAATAGATTTGATAACACCGGGGGCGGTCAAAGTACAGCAGGTGTACACTACAAACAGGATGAAGGGAGTGTGAACTTTCCCATTGCCCTGTTCCCATCAGGCCTAATTCTTTTAAAGCAAATTAAACTTAGCAGCTGAACACTCCTATATCCGTGTGCTTTGAGTGCTAAATGAGTTTAATACTATTTAAAAGAAACATTAATCACTTTAGGTCTCAGTAAACAATAAATGACTTCATATTGACCATGTCCGCACCCCTCTGCTCTGCTCCACCCTGTGTTGTTTAGGAAGCCAGAAGAGCTGAAGGATTTAGCTCCAGGTACCAACCCTCCTTTCCTCCTGTACAATGGCACGCTGAAGACTGACTTCATAAAGATCGAAGAGTTCCTGGAGACCACACTCGCCCCTCCTCGGTATTGTGCTTGTCTGAGCTCATGTAATGCTATATCAAACATTGGCTTCACACTGACAAAAACCTTTCACAATGAGACATTATTCTAGTGTTGTTCTGTCATAAGTCGCATGGCTGCACTTATTTAAGTAATATCTGACACACTGACATTGCTGTGACATTGAAATCAGCAATTTCAAAGACTATCGGAGTCCCGGTAGCCATATAGTTCTTGTTGATGATTTTTTTTTATTTTGTCTTGACTGTTCCAAAGAAGCATGCATTAAAATGATCAAAAGTGATAGTAAAGACATTTATAATGTTAAAGATGCTGGTCTTTCGAACTTTCTAAGATTTCTGATTTTTTTTAATCAGGGTTTCCACAAAAATATTAAGCAGGAAATCAGCATATTATAATGATTTCTGAAGGATCATGTGACACTGAAGACTGGCATAATGACTGATGAAAACTCAGCTTCGCCATCACATGAATAAATAACCTTTTAAAATATGATTTTACTGTATTTTTTATCAATCAAACAAATGCACCCTTGGTGAGCATAAGATAGGCTACTTATTTCTGACCCCACACAGTGTATATGACAGACTATGTGTGACATTTTTTAAAAGGAAAGACATAGGCCTACCTATTTAACATGCATTATATGGGTGAGCTTAAGCGTTTTTGAATGTCAGTATTATTATGTGAAGGATGGATGTCTATCTTTTAGGTTTGTGATGACTGGCTTTAAATATTTCCCTCTGTCTTATCCCAGCTATCCTCATCTCAGCCCCCGCAACAAAGAGTCATTTGATGTTGGTGCTGACATCTTTGCCAAATTTTCTGCGCTTATCAAGAACAGCCCAAACAATGCCTGTGAGTTACAACACCTAACTATTACATTTTATATATAAAACCAGCATGATTGTGTGATACTGCAAGAGTTAGATTCAACAAGAAATTAATTTAGAAATACTTACATTTTGGACACGATGTTGCGAAAATACTTCCAAAAAGCAGAATTGTTGCATTGACTCATTCATAACAAGATTCGCTTGTGTCGTTTCCAAATGAATCTGAATTTTTAAACGAATCGGTTGAATAAACGAATGGTTTAGTGACTCAAAAAAACAATAATTGTCGCCACCTACTGGTGTAACAATGAAACCTGCAGAATGGAAAATACACACCACTGAAGCGGAGTGATACGAGGCAAGCAATAAAAAAATTACAAAAAAGATTTTCTCTGTCATGATCAGTAGCCTATAGTTTTATCAAGCAAGAAACATTGACTTAATCAGATTAATGCATTGACACTTACATGCCAGAACAACAGAATATGACAATTTTCTGATTTATCTGAATATAAATATGAATAGCCGAATATTTTTCTCCTTTATTTGATTCCTCAGTCCATGAAAAAGGCTTATTGAGAGAGTTCAAGCGTCTGGATGACTATCTGAACACTCCACTTCAGGACGAGCTCGATCAAAACATCAGCGTATCCAAAAGAAAGTTCCTGGATGGCAACCGCTTGACACTGGCAGACTGCAACTTGCTACCAAAGCTGCACGTCATCAAGGTGATACGCCTCTGTGGTTTACAGACACACACAATTACACACAATTAAACATAAAGCTGTTTAATTTGAAATAAATAATTATGATGTGGTTTTCTTTTTGTTTTGTAGGTTGCTGCCAGGAAGTACTGTAGTTTTGAGATTCCTGCTCAGTTCACTGGAGTGTGGCGTTACCTGCAGAATGCATGTGAGAGAGAAGAGTTCAGCCAGACCTGTCCAGCTGACATTGAAATTGAGAAAACCTATCTGAGTGTGGTCAAGAGGAACTGAACTTCAGATTGTGGAGGACACGTGGGGTTAAATGTTTAAATAGTGTAAATAGATTAACATTTTAGTTTATAGCCACATCACAGTTATAAATATATTACAGCAAACTCAAAAGGCACAATGACTGAACTGAACACAGTTTGCTTATGAACTTTCATTGTGCCTGTGATCTCAGAGCCCATTGGATTTACTAGTATACTTTTAAAAGACTGCTACTGTCCAACTGGCTTTATTCTGGTAGTTTTAGAAGTTATAGGATCTTTTGCAAACGATCTTGAGCACAACAGGTGAGTTGTGCTTTTAACAGCAGGTTTTTGTGCATAATGTATATATGTATTTTACATTCATTATGGCATATTCGGTTTTATGTAATATATATCTTTTAATCATCTGTAATAATGAGTTGAAAACACAAATGTGCAGTCAAATCATGTGCAGTACATGAGTCAATGAGTATTGCGTCAGTAATGGTTGTTTTGTATTAAAGGTTATTGTGGCAGATGTACTGAGTTAGTTGCCCAAACACCATTGTTAGACATACGATTAAACTGCACAAGAACATCACGAGATTAAACTGCTTTCTTTCAGATTTTACTTCAAATAAAATTAATATCATACATTTGTCTTTCTCTTTTCGTGTGAATGTCAAAGCATATCCAGAGCTTTGGTAAAAGATGCTGATGACTGGATTGAAAAGCAAAACAAAAATACACAAATATTACAACTGATCTGTTTTTACCTAGACTATATTTATTTTACAGTTGCATTTCTAGGTCAGTTTTCATTTATGATAAAAAATACATTCATAATCATGTTAGATTACTTTATATATCTATATATACATATAAAACAATATTCACAATGTCAAAGGGCAGCTGAATGGATATTTTATGGGGGGGAAACAAAGGCATACATTTTAAGTGTTTGTACATGAAGGGATGTCAGGCTGGTCCTCTCTGTCCATCTCAGCCGATTCATTCCTAGTTTGTAACACAATATTTCCAAAAACAGGCTGTAAAGGGAAGGACAAAAAACTTTGATTAGTAATTTAATAATGACAAAGCCATTGTGTCATCCCTTTATATGAATAATATCAGCATTACATCATTGTTTTCAAATTTTCTAAAACCTTGTCCCTTGTAGTTTTTTTGACATTAAAAGTGTCCACTACTATACATACACACACACACATGTATATATATATATATATAATCTGCACTACATATATAGGAACCTCACCTCTCTTATTGTTTTTGGGCAAGGTTTGCTCAGATCGTAGATAGCCTTGAGAACGCAGGTTATCAGCTGCTGCTAGTTTTAAAACAACTGCTTTTAAGTCATCCACCTAAAGACACAGACCAGACATTCTGATTCAGTATCACACAAGAAAGAAAGAAAGAAAGAAAGAAAGAAAGAAAGAAAGAAAGAAAGAAAGAAAGAAAGAAAGAAAGAAAGAAAGAAAGAAGGAAAGAAAGAAAGAAAGAAAGAAAGAAAGAAAGAAAGAAAGAAAGAAAGAAAGAAAGAAAGAAAGAAAGAGATCATACCATGTTATTCATTTTTTCTTGCTGCAATATTTCTTTTGTACCTAGAAAGACAGAAAAAGTGAAAACGGTATCCTTTCTAATAACATAAATGTTATAAATAACAAGTGTCCAAGAGTCCCATCTCACCTCTCTGGATCAGGACAGGGAGGACAGTTTTGATGTCCCTTTGCTCTGTTAAATCATTGCTTTGTCTCTCCTCGACCTCTGCCACCAGTTTCTGAATCAGTTCTCCAAAACAAAATGTCATATTTTGGTAATAATTTTTCATTATTTACAAAAAACTAAAAAAAAAAAAAAAATCGATACATAAAAAAATACATAAAAAACTCTAGTTTGAATTTCATCCATTGTTAAAACAGATGTCCCATCTGTTTCAAGTTACATGATTTTTAAAAGTTGTAGTGGAAAGATTAAAGTGTCATAATAAGACCAAGCTCATGGGTCTTTATAAAATGTTCCCTATACTGCCTTTCATCACTTCCTTTTTAACATTTACATTGGAAGCAGAAGAGACATTAAGCACTCAGCAAAGTCTAATACATGTACAGCAGTTACTCCATCATACATGTCCAGCCTTAACAAACAACTTCTCAAAAGCACAGAGCTGATCTCACCTTCCTGCTGTGGCAGTGCCGTGTCTGAATATAGAGGCAGAGCTTGAGTTCTCCGCGCAGAGCAAACCACGGCCAGGATGTAGAGCAGTGCCAGGGACAACATGTTGGGAGGATCACGGGTGACTTCAGTCTTCAGTGCTCTTGCCCCAGCCGGCATCTTCAGTTTTATATCATCCGAGGCCATCTATCCTGAAGGGATCAATACCGCTCATGTCACCCCATCCCAGTGTTAATGGTTTTGACGTGATGTCCTCTCGTCATAGACACAATTAAGAGTGTGCTGTCAATTCAGACAGAGCCTATCTCTGCTTGCACAGAGAGCCCTAACAAATGTTTACTCTTCACTACCCATCAGTGACTGAATTCTTTATGTCTCATACCTGACATTGCATGACGCATTTGACACATTTCTTATGATTTTTAATCTGTAATTTGCTCTGATGTTTCATTGCTCACACTTTATATAAGGTGTCTTATAAAAATAGTAATAATGAATTGTAAGGTTTTTAAAATATAAATACAATGTAAAAAACATGTATGTACACAACAAGTGCATGGTATCAAATGATTTATTTAAATGTTAGCACATAACATTTAATAGCCTATAAAGTAGGACCGAAGCATTTGTTTATTTTTGGGATAATTCTGTTCTCAGTGACATCAAAGTTAGACACTGTCACATTCAATCCTTGTTACACATTCAAAGCAATCCATGAATACTCTCTTACGCACCAGATGACGTGTGTCCTGGGACATTGCTGGTTTCTCTTTTGCTGTATTTATCAAAGTGAAAGGTATATCATACGACACAAAGGTTTGGTGCCAAATGAACAAACAGCGTAGTGCGGTGATGGATTGTGTCGTCTCTGAGTTTCTGAAATTGCAGGTGAAAGTGTTAAACCGTAACATCTCTCATCTTCAACCGTCTTTGTGTCCAAAAACAGAAAGAAACAAAACAACAAGAACATAATAAAGAACAATTGTGTGTGCGTGTGTGCGTGTGTGTGTGTGAGTGTACTTTGAAGAAAAGCCATATTTGACATAAATCAGTAGGCCCTATATACATATATTATTAGTATAGATTGATGAGAATGTTTCCTCAAAAACAAATTATTCTTATATGTGGTTTAGTTAACTAAAATTCTTATTAAAAAAATCACTTAATATATCAGTGTATGCTATGCTCATTTGTTAATAAGTTAACAAATGTCAAGAAATACACACTGGTACCATTAAAAATTTTAGGGTCGAAAGATTTTTTTAATGTTTTTGAAAAAGTCTCATGCTCACATTTATTTGCTCAAAAATACAGTAAACACAGTAAATTTTTTTAATATTATTACAATTAAAAATAACAGTTTTCTATTTGAATATATTTGAAAATGTAATTTATTCCTGTGATGGCAAAGCTGAATTTTCAGCATCATTACTCCTGTCTTTAGTGATCCGTCAGAAATCATATTAATATGCTGATTTGATGCTCAAGAAACATTTCTTAGTACTTTTGGGGAAGTTATAATAATAAAAAGATTTTATATTTCAATAAAATTAAAAAAAAAAAACTCCATTCAATTTTACAAATAGAAATAAAAGTGAATGGAGTAAATGTTGTGGAATAAGAGTACAAATTTATGTACAAAAAAAATAAACATCTTACTGACCCTAATGTCTTGAGCATAGTGAACAATATTGTAAATGTCTCTCTTGTTTTATTACGCTGGGCCTGTGTAAGTTATAAAGCTTGCTTCAAGCATTTTAAAATAAATTATATACAAATGTACTGATAAACACACTTCTTAACATCTGAACACACTGCTAGATCACAGATATAAATGTTCTTATGATAAATGTGTATCCATTTAGTTAAAAGAGTTTCCATGAGATTATGCAACATTCTTCCGTAAAAATGTAGTTCCCATAATGTGTATAAATAAACTCTTAAGAATCTCTAGACTTATGTTTTCACAATATGAAACTTTATTTCAAATGGGGAACAATGCAAATGACACATTAGAGTGATGATCTTCGGTATTGCACAGACCTTGTTTTATTGCACTCAACAACATATCTTTAAGAATATAGACAGAACTGTAACAAATGGTGAGATAGTAATAATAAGCCATATCATCATTATGTGACGTTTCAAATGAAAATAAACAGGAAAGAACTAAACCTTAAACAGTGGCATAATAAGATGTGTACAGCAGTCAGGCTGAAACTTATATCAGTTACTATTTTTTTCTCACATTACTTTAACACATACCTTTTATCATGAGTGATAGGATGAAAATCTTCAGGACATTTAAGTAGAGAAATTAAATAATTAACAATTTTGCTCATTAGTACTAAGAGAACTGCAAACCACAAGCAAGAAAAAAACGGGACTTTTTAAGCAATACAAATTAAATATACAACATAACTGAAACATAAGCATGTTTAATCAGGATACAAAGGTCAAAAATAGCTGTACCAGAATTAACCAAATAAATTTCAGATCAAACAGTGGATGAATTTGATTGTTGATATATTATATTAATACATATTAATAATTAATTATCTGTTCCATAGACAGTATGCAGTATAGGATTATATTGTTTATAAGATTATATTGACTATTGAATTCCAAACATTTTCATTTGGTGCAAAGACCAATTAAGGTCTGTTGTTTATAAAGGTGTCATTCATAGTGTGAAAATATATTCATTAAATTATAAAGGCCTGTGTATAAAGCAGTTATTTGTGAATAATGGCTACATTTTAATTATACAATTTAATTGATTGTTACTTCTCATGTTCATAGTTCATGTTGCAGTGGGGCACAAAAGTGACTATTTCATTACAACATATCAAAATGTGCAACAGACACCTCTAAGTGACACTTTATATAAAACTCTGCATGTTTGGTATGTAAACACTTACCAAAGATAGGGGATGTTTTTGGTTAATCAGTAATACTAGAACAACTGTCTTCCAAAATACCACAATATTCTCTTTTTTAAGGAACAACACAAAAAGTAACAGACTGCTCTTAAATATACTAAAACAGCAAAATCCTCAAAACCAATTTTTTTTTACAGAGCTAACATTAAAAATAAATAAGGCAAAGTAATGCAATAAATTGAGTGTATCTCTGTTACAAGAGTTATTAGAAATCTTTTTTTCAGTAGTAACACTTTTCCAATGTCAGTTTTTTTTCTTCGCACCATGCTTGACTGTGATTACAAGATTTCAGAATAGAAATATGCAAAAGGCGAGGTTAGAGGAAGTGTTCCGTGTGCTGTAAACATTTAACACTGCTTTATAAATTCTTGTAATTGAAACGGATTTTTGTTCTCTTAAAGAAGCTCTGTGTGTTAAGTAGAAATGTTTCCGAGGTACAGTATGCAGTACAGTCTCCTTGAGTTTGGCAGCACTGTCTAGCGGGTGATTGGCTAAAAGCCGCGTGTAGAACTTGACTGTTCTTAACGCACCAGAGCAGAGTCACGGTTCAAACCATGGCTGAAATAACCGCTACTAATAAGGCAGTGACTGGGGCTAAAATATGGTGATCTATGACTAGATCTCTCCTACAGCTAAGAACAACACGAATAGTGTGATCTAGAGTTTCTCAAAGCAGATGGCGCAGAGCAGGAAGATGACGTACAGGAACATAAGCCCAAGGCCTAACCTCCGGTCCAGCCTCCAGTGGTTCAGGTGCACGCTCAGCACCTGTGCAGACAGACAGAAAACAGACCGTGTACATGCCATGAGACAAACATTACAAAATAACATGAGACGAGAGTTGTCAAATTCTCAACGATGAACTTACAGTAAGAAAAACAGAAGCGAGAAGGAGAATCACAGAGTACACCAGCCCCTTACTGTTAATGAAGACCTAGAGGAAGACCAGGAGAAACTGCTGTGAGAACATGGCACACAGCGCGCAGGACCAGGGGTATTAATATTAGTATTCTAAATATTTTCTGACCCGAGGTTTTTATTTTGAAATTTAGCTATTTGTCAGTGTCAACTAAAACCTGATTTTTTTTTTAACTAATAAAAATGACAAAAGCACATAAAATAACTAAAACTTATAACACTAAAATGAAAATAAAAGCTAAATCCAAAATATTAATAAAAACTACAATAGTATATAAATAACACAAAAATACTGCACAATACACAACATTCTGTTTCATATGGCGAAATAAATCAAATATATATATTTTTTGCTTTAAATATATTAATTTCATTTCATTATTAATTTTTTTTTTAAGATTATTGTATTATTTTTAAATACTAGTTTTTTTTTACTTAAATTTGTGTGGATCCATCCAAAATAGTTTGAGAAAGATTCGCAATGCATTCCTAATAATAAAAATTAAAACTCACTATTGACCCATAATCAACCACTAGAGTGCGCAAAGCCCATGGGAAACCAAGACCCAGCAGAATGTCAAAGATGTTGCTGCCGATAGAGTTGGACACTGCCATGTCTCCCATACCTGCAGCACCAGACACATTCATTCATCGATAAAACTGAATATGTGGTCAAGAAAAGGAAAAGTGGGGTGATCTTAGCACCTTGACGGGCAACTATGAGACTAGCCATGCAGTCTGGGACACTGGTGCCTGCTGCTAGAAAGGTAATACCCATGACAACATCTGGAATGTCCAATGTAAAACTGATGATCGTGACCTGCAACAAAGATATTGTATGTTAAACAGAAATTAGGCCGTTCTATATATTTTGAGACAAACAAACATTTCCACATGGTGTTTTTGCAGTGACAATGAGCACCGAAGGGCTGATCTCACCATCCACACCATGAGGTAGGAGAACACGGCAATCCAGAGTGTTGAGGCCACAAAGGTAACCATGAACCAGCGCTCCCAGCGCGGCGAAACACAGTTGGGGACAGTGTAGTACAGCAGGCAGCCTAAAGGCCATGAAAACAACCACTTCACTTGCTCCCAGCGCCCCTCTGTGGATAAAATACTTCAAGTCATTACCATTTCATGCAAGGCTCCTTAACGCCACCTACAGGACAAAGAGAGTATCACATACATTCAAATGTCACAGAACATAGACAATGATACTTGAATGAAACATTAATGATCTCTCTTTGTTTTCCTTTCTTTTACTGAAACGTTTCAAAGGGATCCCTTTTGAGCTCTTCAAATTGCATTTTCACCCTTCCTGTCATCTTCAGTAACATGTTCAATTGTTCAGCAGTGATGGAGTTCATTTGATTGCAAGGCGCATCAGCCCCGAGAGATTTGAGAGCTCTCATCACTTTTCTGTAATCATAACACTAGTGTACAAATCTAAAATGCATGGTCCCATTATCTAGAAATGGCTCTTAGACTAATGGATTATGGTCCTTAATGGGCTAAAAATGAGGACCATTCTCCTAATCAGGATGTGGGGGAAAAACCGAGACAGATGAACCACAATAAACTCAATGTGTTGTCCCGTTATTCTGAATAATGTTTTAATTTAATGTTTTGGTCTCATTTATAAACATACCCACTAGAGGTGGGAATGTTTATGTACCGCGTGATTCAGTTTGTTTTTTGATTCAGGGAGTCATAATCAAATTCTAAAATGATTCTGAATGAATCTCATTTTTCATCAACATCACAGAGTACTATAAGGATTCCACGAAAAAAGCTTACTTGCCTCATATATTAAAAATACTCATGATACATATCATTGGTTGTTAAATTAATATTTTTGTTACTTTTGTTAATTGTGGATCGATTGCGAATTGTTTAAAAAAAACATCTGTAATTCATCCTAAATATTCACTCACCTGGCACAGTAAGAGGTCTGAAGGGTTGTTCTTCATCTGCCTCTTCTTCTTCTTCTTCCTCTTCAGGCTGAGCATCCTCTATATCTGCTACACGTTCTAACTCCTCTCCTTGGCCCCTCTGTCTGGGTTCCTCCAGGGGTTGCGTTTCACTCTCAAGGGCCCCTCCATTCTCCAGACCCCAAGGAACCCCCTCCATGCCTGGACCATCTTGGCCGGCAGTGTCCCCTGATCCGCTGCCGCTGCTGTCTCCAGGGCTCCTGTTTCGAATTAGTCTCTGCCTCTGTGGAAGACAGGCAGAAGATGTGAGAGATGTACACTGTGCAGGGGAGACCCAATGTGACCCCCTTCAACCGATTGAGATTCGGTTAGATGAGAAATGGTGAAGACAGAGTTGAAGAGTCAAGCTTGCAGAACACACCGCAAGACCAAAGTAAAGCACTAGGGCCTCTTAAAGATGACATGCGAGAGCTGCAAGAGTCAAGACAACAAGCAAGTCATGTGAACAATTGTAGATGGAATAAAGCATTAGCCCAAACAAATAACAAAATGGTGGTTACATAAGATCTTCAGGGGTTTAATTGAAATCAGGAGTAGTGTCTGAGGATGGCTGAACCTATAGATAGAAATACTATTGCTGACATCTGAAGAGTATACAGGAAATGACAGCAGACGTTCTGAGGACTGGATCAGTCACCATCATACCTGTTGCAGATGTTACAGTAGGAGGGTCGTGTTAAAGGACCCATAGGAAAGAGAAACCATAAATGAGATCTCTTTATTATTTCTCCAAGACAGCAATGACATTAAATGAGCTCAAATGGAAACTCCTGCTTCTCACTTTTTTCTCCTGAAGGAAAAAAAAAACAATTACATATTTCCTACTAAATGTGAACAATTGTCTCATTTGTATCCATTTAAAACTCTCCCAAGGAATTTTAGCAGAAGCACTGATTTTTTTCTTAATCTATTTTTCTTATTTTGTTTTCCAATAGAACATTAAGCAATATTATAATTTGAGATTAAACACTGTGTGTAAGATAATAAGACTTTATAAGAATATGTATTGAATACTTTTTCTTATCTCAAATGCAATATTTTCTGACTGAACCTTTTGATTTATGCTTAAAACAAGAAAAATAATTCAAGATACACCCAATATACACTGTCAGTATGATGCTTTTTTAAAATTAATTTTATTTAGCAAAGATGCATACAAATTTGGATTGATCAAAAGTATCAGTAAAGACATTTATAATGTTACAAAAGATTTTATCAATATATTTCAAATAAATGTTGTTCTTTTGAAACCTACACAAATTAGTTTTTTTCACACCTGTATCTTTACTGGAAAACAAGACAAAATTATTTTTTGTAGCCACCTTTTCAGACAAATTTGATACACAAATAAAACATACATGAGAACTTTATTAATTGCTTCCTTTAATCCATACATGAAATTAGCCTGATCATTTATATTCTTGGTTGCGCAACTGAAGTGCTGCTGTCCCATCCAGACATGCAAAAAGCGAGCAAGCATCCAGCCAGTACCTCAGTGATGAGCATGCGTCCGGCCATGCTGAGGCGAGTGCGGGGGGAGAAGTGGGGCGTGATCATGACACGGAGGCTTGCCTCTGAGAAAGAGAACTGGTGAGGGTGTAGACTCATCAACTCATCCACCATCACCACCGGGGAGTCCTGGCCACCCGCATTCTGACCTGAGAGAAAGAGAGACGTGGTACTATATAATGCACAACCTCTCAGTATGATCCACACAGCTCCACCCTCCACCCACACACACACACCTTTCTTCAAGAGGATCATGGAGGTGTCACAGTGGGGGCTTGCCTCTCCTACCGACACATCTCTGCACAGACTGCTCACCAAACACGGATGGCCTGGGATACCAAACCTCTGCTCCACCCAGCTCAAAATCTGACTGTTAAACCTTGAAACGGACACACACAATCTAATATTATACATTGTGGAAATGATACACTGACCAAGAAGTATGTAAATAAGTTAAATAAATACATATTACAGATTATATTTCATCTTATTATTATAAATTATATTTTGACTGGTAAGTAAAAATGTTAAATACTCACTTCATGATGAGGATGTAAACTCCATACATTGATATGAGGATTATAGTCTCCCACCTACAACAGTGATGTTTATGATTCACTTAAATGTCAATGAAGATTATTACTCCTCCTTTATAATGAATTTGGCACACTTACCAGATTACTTTGTCATCATATATGGTCTGAAATACACAACAGTAATTACATGAATGTCCTTAATTAAGTGTGACTACAAAATACAGACAGATCAATATAGTGCTGCTTACCAGAATCAAGGCCAACACAGAGAGGATGTAGAAGGTGGAGTCGCGGAAGAGCGGCCACCAGGTCAGAATGATGGTCTGTGAAGCAGGAATGGTGAAAAGTCACAAGAAACACACACAAAAAATTAATTAGTTTTATATTTAATAAAACAAGAATAATCTACCTGTCCAGAAAAGATTCCACAAACTCCGATGATGACCAGGATGTTGAAGACAGCTGATCCCACAATAGTCCCCACCCCCAGGTCTCCCTTGGTGATGAACACACCTGATATGAAGAGACAACTGCTTATTGACAACGTATTTACACTAACAACGCATTGCAAAAAAAACATTGCCTGATACTGACCGATCAAAGATGTGAAAAGCTCGGGTGCGGAGCTGCCTGCTGCCATGAAGGTGGCCCCTGCAACATCCTCACTGAGGTGCAGATTCTGAAAATACAAACTCCAGCTCAGAATATGGTCTGCTATTACACAGTGACATTGAGATTCCTGCTAGTAGTAACAAACTACACTCACCGCACAGATTTTTTCCAGAGAGGGGACAAAGTAGACATCGCAGACAATAGCAAGGGCATAGAACATATAAACTGCCTGTGGTCACAACAGCACACAGAAGACGGGTCAGCAGAGATCCATTACTTAACCTTCACAAACACAGTGCTATCAAAGACTGTACTGCATGAAGTCTTTATTTTGAATTTTGCTATGCATCATTATTGCAAACAAGTCAAATCACAAACTAGAATTCTACAAGTCAAACTAGTATTCAAGTCAAATTTAAAACTTGTACTAAAAAACTTAAAAATTAAGTTAAAAAGAACAAAAAAATAGGAAATTAACAGGTTATATCAGTTATATTATATCGGTAACACTTTACAAATACGGTCTCATTTGTTAACCTTACTTAATGCATTAACTAACAATGAGCAAAATATTTTTACAGCATTTATTAACGTTTATTGATGTTAGTTTATTAAAAATCTCACGTTCATGTTAGTTCACATGCATTAACTAATGTTAACAGATAAAACTTGTATTTTAGAAATGTTGAAATTAACATTAAGTTTAATAAATGATGCAGAATATTGGTCATAGTTCATGTTATCTACTACAATTAACTAATGTTAAAATATAAAATCCGTATTTTAAAGCATTATCACTATTTGTATATATTTTAAATTTTAATTCGCTCCTGTGATGGCAAAGCTGAATTTTCAACATTACTCCAGTTTTCAGTGTCACATGATCCTTCAGAAATCATTCTAATATGCTGATTTGATGCTCAATAAACATTCCTTAGCAATGTTGAGAACAGCCGCTTAATATTTTTGCGCATATATTTTCTGGATTTTTTTGATTAATAGAACATTCAAAAGAACAGCATTTATTAGAAGCAGAAATCTTTTGTAACATTATAATGTATAAATTACTTTACAGTCACATTTGATCAATGTAATCCATCCTTGCTGAATTAAAGAATTAAAAAGACCCTAAACTTTTGAACAGTAGTGTACTTTGCCTGATACGGTCAATGATTGCACCAAACAGTTCTCTGTATATTTATCACTGGACTGTGGCATACTTACACAGAACACATGCAGTAGAATTGCCCCATGCCTCCTCTGTCCCTTAGTGAAGATGTCCTCTGGAAATTCATGGATAGCTGGGTGGAAAAGTTCATTTAAAAAAAAAAATGTAAATGGGTTTAAAAGAACATTAGGACTACAGCATACAGTAGCACAGAGAAACTATATGCAATCCATAAAGCAAGGCTTACAATATTCTGAAACCCCTCCATATGAAACAATCTTGACAGCTCTGGTCTGAACTGAAATGTATGCTAATCACATTTACCACATTAACGCATATTCAGATGTGTATACAGTATTTTAGATGGGGGGGGGGGGGGGGGGGGGCGACGACAAAAGAAGGCCAAGAAAATTGGATTTAATCTGTGAAAACACAAACCTATCTAGTGCTGTGCGGTTCTCACTTCATTGGTGCACTGTAGCCTTTATCAAGAGAATGTGCTGCATTTAACTTAAGGTTGTTAAGAAGCTTTTGTCTATTGTAACTAAGTGGCAATTGAATTGACCAGCCTTTAAGCTAATCTGTAATAGTGCAGAGAGGCCAGGAAGAGAAGGCCTAGTTAAATCAGAGGACTGGTGATACTTTAGCCCACAGCTTCTTGAGATGCAATCAGTGTGAAGACTGTTCTTGCTCTGACTGCCTTAAAGAGGCCAGCTGTCTAATAAACAGCCATGAAATAAAGAGACGAGGGAGGAAATCACACCCCTTTAAATGCACAGAATAATCACAATCAGAGCTCTTAAGTTTTTTAACGTCTCACTTTTATTTTCCTAATGTACAAACTTTGCATCTAATTTGCTACATGTATCAATTATTTTAAGTGCCATTTCACTAGATAATATGCCAAATGTAATGGGGAATATGTCTTGATTATTATTCTGAGAAATAATATCCAATCTGTTAACGCAATGCATACTGTAGCTGGAACCAACAGCTGCTCGGTTACATCTAAGATTAAATTGACCAAGTACTCCCTTATTGAATTTCATAAATTAGAAGGATTTATGAATAATTGAAGGGGTGTAATGATTTTAAGGTCTTTTAGAGCATTACATGTTATTACGTTTGTCCTCCAAAAGTGATCTGCTCAGCCTACACTACCACTGATACATTAGTTAGCTGTTTTTAAATATTTATAAGCCTTGCAAACAACTTTCACTTAATAGTAATGACATATAAGCAAGAATAATAATATATACAGATTGAGTGTATATATATACATATATACTTCTGTATATATACAGAAGTATATACAGTATAATATATACAGATGAAGACGCATCTTTTTCGGCAGCACTCGATCCAGTAATAATAACACTTTCTCTTCTATTCTATCTATTAAAAAAAATATATATATATATATATATATATATATATTTTTTTTTTACATGTACTGCGTTAGATTGAACTGAGATAGTTGTCCTACTGTTAGTTTGACTGCTTCTATTCTCATTTGTGAGATTTGGATAAAAGAGTCTGCTAAATGGATAAATGTAAATGTGAATGTAAATGAAGAATTAAATGTCATTAAAAATGAAATAACTTCATATAATCCTTTTGTGATGTGTGAACAATGCAAGCAAATAATCATTAGGAAAACAGTGTTTTTTATGTTATTAAAGTGAATTATATTCAGTGAATAAAACACCTTGGGATAGTTCACCCTAAAATGAAAATTAAGTCATCATTTACTCACCCTGGGGTTGTTCTAATGCCGTATACCCTTCTTTCTTTTTAGGACCAAAAAAGGAGAATAAAAAAAAAAACCCTGTCCCACTTGCGCTTGTCCATATAATGACAGTGAATAACCACCACAATCAAGCTTCTTTTTTTTTACAGAATGGTCCCATGCCACACGTGTTATATATTACATGTATTGCTAAATGTAATACAACTCCTAAAAATCCTCAAAAAGTATCCGTGTACTTTCTTCACCGAGTTAAATATCTCAGTTGTTAGATGACAGTCAAAATGACAGTTGATGTAAATGCGACAGCTTCTTTTTACGACAAACAGAACGGATATATTCACCTCAGAGAAGAAAGTAGGCTACATGGATTGTATTTTAGGTCGCATTTTTATTAGTGAACGGGAGCGCTAATAGAGTGTCATGAATGCGTGCCCTGCACCGAACACCAACGGACAAGGTCAGGATTTCTGTTAAATAATACATAAAATTTCGTTCTGTTTTTCAATAAACCCATATACCCCACTTGGACTATACAACACGTGTTGCATGGGGCCATTCTGACATACTTCTGCATCTTTTTCTTTTCTTTTCTTTTTTTAAAGCTTGACATGGACTGCGAGTGGTTATTTAATAAATATATATAATTTCTGGTTTTGTGGTCTGAAAACAAAAGAAAGGCTCCATTTGGACAACACCAGGGTGAGTAAATTATGACTTCATTTTCATTTTAGGGTGGACTATCCCTTTAAATTATAGAAATGTAATTCATGACACTGACAACAGTATCATGTATAAAACTTCAGAAGGTGCAACCCCGTGCAAGGATCAATCCCGAGCCACTGAACATTTATTTGGTGGAAAAAAAACACACACTCACAATCTTGTTTCTAAAGATGAGATCAATAAATCAAAAAGTGAGTGATTTGGAAGGTGGGAAATGAAAAGAGGACAGAAATGGAAAAGGCGAAACCTCTGTCGATGAGTGATTTGTGGAGTTGATTGAAGGAAAAAAAGGGCATGACGTATCTCTCTAAAGTGGCACACTTTGAATGCTTAAAACAGACTATCCTCTGTTCTGAAATTAGGGATTCTGTTGCTTAGTAACACAAGCCTCAAAGGGGGCTTTACTATGAAGAGGGCACCTGTCTGCATCAGTTCACAGAATGAGGAGACAGGGGGAAAGGTAGCGAGATATGGTTGGATGTGATACAGAAAGACAGGAGAATAAAGAGAGAGAGAAAACTCCTCAGGCTTTCACTCACCAGCTCTGGGTGTGCTTGATGTCTGGTTATCCTCGATGATTTGCTGGGTTAGTTTACGCCCGGCCCAGGTCAGGTCTGAATCCTCTTTGGAATGGGCTGTAAAAATGCATAAAAAATACCTTTATCTTTTTTACTTATACAGTTGAATTGGTCCAAGATGTCCTTTTTTTATGAAAGCCATTGGAATGGCACAAATTTAGCTTTCTTAAGACAATAGATATACACCAAAGATACAGTGCAGGGTGCAAGTGTAGTAAAAATGTTTGTATTCTGCATTCTATTCTAATTTAATAATTTTTCCAGGCTTTTGGACAGGCTATATCTAACTTAAACTCCAACTTATTTAAAAATAGGCAAAAGATTGAGGCAATCAGAATGCTTCCTCCCATCCTCTAAAGTTCCCATGGAAACCTGATCCAAAAGCAGTGATTAATGAGTGGTGTGGAACTGGACTTGAGCCCAGAGAGGGTGTGGTCTTCTCAAGAACCAAATGACAAAGATAGTTCTCATTTGCATATGCAAACTAATCAGTTCCAAATATAACTGCAATAGGTTGAATGCCTGCATATGAAAATATGTACACAATATTAAGGGGTTAGTTCACCAAAAAATGAAAATTCTGTCAGTAATTACTCACCCTCTTGTTGTTCCAACCCCGTAAGACTTTCGTTCATCTTCGGAAGACAAATTAAGATATGTTTGATTAAATCTGAGAGCTGGCTCACTCCTTAATAGGCTGCTAGGCAATTGATATCTGCCAACCCAGAAAAGTTAGTAAAGACATCATTAAAATAGTCCAAGTGACTACAGTAGCTCAACCTTAAGTTTATCAAGTGACGAGAATACTTTTTGTGCGCAAACCCGTATATTTTTATTTAAAAAATAACGACTTCATTCAACTATTCATTTTCTTCTGTCTGGGCCTCTGAGTGAGTTCACGTAGTGTAACAGTGCAGCGCTTCTGGGTTGTACGTCAGAACGTAGGCTCACTATTGGCCAGCATCACACGCATGACCAGCATCACACATGACCAGCGTCGGCCAATAGTGAGCCTACGTTCTGACGTACAACCCAGAAGCGCTGCACTGTTACACTACGTCAACAGCTTAGAAGAATGACATGGAAGAGAAGAGATGGTTGAATAAAGTCGTTTTTTTTTGCGCACAAAAAGTATTATCGTCGCTTGATGTGGCTCAACTTAAGGTTGAGCCACTGTAGTCACTTGGACTATTTTAACAAATATCTTGGGTTGGAACAACATGAGGATGAGTAATTACTGACAGAATTTTCATTTTTGGGTGAACTAACCCTGATTCAAGAGAACATGATTTACACATAACAGAAACCTATATATTTGAAAATTACTTTTTTATAATTAGATTTTTTTTTTTTTTTACTAAGTTTACTGTTAATTTTTTAAAGCTACACTGTGTCATTTTTTTAAGTTGATTCTTAGCAAAAACCACTTTGTTCTTTCAAAATTATATGCATATAATTAATGTATAATTACTTCTACCAACTAATCAAGTATTCTTGTAAGCGTAGAATAGGCCATTTAGGATACATACGGGTGTGCTGCTCGAATGGCGGAAGCCATGTTGCGCCTCCATCTTGAAAATACATTAGCCAAAGAGGGACATACCAGGAAATTCTAGCTTCGCCTTTTGTGTTTTTACACTCAGTGGCACATTGACGAATGCTAGGGGGAGATTACTCGCGACTGCCGGCAGATTTGAAATTATACGGCCACCGTAGGTGTTAAAACGCCCTCGGAATGGGAGGGGCTAGAAAGTAATATTCAGTTGGTAGTCATATACAATATCACTGCTAGATGGGAGTAATTCCTACACAGTGTAGCTTTAAGGTCATCACCAAATATTGAATGGCCTATTGTCAATTGCTAAGATGTTAACATCTAATTCTAGTAGGCTATATAGTTTCTCTAGTTTTTGACATGTCTATAGATCCACATCTAAACATTCATTGTGATTGACATGGTAATGTTCCAGTCTATTATTAAAGTTAAGCTACAGGTACTAAAATAAAATCACACTCTTTCATTCATCTGTAAATTTCAAGGGCACTTTTTAGAAGCTGCTTAACATTCAGACTCAGCCTCCCAGAGGAACTCATTACTCACACAGACAAAGCTGGAAAAGTTAAGAGGCACTGAGAAAAATTTCAAATTATAAGCAACACAGAAGAATGACGACATAGAAGCAGGTCACATTATACATTTCCCCCCTCATCTATGTCAGCATCTGTGTGTGCTTTTCGACAGGGTGTGGAAATGTCACCGCTGGTACAAATCATGGGGAAGTTGACTATCCTCAGGTGTGACATGCTATATTCTCAATAATAAACAGCTTTCTCTCAAACTTTTATGATATATATTTTATCAGATCATTGTCAGTCGATTAATTGGGAGTACTTTAAAATATATATTTTTAGTTGTGCATCAACTAATTGTCCCTAGTCTTAAAATGATAGTTAAACTAAAAATGAAAATTCTGCCATCATTTACTCACCCTCATGTCATTTCAAACCTGTATGCCTTTCTTTATTCTATGGTACCTAACAGAAAATATTTTGAAGAATGTTGGGGTCCAAACAATTTTGGACCCTACTGACTGTCAATTCAGTAAATAAAATGAATAATAATTAAGCGTAGCGTCAGTTTGGGCTGGTCACGTTCGTCAACTCGCATCAGTTGATCCACGTCTACCTATGGGAATACGATGCCTATATCACTGTACACATAAGCTCCTTCAGTATTATCAGCAGCTATGGCGTTTCTCAGGAGCTGATTACCCTCCTCCATCCCCAGCTCCTCCTCTCGCCAGTCAGGATTTGGCAGTCTGATTCCCCTTTGAATCAGAATAAATTCTCGAATTATGTTGTACTTTAAAATCTTGAATTAATGATATCTGCAATGCATTCATGTTGGTTCTGTTCTGTTTACCCTAAGGGGAGTTATTGCTGCTCTCCCTGCTCTTATCCATGCTAGGCTGCATGGATGCGCAGGGAGTTCTCGCCCAGAACAGAACCATGCCGCCAATCCAAACTGTATGCTAATTGTCAATCGTATTTGACGATAGTGGTCCTGACAGAAATAATAATAAAAACATTGACGCATTTTTCAAAATACCTTAATTTGTGTTCCAGGTTCGAAACGACAATTGGGTGAGTAAATTACAACAGAATTTTCATTTGGGGTGGACCTACATATGTAAACATTTGGTTCCTATGCCATTATAGTCTGTCATATTAATTTAATTGTCAAAAAACAGCTGTTTTTATCTGCTCCATATAAGCACTTAAATTTTAACAGAAAGTTGGTACCTCTAAAAATGGAAAATGATTAAATAGACACAGCTGGACTGATCTTCTCTGATGTCTGAAGAACTTCTAAACCCCAGCTGATTCAACCCTTCAACCTCTGACGATGAGTGATAGTGATGGCCCACACAGGTGTGATGTGCAGGTAACAATGCTCGAGAGATTCTGGAGAGGTCACTGTGAAATACGTCAGGCTGAAGCAGCTGTCCAAGTGATGCCCTTTAGAGAAAGGCAATTATGTGCCTGCCATGGTCTGCCACCCCTGCAGATCAGTTATTCCCTGCTGCTCTCCTCCTCCCCAACTCCTTTTGGGGTTTTACTGTGACATCACTTGATGTATGTCAAAAATAATAGGTCTACATATTTCTGAGAACCTCGTGTTTAATTTATGGTGGATTATTTATGGCAGTCACACACACTCCCACAATTCTTCATTCCTTGTGGGTCTAATTATTGGATTTGACCATTATAGCTGCATAATACGGTTGATTCACAGCCACATTGCATCACAGAAACACATTATGACAGACACTTGTTAAAGAATCATGTTCCACATCTTCAAGACAATGAAAAATAGGCTACTCAATTGTGTGTGTGCGTAAGATAAGGTTACACGGGAAATACGCACAAACCAAACATTTAACAAAATATCATTATTAGCAGCGGAGAGATTTGTGTTAATGAATAAACGCACCTGTTACATGAAGAATTTGAGCGAAGCAGGTGATGGCGATGAGTCCGACAGCACATATGAAGAGCCGATAGAAGAGCCGCTGCCGTCTCGATATCAACACCGCCTTCATCCCTCCACCACACCTCTCAAAACATGCCCACCCAAGAAAGAAGCCCTCTTCTTTCATTCACACCACCTATATTGGCCTTTCTTTTCAACATACAGCGGGCTAGCTTGCTTTTAAATGCAGCCATACGTTTGTCGCCCTAGCATCCTACCGCTTAGACACATATTTCACTTACCGATATTTGCCCCTTTCGGATGTTTAGTAATAGGCTATAACGAAACAGCGAAAATATCTTAAGCTGTCATTGAGCAAGAAAAAAAATGTTTTCACGTATTGTCTCAGCTTATAAGCATTCTTATCACATCCACCTCCATCTCCGTCTCGCTCTCTCCTCCCTCCACACACACGGCGCTCGACTCCGTCACCGAGGGTGTTTCCCAGACTCACAACCAACTGCGCCCTCATGCAGGGTTCACAAGAAGAACAACACTGTTGTCCAACCAATATTCCGAGTGTTTTGATACTACATCTACATATACTGTCCTCACAGAGTATTGGGGTTACTTTCCACGAATAGGGTACAAAATAGGCCCAGAAACTTAAAAAAATCAAGTCATTTCCCCCCCTTTTTTTAACCACAGGGGGTCGAACTACATAGGATAACTATCTCTGATTGGAGTCATTTTGCCTATGTTCTGCCTTATATTCAATAAACATTAAATAAATATTAAACTGACATTGAAAAAAACTTTTAAGCATGGTTGCAAGTAGCAGCTCAGTTGAGGCTAAATTTGACACCATTTCACCCAGCAGGGACTTGCAAGTCTGGGATGAAATAATGGTTTGAAGTTTTTCGAATTTAAAGGAAATATACATTTCAGTAAATGTTTTGTTTTCTAACAATAATGTTGGTACAGTTTTGAAGCAGGATTGCCTTGGACAAATAATTATGAATATCTCCATTGCAAAAAATAAAACCAAACTGTATTTATTTTAAAGGAAAGATAAGCCCATGGAAAGACAACAAAACATATATATAAACATTAAACTTAAGGTAAACAATATTCAGTGCCATACAAACAAATTACATTTTTTGTATAATTCAGGACAAAAAAAAAGACAGCTTGGCATACAGCACATTCATTTGAACAGATTTGGCACGTCAATGACAGTAAAACATAAAGAGCAAATAAAATAAAAGAGCATACCATTCAGATTTTCAAATATTTCCCTTTTCAAAAAAAAGTTTGCTTTACAAAAGCAAAGATTGCACAATAGAACCAAACCCAAAATGCATTATAAAATATTTAAAATTACATACTTTACATCCACCAAATTGACACCAATAAAAACCAATAAGACTGAAGAAAAACATTATTGTAAAGTGAAATTAAAATAAGGATTTCTGGCTGGTTCTTCAGAAGAAGAAAAAAGAGCTGCTAATTGTTTGGTGTGAGAACAGCATGCAACTGCTGCCGCAACACGCTCTTCTGGATCAGCTGGGCCAATGTATTGAAATTGCAATTAGAAAATACCTATCAGTGCACACCTTACTTCTTGGGCTCAAGTGAACCAGTCACCTTGAAGTTTATGCCGTCTCCTGGCAGCGGGGAAGGTATCAATGGACAGAGCCAGCAGATGTACCAGTTCTTGCCCAGGTATTCTCTGACATTGGCCAGCAGTCCCAGGCTGTAAGGCTGCCGGGTGGAGTACCACTCACGTGTGGTCTGTCCCCTCAGCATCAGAACCACGTGAAAGAAGAGGAAGGCAGCAACCAGTAGGAAGCCCACTACACAAGTGTCAGCAATGAATGCAAAAGCAAACGCTCGCGCCGTCACCTGTCCTGTGATTGGAGAAAAACAAATGTTTGTGGCATTTTCTGACAATTTAAAAGGTGTCATACAACACATTTATGTATCATTTTATTTTTGTGCAAAACTAATAATTTGCACTACCATTTTCCACAGCTTTCATGGAACTTATAAGTAAAAAAAAAAAAAACACTTTTGTTGTACCTATGCTAACGTTCAAAAGTTTTTAAATAGTCTTTTTAATTATTTTATACAGTATTTAGTTTATGTTTATGTTAAATCAGAAATAGTTTGAAATATGATTAATTTAAAATAGCTGTTCTCCGTTTAATATATTTTTAAAAGCTATTTATTCCTGTGAAAGCAAAGCTGAATTTTCAGTATCATTACTACAGTCTGCACTGATACATGATCCTGCATAAATTATTCTAATATACTGATTCTGGTGCTTAACCATTTTTTTTTATTATCAATGTTGAAAACTGTTGTGCTGCTTAATATTTTTTTGTGTGGAAAAAATTACACATTATCAGGATTCTTTGATGAATAGAAAGAACAGAAATGAATGAGTCACTTTATAAAACTCTTTACTGCCTAGGCTATATCAACTTATCACATGATTGCTGAGTAATAGTATTCATTTCTTTAGAGAAATCTTACAATCTTACAATCTTTTCAGACCAAAAACTTCTGGGCTACATTTGCCAAAAGCATCATAAGCCTAAGTAGATCATAGAACTATTGATTTCTACTGACATTATGGATTTCTCACAGCAGTAGTAGCAGACACTCATTAGTAATCTCATAATTACCCGAGACGAGCATTATCCAGGGCACGAGCAAAAGCATGACACTGTGAAAAGTGACACCCTCCTTTAGGATGACAATGAAGACCTCAGCATTCATGACTACTGCATAGAGCAGCCCTGCCCACATGAAGAGCAAACAGCTCAGGAAATACCGGTAATTGTGGAAACCGACACACTGGCCAAAAAACACACAGTGGTGATCACGGCGCAGCACACACACGTTGCAATCGTAGCAGTGTGAGCATCGTGGAGGAGTGTGTGTCTCACAGTTGTAGCAGTACCTGCCATAGAAGAGGAATATATATTTAAAAAAAAAAGTTTTCTGACTTTTGAGTGGATTGGTGAATAACACAAAAGCTCAAACAGTGATTCAAGAGCATAATGATAAATAAATAACGCACAAAAACTATTTACCTCCACCCATGACCCAATGCATCCCCTCCAAGAAACACTCCGCGGATACTTGGGTTAGTTTTCACAAACAACGAAGCATTCCAGGTAATATTTCCCAGCATGAAGTACTGAGCGAAGAGATGCATGGCCTTCCATATGGTGCACCACTCTGTCTTCTCTGCTGGCTCAAGAGGAGCCTCCATCAGCACCAGATAGCTGACCTCGGCAGTGATGGAGAACACCAGAAGAGCGTTCAGAACGATAGGCAGATAGCGACCGGTTGACTCCACCTTACACCATAGTCTACTCATGAACCTAGCCATGGTTTAAGCTTCAAATCATCCGCTGCGAGACACTACGCCTGCTCAACCTGTTTTCTACCTGTAAAGCCACTCTATTCTCGTTTGCTCGAATCTGATCACAAAAACAGAAAAATGGCCAGTTGAAAGAGACATTAAAAGTCTGTTGACTAAAGGACATTTATAAAAGTAGTTGGAACAAATAGGAAGCTTTTGAAACTAGTAGTGAATAATAGGACACTGCTAACTCTGGCACATTACTTTGAATGTTCCAGTAACACAACAGATATCGGTTAGAAACAATAAAATACTCATCTATATAAAACATTTGTATTAATTGATACCGACCTTTCATTCCATTCAGAATATCGTTTTGACAATGAACTAAGTTACTGCTGCTGCAGGCTAACAACATTCCGCGTCCATGACGGGTCTGTGTTGCAGCTGAAACGTCCCTCGGAAGTAAACGGCACTCTACAACAGTTCCACGTGGAAGCGCGCACACACACACACACACACACACACACACACACACACACACACACACACACACACACACGCACGCACAGAAAATAAATTTAAGGACAATGGTTACATTCATGTTGTGCTAATTTATTTTAAATAACACAATAAAAAACACATGTATTAGTAAATAATAATAATATTTATCATCAGTAAATTCTAATTTAATAATAACTCCCCTGTTTGACAGCAATCAATCAAAGCCTAGCACGATTTTCCTTTGACCACCCTTTCCTTTCTGACCCCCTTTCGCAAAGAATAATCCCTAATCTCATAATCCGCACTCCTGGTTGTTGAGAGAGCAGATTTCCATTCAGATCGAGTTTAACATGACACCGTTTACAAAGGGCGAGGAAGAGCGCCATGACAATTATCAAAGGAAATTATACGAGACTATACAACACAAGTGAGTAATCGCTCGAATGATCGTGTGACTTTATTTCGTTTTGTTTCGTCCCAGCCCCAGATCTGTTTCTACCGGTCTCGACGTCTCGTTGGTATATTAACTGAAATTCCCTATTAGGCCTGGTTTAGTTTGTTATGTCGAAGTGTTGTGGTGCCCGTTGTCATGATATTGTGAGTTAAATTCTAAGTGAATTCTGATGTTATTGTGTTATTGGTCTCCGTTATGGTTTAAACCCAGGAGAGGGCGCTATTGTCTTTCAACAAGTGTAGATAGTTCCCCCAAGATTATTCTGTCATCATTTACTACATATGAAACAAATAAATAACATTACCTGTATGATATGTTATGTAAATTAATTTATTGATTAAGATTAAGATTAAAAGTGCATGGTGACTGTCATTATGCCTATAACACCTTGTTTGTTTTCCTCTGAAGTAGCATAAACCATACACTTTAGAAACAACAAGACAGTGCACTGCTTTTTAAATCATTCTGCAGTCTGGGTATGTGTGTTTAACATTACTATTTTTTTTCTGAATGGTTATCTCTAATATCTAATGTCTGCAGTCAGCGAAGAAGGATGCAGCTACAGAGTGATTTTCATTCACAGCAGCGGAATCATCGCCTGTAAGAAACATCAATATTTATTGAATTAAGAATTTTAGAATAAATGGAATGTGTTATTTGTGGTATTGCGCTGTAATGGAATGGAATATTCTGCAGAAATGTTAATGAGAGTATCATATTTCGGAACCAATGGAATCAAACAAGAATTCTATATTAGAATCATTAAGATCCTACTAGATTAACAGTTTTTTTCTGGGTGTCAAGAAACAATTTTGTTTTGAAACAATCGTTTTGAGTTTATTATCAATGAATAAGTTAATTATTATTATTCTTTTGTTCTTGTTGTTGTATAGAAGCAGGGCTGCCTGGCTGCAGGGCCGCTGGTTAGAGATCAGTGAGCAGGAGCGCAGGGCTCAGATCCATAACCAAAAGCTGCTGCAGGACTTTCAGAGAGCACAAGACACACTCAACGACATGTTGGCCCACACCGAAGCCATGAACAGTATACGTGTAAGCAACCACAGGACTTACCTGCACCCTTCCATGATTTACAATGTAGAATACATCTGTATTGACCATTTTTTTTGCAAAAATGTACCTTTAGGGGCTTAAAGGGACAGCATTGAACCTTATCTAACATTAAAAGGTGCATATTACTACCTTAGAGTAGTCATATGTACCCTTAAAGTCACCATGAAATCAAAACTGATGATATGTTTTAGGGAATATTGCGGTGTTTATTATAAATTATTTATTTGTGCACATCATTGATTTTCATCATTGTTTTCATATTTTCTCCAATCAATTCACAAAGGACAAAATCAAGTCCTAAATTTTTTTCTCGTTTGAGAAAACGTTTAATTCGGATATGATATGACTAAAAAGACTATTCCAATTTCCATTTAATGTCGACTTTTAGGGATAAATAATGTATAAAGATGTCCCTTTAACAGTACTGCCACTGTGACAAGTTGTGTATCACGAAAGGTAAAACATTTTTTACTTTATTTTCAGAGAGTGTATTATAATGCATAGAAAAACGGATCCATCACATGACCCACTTTCGTTTTCTTAAAGACAAAAATTATTAATTGCAGTTTGGCATTGCATGTATATGATTATTTTGTTGTTGTTGAACTAACCTTTACATTTGCTCTTCAAAAGGTTCAGTATGAACAGTATCTGGAAGAGAACTTCACACAATGGCAGAAAAGACTGAAAGACATAAGAGTTACTGAAAAGTCCAAGGTGCTTTTTTTATAGGGAAAGTGATGTCTTTTAAAAGGTGTAAACTTGTATTGATTGTGATGTCTGTTTTTTTATCCAGCGGGTACAACAGCATTTAAAGAGTTTTATTCAGCAGACGGAGGAGGACGAAGCTATGAAGACTGCACATAGGTCTGACTTTAGAGGCCACCCTTTGTCCTTCAATTCTCCAAACCCATCTCAAACTTCTCACACCATGCAAAACACTCAGACAGCAAAAGGTAACATGCTTTTCTGTTATGCTATCTCATTCCCCATATCAGCCTTTTTTAAGGAAACTGTTAACGCTACCCTCTTTCTTAAGACATCAAGCAAAATGCCGAGAGATGCAACCTAAATGGCCATCATCCTTACTTCCCACCCACTTGGTTAACTGGCTCACAACCTTTCATTTCCGGACTCCCCCAAAACAATATTCCAAAGGATTATAAAAACCTTCAGAACATTCAAGCCTTGAATCATCCCTTGCCGCCCTACTATTCTTCACCTGGAGATTCACTCCTTCAATCACATCCTCCAGTCCAGCAGAAGTCCCCATCAATGGACAATCTATGGGCCGGTACAAGGCAAGGCTTTATGCCTACAGCTCACTTCACTCCTGCTGGTGCATCCTGGCCACGACTACCTGTGTTGAGCCCCATGTGGGGCATGATGGATGTGCCAGACCCCAGTGAGGAAAGAATACAACGCAGTGAGACAGACAAGGAAAAGGTTTCAAAAGAAACAGTGAACCCAAATGAGGAGAGCTGCCAAAAACTGAAACGTAGGAAGAATGGGAAAGAAAGTGATCGGTCTGAGCTAGACTGTAGACCAGGTTAGTGATGTGAAATTTTGGTAACTGTTTTGTTTCTCATTGGGATAAATATTACATGATATTAGTCTAATGTATATTTTATATGTATGTGTGTATTTTGTATGCTTAAAGTGCGTCTATCAATTGACAAAGAAGAAAGCAGTGAAGGCAGCGCTGTACCCTCTGAAGTCACGGTTTCTGGGATGCAAAAAAGGGAAAAGAAAAAAAGAGATGGCACCAAATCATGCTCCACAGAAAATGATAACAATTCTCAAGGGTAAGCCAAATGAACAATAAATGTAACTTTTTATTGCACAATAAAAACATTTTTTCCTTGATTGCAATTTACTTCTCTGTCGAGTAGGCCTGACCAGCAAAATACCGGAAGTGGCGCATTCCACAGACGAGATTTTAGATAGTTTTCTAAGCCTGCATGATAATAACCTGTAATCCATTTAAAAATCACAATATAGCACAGTCCGTGTGCTATTGTGAAATGACAACGGATGCGATTCAATTAAATAAATAGGCCTCCGCTTGGTTTCGGAGTGAAGCGCATCACTTTATTATTTAATTATGCGTGCAGGTTACGTGTTTCTTCCAGTGTCTCAGAGCGGCTCCGTTCACAGTAAATGTTGATCTTCTATAAGATTATAAGATATCGGAAACATTATCAAAACATTCATATCTTATTGTAACATCTTTCCACAATTATCTGTTGTAGCTCTTCCACAATGCCACAAGATGGTTCGGATAGCCACTCGGACACAAAAATCAGCAAAATACATAAAACAACATCTAAGATACTTCTTAGCAGCAAAGAATCTATCATCACTAAGAAGAACATTGATGCAGGGATGCAAGATGAAGAGGAAGATGAATGGGAAGAAAGCAGGAGACAAGAAATAAGTAGTGTAAGCTCAGAAAAGAAAGATGGATCTGAAGGACTCAGCATTAGAGAGGAAGAATATTTTGAAGGAAATGGTGAGAGTCATGTTGCAGAAGAGAAAATATGTGACATTGACAAAGAAATTGAAGATGAAGAAGAGGATGAGGAAGGCACAGGTGGAGAGGAGGAAGCAGGGTTGGACGATGAAGAAGGGAGTGAGAAAGTAATGGAAAAGAGAGATGGGATTGGACACAGTGATGGAGAAGAGCCAGAAGGGGAAGGAGATGTTCCACAGGACATTCCAGATAGTGAAGATGAAGGAGAGACAACAGAGGAAGAGGAGAGAGAAAACAGTTTTCAAGATGAAAAGGAGGCCAGAAAAAGTCCAGGAATTGTAGAAGATGACAAAAACGTTAATACTTCAGACAGAGACATTCACAAAAGGTGTATGTTTAAATTTGTGCAAGTAACACTGTTTTTGAATATTCATCACAGCTATTTTTATAATGAATCTTCTCCCCATTTGACTAATACTGACTTTCTGTATAGTCTTGAAGAGTTGTATGCAGATGAGCCTGAAGAGGAAGAGGCTTACAATCTAGAAGAAGATGAAGAGGAGGATGAGGTTGTGGTTGAGAAAGCGTACCCCTGGCAACCCCTGGTTGATGATCACACAACATGCCCTGATGATGAAGATGACGATATTGAAGGCCTTCTCAACCCTGTCAACTCCCAAACACAGAAGTGAGTTTTGTTGTATTACTGTATTGTAAAGGTTTCGCTCATCAGGATTCTCTCTAACCTGGATTTATTCCTATAGGGAGGATGACGTGGAGGACACAGACCAATCAATTGGTATGTTTAATCTATCTATCTATCTATCTATCTATCTATCTATCTATCTATCTATCTATCTATCTATCTATCTATCTATCTATCTATCTATCTATCTATCTATCTATCTATCTATCTATCTATCTATCTATATATCTGTCTGTCTGTCTGTCTGTCTGTCTGTCTGTCTGTCTGTCTGTCTGTCTGTCTATCTATCTATCTATCTATCTATCTATCTGTCTGTCTGTCTGTCTGTCAATCTATCTATATGTCTGTCTGTCTGTCTGTCTATCTATCTATCTATCTATCTATCTATCTATCTATCTATCTATCTATCTATCTATCTATCTATCTATCTATCTATCTATCTATCTATCTATCTATCTATCTATCTATCTATCTATCTATCTATCTATCTATCTATATATCTGTCTGTCTGTCTGTCTGTCTGTCTGTCTGTCTGTCTGTCTGTCTGTCTGTCTGTCTGTCTGTCTGTCTGTCTATCTATCTATCTATCTATCTATCTATCTGTCTGTCTGTCTGTCTGTCAATCTATCTATATGTCTGTCTGTCTGTCTGTCTATCTATCTATCTATCTATCTATCTATCTATCTATCTATCTATCTATCTATCTATCTATCTATCTATCTATCTATCTATCTATCTATCTATCTATCTATCTATCTATCTATCTATCTATCTATCTATCTATCAATCATTGTAACATTGAAGAAGTATAGTGAGATTTTGTTATTTGCATCTAATCTTTCTTTTAAATCTTATCTGTTTTTATCCAGATCAACACTCTGCTTCAGAGGATGAAAATCGCCCACAGAAGAGCCGTCCTGCTGCCACAAATGAGTCGGTGGAGTCTGACGATGAGTTTGACCACTTCTATGATTAAACCAGAAACTAGGTGGGAAATAATGGGAAGAGGAAAACAATAATGGATGAATATATTAGACAGAAGCTGCAATAACTCGATAGGTGCACGCCCTAAACAGCAGCTTCAGACCGACCAGAGAGCCACAAGGCCGAGCAATGAATAGAGGAATCAGATTACAAAGGGATGAAAGAGGAAGAAAGGGATAAATAGATGCTGGGTGTCCCTCATCTTTTTTTGTTATTTGCTGGTAGCTTATCTGACTGTCCTGAAAGCACCACACCACTGTCACTCTGCAAACACAGGTGGATCCAGAGATGAAGAGAGAATAATAGAGGAGATGAATAGTGGATGACGTTAAATGAAATAAGCCACGTTATAGATTTTATTCTAAGCACATAGGCTATAGCTAAAATGGTGTCACTTTCACAAAACAGAAAAGTGTTTCTTTAATCTCTTTTCTCTATCAAAGTGTTTGCCCTGAATTCTTCAGCATTAATTTAAACGTAGTCAGAGTTTGAACGCTTTCTCATTCAGATAGGGAGCGTGGCCTGAAGCGAGGGGGATGAGTGGGGGTTTCGGACGAAGAGGGGGTGCGAAGGGAAGGAGCACAGGCCTGTCACTGCCTCTGAGTGATCGCTATTTGAACAGGCATATTTACCCGAGCCCTTGTGAAAGGAGACGGAGGGACTCTAACGGAGACGCGCAGGCACAGACAGGCAATAAAAAGCTGGCCACTGTGTAAACAACATGGCCTAGTCTGTTCAGCCGCTGCCATGCCAACAGGGTGGCTTCCACTCTTCAGCCAATCACATGCCAGCTTTTTGACAAGTGGAACAAAAACCCCATCAGATGTTTTAAGCAGCCATTGACGAAATGTTAATAAAATAAAATATGATCTTTTGCGTTTGGGTAGTTGATACCTTTTGGAAGTGTGTTGTGACATGCTGTACTGTTTTAAACAGCATTTTGTAATTCTTTTATAATTATTGTGCATGCAGCTTTTTTATGACCTATGAATTTTGTACTGTCACAACACAGGACCATTTACGACGTGAAAAAATGCTGATTATGAATGGTGTAAAGTTTAAATGGAATGTGACCAACACATAAATACACTCTTTTGAATTTATTATTTATTGAATTCAATTATTATTTTAAAGATTTATTGAATAATTTTTTATTTCTCTTATTTAGTAGATACCGTTCAAAAGTTTGGGGGCTGTGAGATTTGTTTATGTTTTTGAAAGAAGACTCTTATGCTCACAAATGCTGCGTTTATTCTATCTATCAAAAATACAGTAAAATAATAATATTGTGAAATAATATGACAGTTTACTGTAATTTATTCATGTGACAGCAAAGCTGAATTTTCAGCATCATTAATGTGCCGATTTGCTGCTCGAAGTAGCATTTCTTATCATTATCAATGTTGAAAACAGTTGCTTAATATTTTTGTAGAAACAGTGATAGTTCAAAAGAACAGCACTTCTTTGAAATATATATTTTTTTTTACTGTCTCTTTTGGTCAATTTAATGCAAACTTGCTGAATAAAAGTATTAATTTGAATTCATATCAAAAAGTAGTTTTTCATTCATATAATTTCAAATAAATGACATTTAATTTGGCAGCAGACCCCCATTCTCCCGTCCACAGCTGGCCCACTGATAACAGCTTCTTCACACTCTAGAAACACAGTTCACACCCTTATATTGATTAGAACTGAATACACACATATAGCCAGATATTTAGAAAGCAACAGCACTGTCATCCATCATGAGCATACTGCAGAATCTGAAGACGGCTGACTTCTAAAGAAGACAATTACCATCACAGGAACAGATCACAGCCCTGAAATCTCATGAACTCCTCACGTCTTGCCCTCTCTCTGCATCTCGGACACACACTGAGGGGTCTGTGGCTTCTGCTCAGATCGCTGTGGGTGTCCCTGTGTCCCATTGTTGAGGAGACACTGCTTTGGGGAGGTCCACCATTAAGACCAGTGTCTTCCTTTTGTTCTCATACACTCAAACACAATCCTGCTTACCCAGGAATCAAAGGTTAGGCTAGGAGGGGATGGAGGGGGTCGCAACCTTTCTACTGCTAGCATTCAGCCATCACAGTCAAAATCGCAAGCCACGTCTGGACACTAACCATTAGTACTACTGATACCATCAGTAAATCAGTTTGTGTAGTGCGCATAAATATGCTTTTTTATTGTTCAGAATCAGCTAATCATTTTTATTGGTTTCTAAAGGTAGCTACTAAAAGGCTACTAGTTTTCCGTGTGGCTGTCTTAGTTAGTGTGAGGAATGTTTGGGCAGGAAATGATGTTTATCTTTTACAATGTGAGCAGGACAATGCCTCCGTTGAGTTGATTCTTCCCCCAAAACACTCTCTTGAGGAATTCAAAAAATGCAGCAGTAAAATAATGTGAAAGCCCGAAAGTGCGATTATAATCTTGCACCTTACACCAGACACGCAAATAATAGAATTAACACCTTTTTGAATGTTCAAAATTTTACTTGAGATTTACAGCATGGAATTCATGTTGATATGCATCTTCAAACACCTTCAATTCAATTGAATTTATCCGAAACATTCACAGAGAATCACAGAAATCTTCAGATAAAAGATACTTCTCCATCTATGGAGCGTCCATTAACTAATATATACAGCAATTAGAAGTATCTAAACAGAAACGGATTCATTTTTAATAGCCCTTAATACGCTACAGAAGGATGATCAGGAAGAACTCAAAAGAGGAGCAGAACACATGCTAAATCCAGGATAGTAAACGGAGTCTCCAGCATACGAGGTGAAGTTGGGATGGGAATTTGACTGGCAGTAAACCGGGTAGCTCACAGGGGTCTCGCAGTACTGGAAGTCCATAAGTCGCGGGACAGAAATGGGGTGTTGGGATGTTGGTTCACAGTGCAAGCTGGTTTCCATGGAGGCTGACGGGACAGACTGCAGGTTGGAGCTGGGCATTGTTGGGAATGGCACGCTCAGGGAGGGCAAGTGTGTTGAGATCTCTGGAGGCTGGGTAGGAAACAAAGTGTGTGCGTGAGTAAGATGCTGAGGAAGATGGGAAGGAGAAGGTGCTTTGGTAGTTGGATAGGACACTGGTACTACGGTTGAATGCTGTGTTGTGGCGTCACTTGAAGGAGGTACAGGTGATTTGCAAGAAGAGGTGACTGTCTTGACCTCCACCTTTTTTTTCTTCCCTTCAACTTTCACAGCTTCCCCATCTGAATTTTTCATTGCTGATTGTGACGTCGCCTTCTGACACTTGAAGCGCTTTTGGCGACGCATGTAGCAGCCGTTTTCGAACATGTTACCGGAGTCGGGGTGCAGGGCCCAGTACGAGCCTTTCCCTGGTGAGTCTGGCGATCTCGGGACGCGCACGAAGCAGTCGTTGAACGACAGGGAATGGCGGATGGAGTTTTGCCATCGCTGTTGATTCTGTCTGTAATACGGGAAGAGTTGTCGGATCCAGTCGTAGATCTCGTTCAGAGTCAGTCTCTTGGCTGGCGACTGCTGGATTGCCATGCTGATTAGAGAAATGTAGGAATACGGCGGTTTGGCATGGCTTAAGGTCCGTCTGTAAACTGATTTCAGTGCTGGAAACTCAGGTTCGTTGGAGTTGCTTTCAGCGTACCCTTTGAGGTTTTGTTGAGGCAGTATCCCCACTGGGCTTTCAAGCCTCCCGGTGTTTCTCGCAGCCACTGAATCACACGATGGGCCGTAATTCTGGTAGTGATGCTCTGGGGGGGAATATCCTCTTGGGCCCAACGGCAGACTGTCTGCTCCATAATACACCTGCAAAGATGAGGAATGATCATTATAATCGAAAAGAACATTATTATGAATTATTATTGTAATGTGAGGGCCAGAGTCAGAAATAAACCAAAGCCTTGTGGCAAAAATCACACTAAAAAAATGTGAAAAAATGGCCCATAAAAATGCAATGATTTTTTAAAATCTGTTTTCTAATATTTTGTGTTTATAAATGTATAAATCAGAGGCAATATGTCGCTAAAATTATGGGCTTTTCTTTGACCAAAAGCTATTAAAAAAGTGATTAAATCAAAAACAGAATAGCCTATAATTTAACAGACTCACCATTTATTTAAAATGTTTATTGTTATGATCTTGTGCATTATTTTAATTTATAATTAACTGCCATTACATTTATTGTAGTTGGTTTTAAAATAAAGTTTTAAACATAAATGGATATATGATTTATATATATATATATATATATATATATATATATATATATATATATATATATATATATATATATATATATATTTTTTTTTTTTTACATTAATGGGGATATCACCCATTAAAAGGGCCTATCAAAAAAAAAAAAAAAAACTGCTAATACAGTAGATAGTTTAATGTTCTGCCTTACAGGAGTTAGTGAATGTTTATTGTACAGATTTGCTTGCTCTTTGGCCATTTTGGCAGTGCATTATTTGGGTCACAAATATTAATTCATTTAAACTCATTAATATTGTAAATTGAGTGTGCATCAGTTGGACTTATTGCTGACGTCGGCGTCCATAGATCCTTAACCTTTATTTCATAACCAAACCTTGGTGTCTTGGGTAACGCCATGTAAATGTATTCTGAATCTGACCACCCACCCGGCCGATAACCCCATTATCCAGCTAGTCCGGCTTTTCTTCTCACCCTTGTTTTGTCTCTTTTTAAGTCACTCACCGTCCGCCTTTTTCTATCTCATGACAGAGGGGTATTTGGGGGCGCGACTGCTGTTCTCAGTTCTTTTTCCCCAAATGGACACCGTTCGTAATAATTCGGCCCTTTCAAGTTGGAACCCCGCTTTCGTCTTTCGGATTCCAAAACGCCCCTCTGGTTATGAGCCCGTGCTGGCCGATTGTAAGTCATACACGAGTGTCAAAGCGCGAGACATTCAATACAATCACAGAGTCAATCAATTAACTGCTGCGAGACCACACACACACACACACGGCGCAGACACGATGAAAGCACACTATTAACCAACATTAACGTGACTGCGTCATACAGACAAAAAGCTAACGGATTCAAGTCACCTGTTCAAGACTATATCAAAGACTTTAGGATAACAGTTAGGCCAGAAAAGTCTTAAAGGGATTTTGACTATATTATTTTAAAAGGATTTGTTCGGTTGTTTTGACTGAAAAATATGTTTGAATGAATTAGAAGAATTGTAAAAAAAAAAAAAAAAAAAAAAAAAGCTATGTTTGATGAGTTTCAGATTCATTTAACAAAAGGCAAATTTGTGTTATGCGTCAATTAGGCTTATGGCATATAAAAACGTCATTAAAATGGAAAAGAGGAAAGTTAGCAACTTGTTAAAATAAATATTAGTAACGTGTTCTGGGGAATATTCATATAAATAATTTAAATATTTCCTCCCAAAACAACTGAAGTTAATAATAATAATAATTTACGTATTATATAAAAAATAAAAATTATTATAATTGAGAAATTACAGGTAAATTGAATGAAATATTTTCTCCCATGGGGAACATACCTCGCTGGAGTAATATGACATCCATTGATCGCCTCTCTCACGTTTTACTTCGTCAATCATGTCTTCTGTTATTCAACAAAATAACGATTAATTGCAAAATAAAGAAAAATTCCAGAGTGAGTTTGAAATAAATTATATTTCAATCTCAATTTGGATCTCAGAGCATCTGGAAATCCCACACTGTGTGTGTAAACTGCTGGATGAGTCCAGTCAGGAAAGTTTGGAAATGTGCTGCTCCTCCTATATGAGTGCTGCTGATCTCCCGCCCTCTGCCCAGCGGCCTGCCCTCTGCTCCACACACACACACACACACACACACACACACACACACACACACACACACACACACACACACACACACACACACACACACACACACACACACACACACACACACACACACACACACACTACACTGCTGTAACCTACTCACTTTATTTTATTCAGCAATTACACGCCTTCAATAAACAGATCATCTGAAATTTTATTGTCACAAAATGGCCTGACAGTTTTAGGCCTAGCCCAAAAACATTGTGTTCAAACGACTTAAAGTAAACGTTCAAGATAACACGACAATGGTCAGATTATCTCTTGATAATGTAAAGTTACATTGTTCAAAGGGTCTGATATATGTCTTTCTTTCTTTCTTTCTTTCTTTCTTTCTTTCTTTCTTTCTTTCTTTCTTTCTTTCTTTCTTTCTTTCTTTCTTTCTTTCTTTCTTTCTTTCTTTCTTTCTTTCTATCTTTACCTTATCACACAAAGAAAGAAAGAAAGTTTATATAATATAAAAATATATAGACTATATTACAGTAAAATTATTATACTATTCGTTTTAATATTCTATTCTAGGCCTATTTATACATATAATCTCCTAAATAAGAGTTTTTTTTTTTTTGGCTAATAGGTAATACATTCTCACATCTATATGTGAACAAAAATGATGATGGTTAGAAAAGAATTGGCCCTCAAAAGGTGAAAACTGTTCCTGAAATCCAGGAAGCAAATATTGACTCTTAATTATTTCCTGACTCACTCTCTCTCTCTGTGTATGTGTGTGTATATATATATATATATATATATATATTATATATATAATATATATATATGTATATGTATATACATACACATAGGCCTATGTATAATATTCATGTGCATCTATTTTTCAGTCTGGCATTGTGTCTCATTCAGTGGTCACAGCTCATCCTTCTCCCTTTCTCTCCCTCCACATCTCCAGCCTTTCTATTGTGAGAGACAGCTGTTTGGCGGACTGGGGGTGTTGGGTGTCATTTTTATTGATGGAAAGCAAACATTTACTCTGTGTGCCATTTAAAAGCACCACCCTCCTCTGCCTGCCCGTTCAGCTCAGCCAATCAGAGGCCTCAAGAAACACTCCTGCTCTCACAAAACACACTTTATGAGTTGTGTATTCATATTGTCAAAAGAAAAGTGAACAAAATATTCATAACATCCTTAAAACTTTTGTGAAAGGGAAAAACCTTTTGTGGATTCCTCACATTTCCAGCTGTGCCATCATCATCATCATCCCCATGTGGAGGAAATGTTTATCTAGTGTTAAGTGTCTCCTGCATTAGATGAAATGTGCTTAAAAACAAGGCAATTAATTACATCCTATTCAGACCTACCCAAGGTGTGAAAAATCACAGGAACTTACTGATTAAATCACCAATTGGGCATTAATATCTGAAGACTCGTTCTTAAATAAGTAAAGCTTTCTAAACTTTCTTAAATAAAGTTTGAGGCTAAGCATTTCACTGTTCTCTACTACATGTCGGTGCCAAAAATATCAAAGGGCTGTGATTCCACCCCAGAAAACATCTAAAAGATTAGCTTGATTTAGTTCAAATAATTTTTTTTTTATAATTAAACTGGAAAATGTTTGATTGTAATAACCTAGTGCTCAAGCCTAAATTAAACACTGCTGCAATTCAATAATTGACACTAAATGCTAATTAACTGAAGCTTAATGCAAATAATAATAAATACATCAAAATAATTCAAATAAATCAGCCCGTTTCAGTTAGATCTTTTTTTATTTATAATACAACATATTATAATTCCCGTTCAGAACCATTTGTTGTACATTGTATTATTTTCTCCTTTTTTTGTATTTCAAAACATGATCACTTGTACAACAATATGAACAAAAATCTCATGTCACAAATAGATCCATGATGACAAATTACACCTGTCATGCTTTGAGTTTTTAAAACAGCACTTCCTTAAATGCCAAAACGTTTATCCATCATCATCATCATCATTCACATATTAACCCTTCCAAGAGCAAGAAAAATCAACTTTTATGCATAAATAGATTACTGGAAAATACCCATGTTATTCAACAGTTATTTAAAAACAGATTTAAATCAATCTGAAAACTCCTGAAAAAAAAGCGAATAACAGAATATGATGAGCATTCATGAGGTTACATTTACAATAGCCACATAAATTACAAAATTGAACAGAACGCTTGCCAATCTGTCTAACACTGCTGAAGCAAAGGGCCTGTGAAGGTTAATACTGAAATATTTCTGGAAGATTTAGTAACCATATTGAAACAATGGATGTCCCTTTTTGTCCGTTATTGGTCAAGGTGATGCAGTAAGACTACTGCAGTCCGCAACTAAGACGCGATTAAACAGATGTCATCACAGCACAAATCCAGTTATTAGTACTTTAGAACGGTGAACTGCTTCACTAGTTTACACATGGTTATTATCGTGTAGAAAATAGCCCAAATGAACAGTCCGTAGACTGCGATGAAACTGACAGAAAAGATAAGTGAGGTTACTTTTCGATAGTTGAGGCAAATACTGATACCAGTCAAGTACCAATAAAATTAGAACAAGTACTACAAGCAAATCTCGACAGCATTTACAATGATGAATGTTACAAATGCAAAGATCTGTAAACCAGCGCTGTAATACAATAAAGAGGACAGAATTCTGTAAACTATTCTGGGCATAAAAAATATTTGAAGGGGGAGAAATTATTGGACATTTGTGTCCATAGATTTCAACGTACTCTTGCTTTTTGGTCGATATATTACAGTATATGGGATTTGTGAGGTACATGCAAATACTATTATAAATGAAATCATATCTGTATGGGCATGAATAAAAAAAACTAAACTTGACATCAATCATGTTTTCTCTTAATAGTTATTTATAAATCAAAAGTCATTTAGATTTACTCTTTTTTTCTTTTCTTTTTTTTACTAGAACTTAACATTTGTTAAAACTTCCTCTGGTGACCTGGAAATATTTTCTCCAGTCCTAAATCTCTCAAACCTGTTTACTTCAAATTTCCTCCAAATGCAAAACGGATGCAGAGTGTTGATATTTATACGGGTTAGTTAACATCTGGGACAGACTGAGAAATCGACTGTGTTTTTTTACCATGTGACGAGACTGGAGGTTTGTCTCTAATTTAAATAAAACTGAGGCAATCTTGAAAGCTCAAAGGCCCTGTACACTACGTTTGAGAGCAATGTCACACCAGAGGAAGAATAGGACAGCTGGAAGTCAAAGTTTGTTTAACATGTGGTGGCCAGAGACTGATGTATAGGAGGCTGGAAACAGCGAACATGCTCCACAGTAGAACTGTCCGTCTCCACAGCCTTCATGTACTTGTTGAGGATGGCGAAGATCTCGTTGTTGAGAATCTGATACTTTCTGATGCGGTCTGCCATCTTCTTCAGTGGCTGAAAGTTACACGACAAATAACATTAAATGGAGACATTTACACTACCATTCAAAAGTTTGGGGTCTGTATGATTTTTTGAAAGAAGTCTCTTATGATCACTAAGGCTGGATTTATTTGATCAAAAACACAGGGAAACAGTGATATTGTGTAATAATATTACAATTAAACCCTCTGGTGCTCTTTGAATTTGTGCTCGAAAAATTGTACGTTTTTATTTTAATTTTTTTACTACATCGGAATGGTACGAAACTTGGTAAAGGTTTTGGCACTTGCTATGTGAAAAATATGGACATAATTCAAAAAGGTTAAATGGTCCTAAAAAAACACAAAAAAACAAAACAAAAAAAAACACACACGTGTGCTCCTCATGGTCAAAAATGGCCACATTGGAAATGTATGGGAGACAAATTTCATTTAGTGAAAACTTTTGGTACTGCGGCCAGACAAAATCTTACTGAAAGCTCTTTTTTTTTTTTTGGAACACAACTTGTTTAGATTTATGGCTTTGATTTTCTTGCAGTTTTAGAGCAAAACGTGTTTTTGAAAAGCACTCTTAGTTTAAGTGGGAAATAAAATTTTCAGGTCTATGCTTAAAGTGAATAAATGGATTATACATACACAGTAAATATAATTTAGTCCACTAAATCCACTAATCCACTAAAAATACAAAATATTAAATAAAAACTATCAAACTAAAATATAGTAGAGTCATTTCATAAAAAAACAAAAAAACAAATCGAAGAGCATCAGAGGGTTGAAACAATTATTTTCTATTTTAGTATGCAATTAATTCCTGTGATGGCAAGGCTGAATTTTTAGTATATTAGTATTAAGAGTTCCTTAAAATGTTTACAAATACATCAAGCCTATCCCCAAAGCAAACATAACCACTTCAAAAAAATAATGCTGCAAATATGAAAAACATACAAATACTCATTAGGTCACTTTGTTAAAATACATCAGTTAGGATTAGGGGACAGAATATACAGTTTATAAACTATTAATTTAACAATAAACTAATAGCTTGCAAATAATTCCTTTGTTAGTTTTTTAGTTACAACATTTTTAGTAACATCAAAATGTCTTTATGGTCAGTTTTGATCAATTTAATGCATCCAAACTGAATAAAAGTATTCTTTTTTTATAAACATTTTAATGTTAGTGTACAGTATAAATAATTTTTGGCTGTGTTAAGCTTACTGAAATGAGTTATGTAATTTTAATAGTCTACGACATCAGACACCCACCACGTTCTTAATGATCTCGTCTTTGCCGTCCTGCCTCTGGACCTTCAGCAAATGGTAGCAGAAATCGAAGAGGTCAAAGCGACGTTGCTGTCCTAATAGCACAATGATGGCACAGCCAGCCCAGTTCAGACCATCACCGAAACACTGCCTAAAGATAAAAATACCCCAAACATTTCAGTTTTATGACGTAACGTAAATCAAATGCTTGCTACATTTTTTGTGTGTGATGTTGGCGTACTCTGCAGTGAACTCGTGTGTGCCCACAGGGATGCAGTACACAAACTGCATGGCACTCCAGAGTCGGTGGAACTCCATGCACTCGTCCACATGCATGACGCCGTTGGTGGGGGGAGGGCCTCGCCACACACTGTCCTGCAGGAAGCTGCGAATACGCGTCAGGATGACTTCAAACATGGACAGCCCACAGCACAGACGCTCCTTCGTCAGCAGGTCTCCTTCCCGCGCTATTGCAATTTGCTGAAAAAAGTTATTAAAAACGAAACAATGTTTAAATGGAAACCAAATCAAGCAATTCACATACTGCACTGAAGCCATAAACAATCTAAAAAAAAACAGACGCACAAACCTACACTAACATTCAAAATTTAATGACAGTGAGACTTTTTTTTTTAAAGAAATTAATACTTTTATACAGCAAAAACCCATTAAATAGATCAAAAGTGACAGTAAACATATTTACAATGTTACAAAAGACTTCCATTTAAAAATAAATGCTGTTCTTTTACATTTAAATTCCACAAAAATATTAGGACCAGCTAATTTCAACATTGATAAGCAAATCATCATAATAGAATGATTTTTGAAGGATCATGTGACACTGAAGACTGGAGTAATGATGATGCTGAAAATTCAGCTTTGACATCACAGGAACAAATTACCTTTTCAAATATATTAAAACAGGTCTTTGCAAAATTGTAATAATATTTCACAATATTACTGTTTTTACTGCATGTATGACCAGCCTTGGTGAGCATAAGACTTCTTTCAAGAGCATTAATAAAAGTCTTACTAACTGACCCCAACATTTTGAACAGTTGAGTTAAAAAAATAAAAAGTAAACAGATCAGAAATTAGAAATAAAACATGGAAAAACAAAATAATATTTTTTTTTTTGTATTTGTATTTTACATTCATGTGGTGTCCCACTTGGAGACACTGAGCTCATCATAATTTTGGAAAATCAGGCATAACTCATCAGAATACTAGCGATGAGCATGTTGGCTCTGAACTGAGCGCCTCACCTGTGGCGTCCCAAGTCTCTCAATGAGGGGCACCAGGTGAAGAGGAGCATACTTTGCCTCCAGCCTCTTCATCCTCACCTCCAGTCGCTCTCCCTCTGTACAGTTCAACATTAAAGCAAGATTTCAGCAGATATAAATATACATCAGACGTCTTAATCAGAAAGCACTGAAGAGGAACGTGATCTTGGACCCATTGAATATAATTTCTCACCTTTGATGTAGACCCTTGGGAGGATGTTCTGGAATGGTGCAGCATGGAGTAAGTCACAAACTTCTTCCTGTGACTGAATGACAAACAAACAGCACAGAAACAAATGAGAAATTATTCTGTTAAATGAAATCTGAACTAAGCTTTACATAACACAAACACCACACACAAATCAGTGTGAAAATGGGTTAGTCATAATATGTATGAAAATGTAAAATTTTGATCCTAAATATGATGATATTTATGTAGAATTTATATTGAATGAAAAGCTCAGTCTGAATGATATGATTATACCAAATATAGTATTGATAAAGGATTCCACCTACAGGCCCGGGTATACTTCATTTTCCGCGTTTCGCTCTGTCTCGCGCACAGTCATGTCCGCACAGCTTTCAAAGTATACTCAACCTCAGATGAACGAGTTCAACATGCGCAGTACAATTGCTTTTCTAATACTCTACAAGACGTCAGCGGGCAGCAACGAGTTGTCTCATTTACAGGACATTCGCTCTAAAGGATAGAAGAAGAAAAGTAGCGGATCCGCCATTGCATGCAATGCATGCAAAGTTTGGAAAAAGAACCAAAACAAAAATGATGAAGAATGATATTCTGCTTTGTTTACTGTTCTTGGAACAGCGTGTTGTTTGGTATCGCTCTTTCCCATAGACTGTTCAAAAATATGGACGTCATGTCCGTGACATCACCCGTAGGTTTCTGAAGAGCATTTATAAAGCCCGGCCGTCGCCATCTTGGCAGCGCATGTCACTCCCATAGACCGTATATAAGGTCACTCCCAGATAACAGAAAATGGGCAAAGAGGGGATTAGCTGAGGTGACATGACGGCTAACAGACAGCAGACAAACGGCTAGTAGTGACAGCAGCAGCAATCCACCTGTCACTCAAGTGGCCACACCCCTAATTATGCAGAACTTTAAGGCTTAATGACAATTGGCTAAAGCCAGAGCCAATGGTTAAAGTATTTGCGTGTGGAAACCCCGCCCCATTTTGGAGGTTCTGCCCATTTTTGGAGTTTACGCCCCATTTTGGAGATCTCCGGTTGTACCTACTTGGGGAATTGGGCTGCACGCGGACATCCGCAGACCCTCCTGATTAAGAAAAATTACGTTGCGTGGACTGTAGCGGAACACGGATGGCCGAAGTATACTTTGGGCTTAATCATTTGATTCTACTTGAAAATTTGTTAAAACGGTCTATAAAAATATATAGGAAAAACAATTACTCGTCATTTTAAAAAATATATATTTTGTGAGGATGGCCTAGTTTTTTAAATCTATTTTTAAAATACATATTTGTTCAAGCTTTAATCATTTTAGCACAGTGCTTTAAAGTGCATGAATTAAGAGACAACTTCTCAGACAGGATTGCATTTCTAAATTCATCCCCTTTAAAGTATCTCCACTTACAGCCAGCACAATACCACTTGTATAATAAATGCACTTTATTTTTAACAATTTCAAAACATTTCCCAGCTGACTTTAAATCACCTGCTGGAGCAGTGTTCCCATTATTATGCATATTATGCAAAAAAAATTGAGAGGACTATGATAGGTCTGTGCACTGGAGGTTATATATTTGTGGAATATCTGCTGGTTACCCTATTAAAGGCTGGCATGTTCTTGCATTTGACACTATTTTGCCCTTGGTCATTGCACCATGGCTCACTTTTTTCCATCAGCATTTTGTGACTTGAGCGACACAATTAAAGGCTAACTTTAACTTAAAAAAAAAAAAAAGTGTCTTGAGACTTGTGTGTTCTACATTCCTCTGTTGTACTCCATCTAGCTCAGCGGTCGGAACTTTATGGCTCGCGGAGGGATAATCACAGAAGCGCACACCTCTGCTCGTGCGAATGGATTGTCGGATCTGTGCGCTAGTGCAGGTTAAAATCCCATACTTTAATAGTATTTATAGCACCTAACTTAATAAAATAGTCCTGTGGAATGAATACCTCAAAATGTATATCCGTATGCAAGTTTGAGGGACTTAAATTAAGTACATACACCTCTTTAGCTGTTGTCACGTGCCATTGATTATCCCTCCGTGTCATGTGAATGCCCAATCCATTCATTTAGAGATTACAAAACACAGTTTTGCACATCCCTAACTGTTATCAAAACATTTGTTAAAATAAATAATTGGGCCCAAAATATGGAAGTTTGTTTTTACCACAGAATCATAAATAAACAACTTTTTATCTTACAAGGTTCCTATCTCACAATTCAGAACTCACTACTGTGAGTTTATATCTCACAATTTAATATTTTGCAATTCTGACTTTTTTAAAATCAGAATTGTGAGATAGAAACTCTCAATAGCGAGTTAAAAAGTTCAAATTGTGAAATATGAACTTGCAATTGTGAGAAAAAGTCAGAATTTTGAGATAAAAAGTCGTAACAACTTTTTTTTAAATTCCATGGTGGAAACAAGCTTATGAAAAAAATTTGATAAATAAAATATTATTGTGGCAGTTGGTGGGAACCCTAAATTAAATGCAACCTGAAAGTTTAAAGGTCTCATGGAAATTACTTTCAAAATCAATGAGGTACACAAATTTGAGCAAAAATCACTTCATTCACAATAATAAAACAAGCACCTAACAACACCCAAACAAGAAGAGAGACGACTAGAAGAGCACCCCGACAGAAACGATGTTAATGAGAGATCAGCGTGCAATGATCATTCGACACATTCACTATGCTTCAGAGAGAGAGACCCAAACAGAAACACAAGAGAAACAGGCATCAAAAGAGTTACAGTCAGAAGAAGTGAAGAGAAGTGTATGGAAGCAGATGTGCATCAGCACAGGACGTCACAGGCAGCCAGAGAGGATTCGTGCCTGCCATGAAAGCAAGGAAGACTTCCTTTGGAGGAAATGGTCCTAAAGAAGCCTCTTAATATTAACCCAGTGGGCACGTGTAGAGTCCAAACGTCACAACAGGGCCAGACGTTCGCAGCTCCGTTTTACATTTCAAGTTTTATTCTCTCGTCTCGGTGACGCTAACATCCTTGAATCCATGGCAGAACACGGCACAAAAGTGACTAAAGAAACAAAAAAGTATAGAAACCAGGAAGAGTGTGCGTTCAGTCAGTTTGTGATTCGGTTACATGAATGAGGCCTAATTCCTTACCACCTGTAGTTGTTGCCAGCGTGTAATGAGAAATAAAGTTGCTTTTTAGGGGCAGATGGCAGCAGTGTCATTCACCCACACACTCGTTAACATACACAGTTATTCATTAATATTCACATCCAGAAACACATCAGCATACAACACACAAATTCTACAAATTCAAATCTGCTTGTTTATGCAGCTGAATAGCAAAGCCAGGCTGAGTCAAGTCAAGGATTGTGCCTTGATAGGACGCTTTCATGATTAACATTATTTCCATAAATTCATAAGAAAACAAAGCATTTTATGAAAGACCAGACCTGCCAACCTTGACAAAGTATTTTGAGTACACAATAGTGATTGTGTACTTCACGCACCCTTTTGCTTTGCACACAGTAATTTCCCCCTATTTAACGGCATTATTCAACACATAAAGCTATGAAAAACAACAACACAATTTTTTAAATATCAGCTTTAAATTGTGGATTTCCAGTCAATTTTAGGATGAGGATATAAGGGTCAAACTCACCCTAGACTCTATATAGTTTTTTTTTTTAAATAAGAGTAAAATAAATTCTCAGCCAACATGTATGTACACTGTTGTTTTTTTGTGATCCATTCCATATGACTACACAATAACACTAACATCTTTATTAAATTCTAAAAATTAAACAATATTACTGTGATACTACTTCACTGTAAAAAAAAAAAAAAAAATCATAATATTTTTTACAGAACAACAGTAAAAACAATACTAATATTTATGTTCTTTTGGTTTTTCGTTAGCTATGCTGCTGCCTCTTGCTGGACTCAAGGACTGCATGTGCACAATTGTACACAAGGTGTCTCCAGCTTTTTGCATAGTTTAGAGTCACAAATCGTACCTGGGTACTTCGAGGTCAAAACGCGTACCTGCTAAGCAAAATGCATTCAGGTTGGCAGGTCTGAATGGCTAATGCCATAATAGAAATCAGCTTTGAGATGATGAGGTTTTAGATCAATTGATTAGGAGAGTAAGTGATAAAAGATAAACTAAGCAACTAAACTATGTCATGCAAAGAGGAAGAGGAAATCAGAGGGGGCCTCACCAGAGCTTGCTCGATGAGCAGACAGAAAAGGATGGCATTGCCCACCTCCCTCAGACTCTGAAACACATCTGTCTTGAGCTCAGCGTATTCAATGATGTCCTTCAGCTGATGGTGGAAGAATTCCAGGATGCCTGACAAATGTTCCATATTACATAACATCAAAAACCAATCCAGGCTAGATCCACTGATCTAAATAAATGACTGGATTGCTCATTGCGTTCTAAACTGCCGGCATGCGGTGAAGCCACCGGAAGTGTTTGAGCGGCCATCTTATGATTCCCTACCGACAGAGGGCATCATTGACCTACAGCCAAAACATTGACCTAAAAATCACCCAGCATATCAGGTGCACATTAATAGTTTATAAGATGTATGCATGTACATTAATTGATCATTTGAATGTTATCTGGCTGCCGTCATATCATCCAGGTTGATAGGATGTTGTAAGGATGTACAGGATGACTTCTGATATAAAAACGTGGACTCATTAGGTAATGTTTCCTCAATAAAATCAGATGATTTACTATTACTATCAATAGAATGTGAGGGAATACCAATCTGGCAGCACGATGGCTTCACTTTTTATGAATGAATGAATTTAATTTAATGTAATGTAATAGTCAATCTGACAGTGTAATCAGTTTATAGTCATACCGGACTGGTCTCACCTGGAGAGCCGTACTCATGACGAGGTAGGCGGCAGATCTTGGGCATCACCTCTATGAGGGTCTTCACATACTGCAGGACGGTGCCTTGCAACTGGAAAAGACAGATGGACAGGACTAGTGAAAAAAAAAAAAAAGTTATCTGAATTGTGGCAAATATTTAGTCCAAAAAATAAATAAATCAGATTTTATGGGAGCGCAGTGGCTAAGAGAAAGAGAAAATACATGTAAACTAAGCAGAGAGACAAAATACCAAGCTCTTGACTATTTTGAGCAGCTCCTCCATCACCACAGCAATGCCCTGGTAACCAAGAAGACGGCAGATTGTTTTGAAGTGTGGGGGACCCACAAAGTTCCTGTAGGAACTGTAGATGTGGGAGTAAGCAATGTTCAGAGGCTGAAAAACAGAGCGAGATGTTTATAAATAGACATCAGTGTTCTCTAATACACTGTATGTAACAGATTCAAGTCTTTGGTTTTGTATCACATTAACTAATCTTGCTGCTTACAGACCTTGGAGCCATACAAGTAGTAAGGCTGGACATTGGCAGGCTTGTCCCTCTGAGGCTCCTGGGTGAATGGAATGGCTGTCCGCACAAACCTGTTCCATGAGATTCAACACATTTTCAACACTTGTCATCTATAATGAACCGCATCAGTAGGGATATGCATCTACAACTTCTGTTCACTGACCTGTTGGTGGAGCCATTGTAACAGTAGTTTGGTAAGAAGTCAAAGTTGAGTTCCCAGAAGACGTGCAGTGTGATGCGCCCGTATGGAGCAGACACGTTGTGGTTGGCCTCACGGAACATGGCGTCAAAACTGTCCAGGGTCATGTGCTTGGAGAGCAGACGATGAGTCAACCGGTTGATTTCCATCAGCCATTCAAGCTCCTGAAACACACATGACCAAAACATAATTTTACAAGTCCTTAGAGTTTGGAGTCTTTACATTTCTAAATCGTAACACTTTTGTCCTTCTAATATTAACCCTACAAATCCTACCGTATCATATTTGATACGCACAGACATTTCTAAGGCCTCTAAATTGTCAACATGATCAAAAACGTTGCCTTCTTTTGTCTGACAAATTTTTTAAGTAAAAGTCTTATTGCTGTGAAATCTTAAATGTTAAATTTTTTTTTTTATCAATGTAAGAATAGCTTTTATATTGTATATTTATAATAGCATTTTTTTTTAAATATCATGTTAAAATGTGAGTATCAAACATGATACATCAGGCTTTTGAGGTCGAGGATGTTTATTTGTATATCTCTCAATCAGCGTTACATTTATCTATGTTTTGCCCCCCAAAATAAAAACTACAGAGCTTTCGTCATGAAACTAAGCCTTTAAATATCCAAAAACATTATTGGGAAATATAGAAAGACAACTGTCATATAAACATTTATTATTATTATAGATAAATAAATAAAAAACAGTTTGGGCTTCTGAATAAAACTGAAGCATTTTTTTTCCCTTTTTGAGCTCCATATTCTCATAATTCTCCATATTCTCCATAAAAGCCTGATGTTTCAAATATGATACTCTATAATAATACATATGCAAACTTTTTTTTTTTTACTTCATATGTCAGTCTTTACAGGGTTAAAGGTATAGTTCACCCAAAAATGAAAATTCTGTCATCATTTCTTTCTTCTGCTGAACACAAAATAATATTTTTTTTCACAAAAGAATATGGATAACCAAAATAAAGAAAAATCAACTGTTTGGTTACCGACATTCCTCAAAATATCTTCTTTTGTGTTCAGCAGAAGAAAAGATACAATACGAATTGGAATAACTTGACGGTGAGTAAATGATGACAAAATTTTCATTTTTGTGTGAACTATCCCTTTAAGATGTCCAAATGGGTAAGAAAATTGCCTGCAAGTTTGTCACTCTGAATAAACAGAGATTATGATTATAAACACCAAAAACTGAGAGCATCAGTTTGTTTCTCACCACTATGGAGGTGAGGTCCTCGCTCTCAAAGCGGCTGATAGCCTGATCCAGAGATTTGTACATGGCTGCTGAGATCCTCTGGGTTATCAACCTGTTCAGGTCAATGGAACGACCCAGCAGCTATAAAACACAAAGACAAATATGCTATGTAAATTAACCTTTCCAAAGGATCCAGAGTGAAAGTAAATTATTATTATTCATTAAAAACTGCAACATACATACTGTTCTTGAAGATCATAACAACAGAGATTGAAATGCATTTAGAATTCACTAAATAGAAAAACAATTTTGAGTTGCCCATTCAAATGGTAGAATTGTGTGACACCTGCACATGTCTCTGTTTGAGCAGTGTCTCGTAGCGGTTTGAGGGCGGGTATGGAATGATCACACCATAGTTCTTACACTCCGCACGGAAGCGTTTGTCTAGGAGGACGCTGTGAGGAAGAGAAAGAACCATACAATCCATTCAAAGATTGAAAAACCCATCTAGCAGACTAATGTCCTCACTTTGACCTTATCTAGCATGAAAAACATCATTAACATTTAAAATAAGAAAGATTACCTTCCAGCCATTGCTTTGTAGTAGGCAAATATCTGGTCAGCTAACTTGTATACAAACTGATCAAAACACAGGTTGACCTAAAAAGAAAAAGAGTTTGCTTTAGTTTTTACTTAAGAGATATTTTTTGGAAGACATTAATAAAAGGGTAGATAAATCTGTGACACTCTACCTCGGCCTCTATCTCATCATAGAGGAACTGCTTCTTGAATTTGGTGAGGGCATAATAACCACTGTCATTATAAAGGTCCAACGGATACAACACATATCTGAGAGGGAAAAAACAGACAGATTTCTGTCAAAAATGATACATTCAGACAGACACAAAAGGTCAATGTTCATGCACACTACTGTTGAAAAGTTTGGGGTTGGTAAGATTTTTTAAATGCTTTTGAAAGAAGTCTCTTATGCAGTAAAATACATCCAGCAGTTGTGCAAAATAAACTCCAACAGGGTCATTGGGCAGCATTGCTATAGACGACAGCCACTATCTGGAACTAAATCACCTGGAATGTTGCACTGACCAATCAGAATCAAGCATTTCAGACAGCGCATAATAATACAGATTTAAATATATTTTAAAATGCAATTCATTCCTGTGACAGCATTACTCCAGTCTTTAGTGTCACATCATTCTAATATGCTGATTTGTTGCTCAAAAAACATTTCTTATTATTATCAATGTTGAAAAGAGTTGTGCTGCTTAATATTTTTGTGGGAACTGTGATGATTTTTTAGGATTCTTAGAATTGAAATTGAAATAGAATTTTCAAAAGAACAGCATTTAGTTGTAACATTATACCCTAACCCTAACTTTTGATCAATTAACTGCATGCTTTCTAAACGTATATCAATTTCTGTAAAAAACAACAACCTGACTGACCCCAAACTTTTGAATGGAAGTTTAACTTAATAACCAGTATGAACTTTATGTATATGGAACATACTCCATCATGGAGGGCTCTTTGGTCTCCAGAATGTGATCGGTGAGGATCCAGGGCATGGACATCTCGATGGGGAACTGGATGCGACGGCCCATGGTGAGCTCCAGGAAGAACTCTCGGAACCAGAGTTGGGAAAGATCACAGCAGTGCTGTAGGGCCTCTAACAGCCAATCAGGAGAGAATGAAACCATCATGAAAAGATTACAACATTTCGCTGTCTATTCTCTTTCGCCATGAAAATCATGAATATGCACTTGGTATGCAAAGATGTTAGACTTGCAAAATAATTTTTTTTTACTGTTGTCTCACCACTAAAGTTCAGGAGGTGGGTGAAGAAGAAAGACTGCTTGTGGAAGTCCTCGATGGCCTGAACGATGGGGCCATCCAGACTGCTGCGGAGAGTCTTCTTAGAGCCACTTTTATCAGCGATGAGAGACTCTAGCATGGTGCGTACCATATAGAGCTGCAAGACAGGAAGGATTAGATACTACTCAGAAACAAATTTTGCTTTACAGACAACACAACAAATATTATTAAATTTCATCTATGTTGCAAAAACTATTTGACTGACCTGTGTGCTTGAGGGGCCAACAGCGCGACGAGGAACTTTGATATCAAAGCCTCCTTTGGGGTCCTTCTCTCCCTTCAGACACGGGTCATTAGGAGGTTCTCTTGCCCCTTCCCAATCACAGATGGTTTTACGAATAGCCTGAAGAACACTACAGAGAAACAAGAAGATAAGTAATGCCCCAAAAAGTATATATTTTTTAACGGGGTGAACTTGTTACCTAATGAGGACGTTCTTCTTCTTGCGCACAGCCTGTCTGAGTGGCTCTCTCAGGGTCACCTGTGCAAAGTCCTGGAGGGCAGAGTAGATGGTGTGCCTGATGGCCTGGTTAAACACGCTCTCCATCCGGCCCATCAGAACCTGAAGACCCTTGATCATAGCAATGACCTCCACCAAGGCAAACTTCTCCTCACTGGTGTAGTTGTAGCGAGTAGCGCGTTCATACTCCTCAGCTGTGCCCGGACAGTCCTTATTACAGAATTTATCGGTTGGGTGGACCAGTTTCCAAGAGTACTAGAGGAAGAGAAGATGGTTGAAATGCATGACAAATGGAGAAGTGAAATGCTGAAAACGGTTCACACGATCTCAGACTTACCACTTCCATGACATGAGTGCTCCACTTGGACAGAAGCTGCAGTCCTCTGAGCGCCAAGTCAAAGAGCTCCCTGTATTCCTCATCAGACTTCTGACTGTCCAGTCCAGAGCCGGTCACCACCTCACTGTTACTGTAGCGCGCCAGCTCAGAGATGAAGCGGATGTGGTCTTCTCTGATCTGCACCATCTGCTCGCACAGGTTATACTGCGGACTGATGCTGCTCTGAGTGCAGGTCCACCTGAGAGAGATGTACACTACCATTCAAACACTTGGGGTCTGTAAGACTATTGTTTTGAAAGTAAGGCTACATTTATTTGATCAAATCAGTAAAAACAGTAATATTGTGAAATATTATTACAATTTAAAATAATATATTTGAATATTTTATTATATTTATTCCTGTGATGGCAAAGCTGAATTTTTCAGTAGCCGTTACTCCAGTCGTCAGTCACATGATACTTCAGAAATCATTCTAATATGCTGATTTCTTGCTCAATAAACATTTGTTATTATTATCAATGTTGACTGAATGATCATTTGTTTTGAGAAAACATTTTTTTTCAGGATTGTTTGATGAACAGAAAGTTCAAAAGAACAGCATTTTTTGAAACTGAAATCTTGGTTACACTTTATTTGGTAACACCTTATTTTACAGCGTCCTTGTTACATATGTTACTGTACATGTACTTATATAGTAATAACAGTAAATTATGCATAATTACAAATATATAATTACACTGTAACAATGACACCTTAAAATTAATGGTTACACTTTATTTTAAGGTATCGGTTACAGTGTAATTATACATTTAAGTACGGAGTAATATTAAGCAACTACAAGTACTTACTATAGGGTTAGGGTAGGATTAGGGTTTGGTTGAGGGTTAGTTGCATGTAATTATGCATAATTTACTGTCATTACTATGGTAAGTGCATGTAACATATGTAACAAGGACACTGTAAAATAAAGTGTTACCAAATTAAGTGTAACTCTTTATTTTAAGGTGACAGTTACATTGTACTTACTAAAATAAGTACTGACTAATTAATATGTACCAACTATAGAGTTATGGTAAGGGTTTGATTTAGGGTTAGTTATTTGTAATTATGCATAATTTACTGTTTTTATAGTACCGGTACAGTAAGTACACATAGTAACGTGTAACTACGTCACCTTAAAATAAAGTGTTACCAACATTTTTGTAAAATTATAAACGTATTTACTACACTTATGATCAAATATGTCCTAGCTGAGTACAAGTATTATTATTATTTTTTTTTTTTTAAACTTACTGACCCTAAAGGTCTAATGTTGCTAATGATGCAAGCTAAAAAATAACTGTATATAAACCAGTCAAGTAATGCTGAAAAGAGAACTAGCATCACACAGAAAGCAAACGTAATGCTTTTAAGTCATGCAGGACATCCATTCATCTGATCTTTATCGATGGTCACTCACTTGGACTTGTTCTCTTCATAGTGGGCACTTGTTTCTATATACCGTGACAGTTCAATCTGCATATCTCCAAACAGGGGCACCACCTGAAGCTTTCAAACATCCAAACAGACATTACCTTCAGATGATTGTGACAACAACAACAAAAAAGTATGTTTTCATGAGAACACGACCAATTGACTTCACCTTAAAGAACTTGTCGATTTTGCTGAGGTTTATCCTTTTCTTTGCATCCAGCTTATAGATGTTGCTGACATTTCCGTCCATCAAGTACAGGCCAAAACCCATGACCTGAAACATAGAGCCGTGCCTTCATTTGTGAAGTTCTCTTTCAGCCGAGTCTTAAAGGCTTCAGCAGGAATGGATGCGCTCACCTTTAGCAGCATGTGTTTCTCACTGGGGGTCAAGTACATCTTGTTCTCATAGTAATCCACACAGATGTTGACAATATCAGCCAGCAGCTCCTCATAACCTGGGATCACCTCCAGCTGCTGATGCAGACACTGCACAAACATCACACAAAACAAAACACTGAATGTCAATGTCCAAATGAAAGGTGAACACAGAGAAGCTTTGGGGGAAGGCAAGGTTATCCATAAAAAAATAAAAACGTTCATTTCAGGCTGGGGCTGTTCCACACACAGTTATAGCTTTTATATAGTTATATAGCTTTTATATATAGCTATATACACAATTATATAGAAACTGTATGGATGAATGAATTAACCGTCATTGAATTGCAAGAGCTGAACAACTACTAGAATTACTTAAAAATGTTACAGCACACAAATTTGGAATGACATGAGAAATATAAAACAAAGTTGATATAGAATATATAAAAAAGACAATGTATATTTTTGGGTGATTTATTCCTTTAATGTAAAGATCATCATTTTTTAAGTTAAATGTACCTGTGTAATTCTGTTGTGATTGGCTAAAAACATAGAGAGGTTTTGGGACTCCTGGATGGACTGTGGGTCAGCCATCTTTCTCAGGAACTGAGCTGCTCTGTAAAGAAATAATTTGTGATTGTGAACATACGTACACGTACACGTACACACACACACACACACACTCGCGCACACTTTATACTTTCTATTCATCAAATGTGTGATTTAAGAAAAATCACTTTCCCTTTAACGCAAGCATGACCCTGTAATACCTTTTGTAAGCAGAGTGGTCATTTTTTACACTGCACTTCATGTTCTTCAGTTCGTCCAGCACAGCAAACATGTTGATGAACTTTCCTAAAGTGAGCAGGTAGGCCTCGGACACAAAGTCCTTCCGTCGTTCAGCATGACACAGTCGCTTTACCTCGCTGCAAAAACGTTCAATGGCCTTCCGCTAGAAGGAGGGATATCAATATTAATGCCGTGTACTCGTGAAATGTCATGATTCTCAACCCCAATTTTGATGGCATGGCAAAAACTTATATGCTATTTATCACAGTTCTTTATTTGAAAAGTTAAATATAAATGAATTAAATTGCATGCGGTCTTCAAGTATTTCTTAATTTACTTAAGAAATAAATGTTAACTTAATTAAGAGCTTAAAATACACAAGCAATAAAATTAAGAGCAATGAGTGTTTATTTTTCTTGTCAGTAGTGTTGTTTGATTAACATGACATTTAAGAATGAATAAATATTGAATAGTATTCAAAGATTTGTATTCCTCTCTCACCTGGAAGTACATGAACTTCATGAGTTTGGTGACCTCAGGTTCCAGGACCTCCACAGTCTTCTCATAGATCTCCACCCGATTTGGCTGCTCGTTGCACTTCACCTGAGATACACAAGAGGGCGACATTAAAACGGCTGGATTCAGAACTGAAATTATGAATAATAAGCCTTTTTCTTCTGTAAGTGCAGGGTAGTCATGTTGTTGAACCTGGCAATTTCAATTTGATCTTTTAGATAAATGAAAAGTGGTTCAGACTCTCTCCAAACAAAGGGGAAATGGTGGAGAGCATTTATTTTAAAAAGTCCATTCACATAAGACAATATTTAACACACAATTTTTGAATGCTGGCACTTAGCAGAAATATTAAAAAAGACGTCAATAAATCTATGCATATGTAAATTGATAGAATAATTAACATTTTCATACTGAGTTCCTCTTCCGCACTACGATACACCTGATATAGTAAGGCCGTGTGTCCACCAAAGCGCTTTTAGCCAGCTAAAAACGCTAGGCGCTCTGCTGGAAACGCCCAGCTGCGGGCGCTTGAGAGCGTTTTGGCAGCGCAGTTTTTTTCTTCAGTTGAGACGCATCGTTGCTATGATACAGAATATCCGTTGGTCCGTGTGGTATTAGTCCCGCCCCTCCTCCACTGTGATTAGACGGTTGGCTAAAAAGTGACAGTGATGAGCGCTGCGTTTTACCCAAAGTTGAACATTCTTCAACTCTCGGCGACCTGTAAAAAACGCTGAGCGCTCAGCGCTTGAGCGTTAGATACTCGCTCAGCGCCTCGTTACGCTCCTGGCGTTCTAAAAACGCGCCGTTCTCATTGAAAACAATTGAAAAATAAAGCCAGCAGCGTTAAAAAACGCTTTGGTGGACACACGGCCTAAAGGAGTATATGGGCTAGTAGGGCATTCCTTTTACTAGAGTACTGAGAATGCACCTCTAATGTCGTGTGTGTGTGTGTGTGTGTGTGTGTGTGTGTACCTGAGGAATGGCTCTGGAGCAGCTCCTCCAGGTGTACAGCATGACCGCATACTCATGCCCCTCCTCCAGCATTTCATTCTGAGAGGAAAAACGGTTTGAAAAAGAGGAAATAGAACAACAGCTATAGGAACCACAAACATAAACTCCTGTGAATTCATTGTAAATGTGCGGTTAAAACATTTAATGACCTCATGCTTAGTAATAATGGTGAATTCCAACAAATAAGTGCCTGATGGATTGTCGTTTCTATGCAGTATAGCTAGATATACATTTCCTGAAAGAATTCCCTGCACTTACAAGTTGTAAATCCAATTATAGACAGAGGGAGAAAAAGAAAAACCAACACGACAAAACTAGAGCTCCATTATAATCACCAGAGCACTTGTAGTCTAGACAGTTTCGTTGATTAGAGTGGTAACATGCATTCAGTGTAGAGTCCCTAGTTATGCTCCACATTCCATTAATAAATCATTTAACCTGGATTTCTGTCAATCACAAATCAGCAAGTATTACAATTAGGGCTTTGCAAAACTAAGCATGTGTAAAACTGACTAGTCAGTGGGTTGCCTAAACAACAGTCAAAGTGTACTGTACGTTTACACGACAACGTTGTATTAGAAAAATAAAAGGTTTTCCTTTGCGTTTTTGAAAAGTTGGCGATATTACTTTGTAACGAAGCACTACACAGTACGCAGCTATAGACGGAACACGTAATACGCATGCGCATGACGTCACCCGTTTTCACAAATTCCCATTTTTGTAGTTTACATGGAGACGATAACGTAATTTTTGTGTAAATAAACGGATAAAAAGTTTTTAATTCTTAGTTGAAAAAGGTGTTCGTTTCTGCTTTGCTGGCCACTGTGAGTCTGTGTTAGAAATCATGAATGGTGAGAGAACACAGTGCTTGGTACGTTTACCATCTTCAAACAAAAATTGGGTCTCCAGCCAAAGTTTAAATCGCGTCTGGCCAGCGCGCCTCCCATAATGTTTAAGCATTAGGTCAGTTCACAAAGTCTTTCGTGGCTGTTCGAACACATTCGACCACATGAGCGTTTACACTACGAAAGCAATCCGCGTTGTAAAATGCAATCCGCAAAATGCGTTTTCGACTACCTCTGGAAGTGGTCAAAAGTGGACAAGCTCAAAACGTTTTATATATACCGGTACTCCTAAATCCAAGTTTAGAGATGCCACAGCATTCATCCAGACCTACAACTATGCGCTCATTAGAGCTTTAGCAGAAGGTAGCTAAAGTAAACCGGACCTCCAGTCCTTGAGGACTTCTCTGACTAACATGAGCAACCGTTTGACAGTCCAAGCACATCCACGAGCCACTGATCTGTGTGAGGAAGAGGTGGACTAGCTGCATCAATCTCAATTCAATCCTGCATAAAGCCCAAACCCCCACACAAACAAAACAGTACAAAATAGCAATCATAAACTAGACAAGGGTGGCTTTGTGAAAAGATGTTTGTCCTGAGCTCTTCACCTCATGCCTCTGCTAAAACAGAATTGAAACTGATGGGGTTTTGCTATGGCACAAACCACCTTGCCCAGAGTTCACATGCTGACCCTTAAATAGTCATTACTGTTGCAAATCTGTTCATGCTTTTTGAGTTGTTCTGAAAAATGGATGTTGGTTTTAAAACGAGGGACCAAATTATTACATTGTGTGCACGATTTACTTAACACGAGGCCACTACTGTATATATATTTTTACCTGCATGTCATGTGCGGGGCTCCGTACAATTCATAGAAGTTTAGCATAATGAAATTCTTTTTAAGTTTTATTTAAGAACACAGAGTTGTTTTTTGTAGTAGATTGCACTATGATAATCATTAAGTGGATTCACTGAACGCCTAATTGCTCAATAAACATTTCGTATTATCAATGCTGAAAATAGTTAAAATTATAGTTAAAATAAAATAAGAGTTAAAATATTTCTGTATAAACAGTGATACATTTTTTTTTAGGATTCTTTGATGAATAGAAAGTTAAAAAACACAGGATTTATTTGAAACAAATCTTTTGTAACATTATAAATGTTAACATTAGAACAACAAAACACAACTTTATTATTGGCCAACACAAACGCTGGTTCATGATTTAAAAGTGATATTATTAAGGAATCGCTACACTCCATTTATTACTCCAAGGTAATTCACAGAACGCCATGGTATTGACAGTTTACATGTTGAAATTATTTCTTTATCACAGTATCTAAAAATATGTTAATGTCTTGGTGATTTTCTCTTGTAAGTGAACCTTTATGAAGGGAATTGCACTGCTCAGGGCTGATTTAAATATCACTGTGGCAAAGAAAAGCCTACATTAGAAACACTGAATGACCGTTTCTGCTTCTCAGTGCCCTTCTGATAAAGATTTCAGTAAGAACCATAAAGAGCAGCTTTGTTGTAATGCAACATCCTTTTGTTATTGCTGCCCTGGTCACATGACCAGCCATCCTAATGTTCTGTTTCACAAAGTGTCCTTCTACTTACCATGCTGGAGTGCACAGTGGCCTGTTCAATGTAGCGGGCAATACCAGTGACAAACGCATTTCTGTCCTCAAAGTTGGTATCAAAGTTTGCCTAGTAACAAACAAAAGGCCAGTAAAAGTTTACAGTGAAGTGTGAACTCTACATCCTACTTCAAATATTGAAATGCATTTGTGTTGATGCATAAGGGCCTGTACCTGGTACATGATGGAGGATGGTGGGGGTTCGATGCATGGCTGCTGGTCTGGGAGGGGAAGCTCCTCCAGCAGGTCCACATTGGACAACGCATCCTCCAGGGTCACGTGGGTTGTCATGGCGACACAGGTTCACTCACAAAACAGCCAAATCTGAAACAAGAATAGACCATGAGCTTCATCATCATTATCATACAGAAGGTGCTGCACTCAGCACTTCAACTCTATGTTTAAGTGTAACGCAGTCTATAAAACACTGGCATTTGAAAAGGGAAATGTCATGACTTTCAAGAAATATCTCTAGTTAAAGTTTTTCACTCGGTTTCACTAGCGGAATGTAATAAGTCTCAAAACACAGGTGCTGCTGTGGCTGCCAAGACACTATTAATTAGGGCTGCGGCAGATTTTTTCAATAAACTAAACTAATATATAATATAGGGGTAGGCGATATGACCCAAATCGTATATGCACAAAGAGTAATTTTATTTCACAATAATGATATATATTACAAAATAGGACAATTTTAACAATGTCTTTACTACCTTTCTAGGCCTTGAAAGTGGTAAAAATGTTGCAGTTTATGGAACGACATAAAGCTCTTGGATTTCATAAAAACAAATCCTAATTTGAGCTCCAAAGATGAACTAAGGTCTTACGGGTTTGGAACAACATGAGGGTGAGTAATTAATGACAGAAATTAAATTTTTGGGTGAACTAACCCTTTAACCTACCGTGTACAGGAATAAGCCAAGACAGTCATTATTGCGCTGCTTATTGCGTTTAAAAGTGTTTCAACATTTAAACCGGCAAGGCTTAAACACGCATGCAAATTATAAACTTTCGTGATAGCACAGCACTGCAATGTCACCTGAGTGTAATAACAACAGAGGTGATAATCCAAAATTTCAACAATGTAAAACCTAATGCTCAAAATAATTAATTTATTCAAGTGGGGTAAACCTAAATTAAAGTAGTTTAATCAAATTAACTTTTCAGTATTTTGAACTTTTTTTCTTTCGGGTTCACAAAACTGTCATATTTAAGTAATCTAAATTGTTTCATTGTTTTGAGTTTTACAAACTAGTTTCATTTAATTTAGATTTGAACTGAAACTGGGATTTCTATTTCCCAGCATGCTTTGCAATGGCACTTGAAAGAGAAAGTAAATGCTAAAATTAAGTGTTAGCCTATATATAATGTTTTATTTTTGTGCCAGATCAATGTTAAGTGTGAGATTTAGTAGCGTTTAATGTTTTGCTATGCTAATTTAGAAGAGTTTCAAGGTTTTTGGGGCCCATCATGGTGAAGAGAGGAGCATGAGCTTAGTTTGAGAACAGATATGTTAAATTTTCTATATTGCCATATTGATTTATCAATTGCCATGCTATGCTAATACTTTCAAAAAATTGTGTTACCAATTAACAAGTTAGCATTTACATAATCAGCTAGTTAAACCAGCCAAGTTTCCACTACAAAAAATATTTAAATTACATGATCATTTTAAAGACATTACAATATTGTATTTTATAGAAGAGTTGTGAAATGTTGCATGTTTTTTTCAGTATGTACAGGAATACAATGAACAACATTTCTAGAATGCAGTGTCAAGACAAAAATAGTAAAAAAAAAAAATGCATCTCAAGACCTCAGGAAGTGTGTATTCTCAGGAAGTGTGGTTTGGTGAAGTGATGTGTATTGCCCGTATTAGACCCGGGTTTACTTTACCGTGACCTGCAAAAAGAATGCTTTGTACTGTAGCCATAAATCGGTTTCTAGTTTTATTTTGGCCAATCTCCATTCTGGACTTGCACACAAACTGCATCGTAATTTTCCACACAAATTACATTGTGGGAAATGATTGCAAAGTCTGTAAACAAGATGTTAACACAGGCCAGAGACGGGGCACACTGAAGACGGATACAAAGAAGAGAACACAGACACACCAACACAGCAAATACTGTACCAGGCCTGTACCAGGCACAGCAAGCTCACTGTTCACAATACTTGAAATATAGGAAGAAAAATATCAATATTGAATTGGGGGAGGGGCTTATGTATCTCTGCTGGACTTCATTCAGTCCATCTGCTGTTTTTGTTTTATGCAGGTGTCATATGTAGCATAATTTCACAAATCTAAAGTCAGAGTGTCAGACCATTCTGTTTTTGCTTTAAATCTTGAAATTATACAATAAAAAATAGCTGTGTGTAGCCTCTTAGTTTGGATTGTGATTAAAATGCAGTGGTTGCCTCTAATTTCAAATGCCTACAGTACAGATATTTTGTTTAATGCCAGTTTGTCTGTTATAGAGCAAATAAACAACAGATAGCCTACATTTGCTTAAACAAACCAAAAAAAGAATTAGTTATCGGATAAAAAATATTTTTTTATTATTTTTAATAAATAATAAATACTGGTAATACTGGTTGCCAGTATCGGATTCAGCAAATTTACTAGATAGTAAAAAAAAAAACTGAATCGGCCATTAAAAATCTTGTACTTTAATTGCTCCAATGGTAGGAAAAAAACTTATTGCAGAATGTATGTAGCCTATGGGACAATCCTGGGCAAAATGGCCAGATAATGTTTATGCATACTAAACCACGTCCTGGACAGGTGACACTAGTCTAATACAGGTAAGGCACCCATCAGCCATCTGTCCAAGGAGGCTGCTTTTCAATCTTTACCTTCATCAAATCTTGACAAAGCAGCAGGGAAACATGAAGTTAGCTTGACCATTAAACATAGCACATGCAGGAAGAGAGATCCCCTGAGGTCACTGTGGTATTAAATATGGAGCCTATGTTGAACAGTACAAGGGTTCTCTTATGATGATTAACAGAAACAAACAGGAACCAAGTGTGGAACTTATGAAGCGTGAACAACATAAGAGATACAAACTGAGGACACATCATAGCAACAACACACAAAATAAAGAATGTGCAAAAAGAAACATTCAAGCAAAATGACCAAAAATAATTGTAATGTCACTCTGCAGACTTATGGCTGATTTATACTTCTGCATCGTTGTCCGTGTTGACGCGCAATTACACATGCAGAGGGAGCATGTTAAACCAGAGGGAGGGGTTCTAGCAGACCAATCACAGCGCTTGCGTCCGCGTAGAATTGACCCGCTGTTACATTTTTGGAGAGGTGCACGCCAGGGTACGATGCGGAGTTCGCCGCAGAAGTATTAATTGGGCTTAAGGCCTACAAGCGACATCAAATGCAATTTGAATTTTTTTTACTTTTCCAATGGATTTTGGGGGAATTACAGATGGCTTACTAATAGTTCTTAAGACACAATCTAGAGCCTAAGTTTATGCAACTAATCTAGTCAAGGGATGTATGGCAAGTCATATCAATAAAATGCATGTAATTGAGTCAGTATGTGGTGCGAGCTACAAGGAAGTTGGAACATCTTCCAATAAAAAGCCCATGGTTAATATGTCACTTGCCATTTTTCTTGGAGTACACATCACTAAGAAAAGCATGCTGATACGCTCTACAGCTTTTTAACAATATGAATCCATCCATTGCTTCTACAAAGGGGTGGGGTTTCCTGTCAGAATTTGTGTGTATCTCACAATGTCATGCAACTATGTACAAGAAGATTTACTTAGACAACCAAGGCAAATCTTACACAAGTATGAAGCTGCTTTTGTGCTTAATTCTGTAAAGCTTATTTCTGCCCTAAAAAATAAATAAAGTTTCGCTCCAAAACCTAGTGAGCCGATGTTACAAGAAATCAAGTAGGCCTACTTTCAAAATCGTGCTTTCATTAGGACCCCAAGCGATCCCATTATCATTAAAAAAAAAACTTTTCATGGGAACTCCCTTAGCGCCTGATAATAATTCCTACAAAATCAGTCTTCATGATGCATGCCAATTGAACTACATTATAATGACCATTAATGTCTGTTTTAGTTAGCTTAAGTACTAGCACAGCATACAGAACCAACTAGCCTGATAGCTTAGCATATACGCAACACATTTGTACGTATCCACATGTATTTGCAACCATCTTTAAATGTAACAAACATATTAATGTATAATGTATGTAAAATTATTTACACTAATGTTGTTACTAGATAAGCAGCATCCTAGTCATCATGGAACCTCATAAGTGACTCATTTGACATAAATACTCTGCTTGAGAGACTCGCCTCACAATTGAAAACATATCACACACAACTAGAGTAAAATAATCCATTTTAAAATGGTCTGAACTACTTTTTGATTATCTAATTAAAAAATAGCTTTTAATACACACCTCATGCGGGTGATTGTATCTAATTATGTAATATTCAACACACAGATATGGTCTGCACCAGAACAAAAAAAAAAAAAAAAGCGGATGTACTTTGAGCCCTGGGGGTTTCTGCAAATTTAAATCTGTTGAAAAGGATCACGTGAGGTGGCGTGAGACATGTTCAGACTGATAACAACCTCAGAGCTGAATCATTGTCATTCAAAAAGGGACTCATGGAAAAAAAACATCCATGACACCAACACGTTCCAAGAGGAAGAAGTGATCTGACGGAGAGAGAGCGAGAGAGGTAGACACTGTGCCTGTGGGAATGGATGCTGAAATACTAGAATAAACTTTCCCACAATGGCTGATTCCCATTGTACGGTGGGGTAAACAGTCCACATTCCTATACGTTATGCGAGCATGACAAAATCGGACCACCACTGACATAAATGCATGGGCCACACACCTTTTTTACTGAGGGTGTGTTCACACTTGTAGTTCGATTTTCTTGGTTCTTTTGGTCCAGACTTCTGGGCTAAATGCGCTCGTTGTATGTGCGTACATATGATAGTGTTTTTAAAAACTGAGAACTCACAATTTGGCATAAGAGCTTTTGTAAAGGAGTCTTAACACTAACAGTGCCAGGAATTCCTCTGTTGCACACAAACCGAGATCTGCTGCAAGGAGACCACGGTTCTTAAGCCATACCGAAATGTAATAGGAAACAACATGCTGCATTCACGCCATGTCGTAATTACCATAGTCTCAAGATGACAACACGTGACGTTATATTCGGAGATGTTCCTCGGACTGGGAATTATGCGTTTCTATAGGACCACTATCAATGCCTAAATGAATTTGCAGCGGTCAGGAAACCGCACAGCAGTCACGTTGTGAAAACTTCATAGGAGCTCTCAGACGATTCTCATCTTACAAGCTGCAATTAAGAGCTCTACGAGGATTTCAATGCTTGAAAGTTGAAACAAGTAATTGCGGTAATTGCAACCTCAACTCCTATGACGAGAAGAACATGGTGTGCTTGAGCATTCTGTCTTTTTTAGGTCCATCTTGTGACACCCCATCCTGTTCTTTGGTTCGTTTTAGATGTGGTTCGTGTTGTGTTCATATTTCAGTTGAACTGCACAAGAGTTTGTTTGGAAGCGGAGCGAGACCTACCAATGGAGATATTAGATTTTATTAATTCAAATGACTTTTCCAGGTATGAAAATCCAACCTTTTATAATTCTTCAAATAAAATGAAAAACAGTTTTTGGGGTGAAATAAAATAATAAATAACTTGATGTTTAGTTGTTTTATGTGTATTTTAATGCTTTTGTCTTTATTTTAAATCAATACAAGGCAATAATTATTTATAAAAGCACATTTAAAAACCAACCAAGGCTGACCAAAATGCTGTATAGAACAGAATAAAAATAATTTTAAGTCATCTTGAGGCCCCCCAGTGGGCCTCGGCACCGCAAGTTGAGAACCACTGGTCTAGCAACATAAATAAGGACTAGACATCACATAGGTCACATAAAAGCTTCCACCACTGAAAGAGGGTCACACCACTCAATGGGACATGTCATGATACTCCCGCCCTCACTGCAAGCCTTGAGCTACAATTACTAGACAGGCAGGCGGGACATGTAATTGATTTCTGACTGAAAGAAAGAATCTCCCTTATGTACAGATAGGACACACAGAGACAAACCCTCTGCATACTCTGCAGTGCCTGGTCATGATTGCATCATTCAGTAATAAATTGAAAATGAAAATGGAGAAAAAAACAAGAAAAGGCAAACGTGGTTTCTGATGTAGGCATGCATCATTTCTGTCAGTAGCTGAAATGACTCATTATGATGAGTGCTGTGACACCATGTACCGGTATTTTAACACTGAATACATTTGCAAGAAAAAAACATACGAATGGATTTTCATTAGTATTCAGGAATCTAGTGGTTCCTAGTTCCCTTCAAAAGGCACATGGGCATAATATACAATGTGTAGCTAAGTGATACATGAGGTGGTTTAATATGTCAACGCACGACAGGATTTTGCAGGATGCTGCAGTTAAAGTTGGCAATGACATGAAATGAAAATTCAACCCATCTACTTTCTAAATGCAAGCTATTGATCTTATTGTGAATGAATTAAAATATTTTTATCAAAATATCATAATTCCACCTTGCACTGAAACAACAGACTTTTCTCTGGTGAGGTGACATAGCCTAAGATTACCACAGACAAACAATTATTCTATGAATTAACTTGCAAGGATTAATTGTTCACCACAAGACTATAACATGCGCTAACAAAGTAAATGGGGTCAATTTTGATTTCACGATGACTTTAAGATTTGGACAAAATTGTATTTCTGATTTTACACAGCTCTCTCTGTAATAAATTTGACCATTCAATATAGCCTACTGGTGCTACATTCATATATCTCGTATCACTCCGCGGACTAGCGCAGCGCCCTCTTGCGATTCAATTTAGTTATTACCAGGTCAGACTGTAGTAAAAATGGCCTTGGAGGAGTTCAGTTAAAAAAAAAAAAAAAAAAAAAAACTTTGATATATGGCTAGAAGCTCTGATATCTTTAAAGAAAGCCAAAAAACAGAATCCTGTAAAAGACATATAAACAGCAGGATGAGAGAGAACGTGATCATTGTAGCTGCAGCCTACATGGAAAATATTAACTTGGATTGCTGATTAATTCATAAAGTATTATTATAATACTGCTGCAATGTTCTTGTTGCTTGGCCAATTGTAGTCTAACGTTACGTTATAATGGACTATTTTTCTCAGCGGAAGGTTAAAACTAATAACAAAATATTTTCAAATCAGATCAGTATTTAATTTTTTTCATAACTAGCATTGTACTAAGCAGGATAATGTACAATATGCTGTTCATTACCACACAATATCGTTTATTTGGCCCGAGAGGCTGTGATCCCTTTTAAATGACAGTAGCTTACAGAGATTGGTCATCATGTTCACTAAACCTTATTTTACAGCATAAAAACTCAAATTATGCGGCATTAATCATAACATGAGCAAAAAACATCCATTCAAGAAAAGGATAGACTATAATCAGTCATACAAAGCAATTCTTAATAATCAAAAGGCGACAAAATAACGGTTCGGTTGGCTATATCCTAGCAACAGCCCCCCTGTCACTGGACACCAGAAGCACGCTCGACAGCTCGCGGAAAGAATGGATGAAAACACCCTAAAATGTGCTATTGATGGAATGAAACTCCACTGACAGTTAACTAATCTAATTTTGCACTAATGTAAACAAATAAAGATAACGCGCGTTAGATCACATATGAGATGTGATAGTACGTGCGCGCACCCCCCTCACCCCACCCATATAGCGGAGAGATGCTATCACCACCTCCATCATAATAAACCTTCACCAAATTAGTGTAATACGCCCCCAAACGCGAACATAATAGCTGTTGTCCTAAAAAAACAAAACAAAACAAACAAACAGACAAGCATATTTTGCTGTGAAAATATGACTGAGCATCATGCTCGGGGAATAACGTTACACGCGCAGGTTGGTGTCATCATCTCTCTCTCGCGCTCCGTCGAGCGAACGCTCTCATCTCTGTAATTCATTAAAATAATCATATGAACCTACCTGCTAATTGCATGTCCGCTCTCAAACTAACGGGCGGTCAGTGCAAAGCGGGGAGAAACAGTGAAATAGCGTTTGCTCGGTGTAGTAGAATTGATGCTCGGGGTTCGGTCTCTATCCGCTAATCCACCCCACACAAAGAGCAGAAAATGGCTGCAAGTGCATGCTCTTAAAGAGACAGGCACCCATTTAAAGCAGCATCTCTGGTGTGAGTCATCAGTTTACATGCTCGATTTTTAGAATTCTTCAATTTATGTAGGCCTATTCATTTTCGTATGATAATGAACACAGATGGTTAAGATAAGTGCAAATTTTAGATAATTTTCTATGAGCATTGTCGCCTAAATTTGCATTTACTGCTGCACTTCCGAGTTCCGACCCACTTAGCACTCTGTCAGTGTGGTCGATTTATATTATGTCATGAACTATGATATTTTAATATGTATAGGATTATAAAAAGCCAAATAATATAGAAATATACTAAGGTAATACTAATACTGATTTAAAAAAAAAAAAAACAGGCAATATATTCCTTCTGGAATTGAGGGTCAAAATCAATTGTAAATAAATAAATGTAACAGTATAGTAATAATATAAACTTCTTATTAATAGTAAATATCATTAGTAATATTTTCCAAATCATATTTAAGACATCTTTTTATAATATTCTTTTTTTTCACATTATAAATTGGGGTCTTTATACAAGAAACTAGATGCTTTTCAATTTTATGATTGGGGTTCCTCGCGGTCTGTGGCATCTAAAATATTGAAAACCCTTGCTCTGTGGTAAAGTATACATTTGGCCCAGGGAACAGTAAGTCTTGTGAAGTGACAGTCTTTTATGATTGCATTTCTGTTTCATTGAGAGAAAAAAATGTTTCACTCTTGAAGCACATTAAATAAATATGCACTCATTTGATGCCTAGGGCCCCAGGCTGCATTACAGTGAACATTGGCATGCTGGAGTGTTTCTATCCAGTGCTGTTGTCACAGTAACCAGTGAAGGCATTTGTGGCACTATGGACCAATCAGGAGGAACAGCAGGTCTGCACCGTGCTCATGCGTGTATGCCAATTATAATAAACAGTCTGTAGACTTGAATAGCAAAGTAGTTTTAATATAATCAAACTTCATGAACAATTAAGTTTAAATAGCGTATTACTAACTTTTACATAATTTAGGAAATTATTCGTTTATTGTGCGCAAAACCTTATGCAAACCTTATCCAAGGAAGGCACCACTGACTGAATCAGTACGAAGATGATTGAATATGCAACGGCAACATACTTATAAGCAACATATTTATTGGTGAATGAAAAAAACATGGCTCATGTGTGCCTCCTAAGGGACAGAATTGTGTTTGCAGAAGTCATGCATGTATATAAACACAGGAAATATACAATTCAGTTACATAATGTGAAGTAAATGATGAAAAAAAGTGAAAAAATAAATAAAATTTACAAATAAATACAATATATGATTTGTACAATATACAGTATTTTCATTTACAGCTAATTTCCATATAACAACAGTTCATAATCTGTCAAGCTGTCGAGCATATTTTAAGTTATTAATTATTTAAATGTTGGTCTTTTTCTCACACAAAGAACTCCCAAAATATAGCTCGCAATTCATATGGACCATATATGGTCCTTTTATAGTGCCCTTTCCCCTATCGGGTCAATATGATTGACGAAAGATTCTTGAAAATTAACCTTTTTATATCTACATTTTTTTTTATATACAGGTTTGAAATTAAACAAGAGTGGTTAAAATCACAAAATGTAAATTTTTGAGTGAACTTTCAGGTTAATTCAAAAGGAAATGTATCAAGGTTCTTGCTCGAGGCAGGCCAGTTCATGCAGGAGCAGAGCAAACGACGGTCGATCCTCAGGTTTCTGTTGAACAAACATTGTTGTGTTTATGTTGCCGTGGCAATAATGATAGTAACGAGACTCATAGACAAATAGCTGAATAAACAGATTAGGACACAGAAATTACACCAACAGCGAATTACACGAGCAACAAAAGAAACACATAAGAAGGTTTACATTAAATGAGTGTAAACATACCCTATAATACACATTTTAAAACTGTGAAAGAAAAAAATGTTAAAGCAAAACGGGAACATGACTAACTTCCACAGAGGGCCCTATTCACGAGAACAGGATTTCTCAGTAAAACAACCTTTATGGGGCGTGACTTTATATTTTATTCATATTTAAATCCTTCAAGGATAGTTTGTTGAGATCATTTGCTATACTGGGAAGCTTGAATGCTGTTTGCGGTGAACTCACCTCTTTCCAGCTCCACTGCATTAACTCGTACACACTCTGTGGACAGACGCGGGGTCTCAGGAGCCGTAGTCTTGCATTTAGGGCCTCCACTACCTCTGCATTAGTACGGTTATCATAGGGCACACGTCCCTCACTGTACACCTCCCACATGAGCACACCTGCAAAGGGAACGTCAGTGCATATTTAGTTAACCTAAAATATGAGGATAGAGGCGAGTAATTCATTTAAAATCGGACTTTTGCAACTACCAGATTTATTTTCTTCTGATTAATATTGTCTAAGTGGATCAATGTGGACTCACCAAATGACCACACATCTGATTTGCTGCTGTACTTCCCGAATTTGATCACCTCTGGAGATGACCACCTGACTGGAAATTTGGACCCATGAGAACTGGTGTATTGGTCATCTAGGACAAACCTGCCGATACAGGAATGTTCCATTACACTGAGTAGTGACATGGATCTCTGAAATATTGAGGCACCGCTACTCACCTTGTCATTCCAAAATCTGCTATCTTCACCACATTATCGTCAGAAACCAAACAGTTTCTTGCAGCCTGTTAAAAAAAGCAAGATTTTGGAACAAATGCACAAAAGTTAGTCTCAATAAAGGAAGAAATTGACTCATTAAACATTCTGTTTCCACCTACCAAGTCTCTGTGGATGAAGTTGGAGCTCTCCAGGTAGGCCATCCCCTCACTTACATCCAAACACATCTCCAGCAGGACCTCCTGGGAAAGACAGCCTTTTTTGCCACGTAAGAAGTCTGTTAGGCAGCCATTCTCCATGAATTCAAATACCAGATAGATGGGTGAGCGCTGAGTGACCACACCACACAACTTGACCAGCTTCTCGTGGCACAGTTTCCTGTGAAGGGAGTCAATGAGGGAGCAATGAATTCATGACATTTTCTCACGGTATACGCTTTGTATCCATAGTCATGTAATTTGAAACATACAGCATGAGTTACTCACATCATAACTTTTGCTTCCTCTTTAAATTCTTCCTCTGACATGAAACCCTCACGGAGAGTCTTAACTGCCACCTGACGGTCATGCCAGCTTCCCTTCAAGACCAAACCAAACTGCCCGCTCCCCAGTTCCTCCCTTAATATCAGTTCATCAGGGTGAATCTCCCATTTATCTGTAAAAGAGAAAGGCTTACATAAATATAAACACACACTACAGTTCAAAAGTTTGGGGTCAGAAACATGTTTTTGAAAGACGTCTCTTATGCTCACCAAGGCTACATTCATTTTATTTGATCAAAAATATTAGTAATTTTGTGAAATATGAACACAGTTTAAACTGTCATAAATTTCCAGCATCATTTATCCAGTTTTCAGTGTCACATGATCCTTCAGAAATCATTCTTATATGCGGATTTTGTGCTCAAGAAACATTTCTTATTATCATCAATGTTGAAAACAGCAGAAACCATGCTACATAGTTTTTTCAGGATAGAAATGAATAGAACAGCATTTATTTGAAATAGAAATAGGTTTAAGATACTATAAATGTCTTTGCTGTCATTTTGATCAATTTAATGTGTCCTGCTGAATAAAAGTTAATTCTTTAAAAGTCTTACTGATATATGTTGTGCACTGTATTCTTATGAAATTTAACTAAAATTGTACTTGACAGCTGGAATTTTACCTGAAGACAAATCATTGATCCTTGAAGATGTTGGAACATTAGACACACAATGCCTCAATCTGGTTATTAAACCTGTCACAAAAACAAGCAGATTTTTTTCAGCTTAATGATAGAATTAACATTCAAATTAAGATCTAAAGCAACTTGCAGATTTGAGCCATTAAAGAGACATTAAAATGTTGCCTCTGACAGCAAGAGGTAGCTAATAGCGTATCACGTAATGGACACTATTCAACAGAAAGGCATCTAAGAGCAACTGAAGTTTTTTCTTCACTCACCTGCCGGATTGTGTTGGTGATAGCGGATGAGCTCCGGAATGGTCGAGAACAGGTATTTCTCAGCTAAGAAATACATGACCTTTTCACCTTCTTTCTGTACTTTGATCTGGTAGTGCTTAACTAGGGGATACTTCTCTCCATCAGACCTGCAGACCAGTGACATTCATCAAAAAACATGAAGATCAAATATTGATTGGACAAAAAAGTATTTTTTGGTGTGCAAGTGATTGTAACATTCACTGCATTGCAAAGTAAGTGTTTACCCCGAAACTCTGGAAAATATTGACACGGTGTATACACCTGCATGTTTAGAGTCACGAACAATGTAACCCCCGTCCTTGTTCTGTAAATGAAATGTATAATGTTAACCATAAATTCATATCCATGTAAATGCTGACCAATGTGAATGCCATAAACGAGAATGTTTTATTGTGACAAAGTGGTATAGATAAATGTGTTCATGTTGTACAAATGCTGTGGCATGCCATGGAGACAGTTTACACTATTACTGATAATAATTACATACATGAACTGTTTCAGTTCTGAGTCTGAATCTACTCTCATATTTAAAAGATAACAAATGAGTGTCATGACAGGAAACACAGCACAGCCACATTCTGGTTTAAGGGCTGTTTGAACTCTGCACGCTTTTTGCCTGCACCGTCTGCAGATGTTGCTCTTGCACGTTTGCAAAGAACCCCAACTTTCTGCAGTGCCCAAAAACTGTGAAAATTTACTGAAGTGATGTACAGATTTTGACTAAGTGTTTAACACAGTTAAAGCTTACTGTCATGTGACTTCATGGAACATTAACTGATTTTATAATAGTCATTTGACTGTTGTTGGTTGCCTTACCTCTCTCATGAGTAACTCTTCTGCCTCTGTCCGAGTTACGTCCTTATTGTACCATCTATCAAACCACAAAGCATTAATGTGTGTTTAATCAAGATTTGATTATGAACTGAAGACCTTTTAAAAAACAAAATGTACATAAAAAGTTATATTCTGTAACATACGGAACTTACTCAAATTTCTCAATGTTTGATTTTTTTTCAGCAATATATATGCACGGCACAGAGCCGACATTTCTGTAACAGGAAAGAAAAGAGCACACAAATCTTTACTTGTAGATGATTTAAAAGCCTGTTACATTTCCCTCCTTTCTTTTTTCACAATTCTGTTCTTCTTGACTGGATTTTTGGCAAATTTTAAAATGTAATTAGCTTTATATTAAAGGTGCTCTATAAATGTCTATTCTTGCCATTGTTTTAGTTAATAAACATATAACCTTGGCATTGACTGCATGAATAATACTTTTTTAATTTTTAGTTAATAAGTGATGACATTTAGAGTTTTATGAGTGTTTTGGGATCATGGCAACATCATGAGGTATTACTATAAAAAAACTAATTACACACAATTCTCCAGCAAGGACTCTTGTCATTATTTCATGCTAAATATTAAGGTTACTTATTCCTTTTCAAACGCAAAGAATGGTATTGGGGTCTTGTCACTTACAATATATACACTAGAACTAGAACAACATCTATCGATCTATCTATCTATCTATCTATCTATCTATCTATCTATCTATCTATCTATCTATCTATCTATCTATCTATCTATCTATCTATCTATCTATCTATCTATCTATCTATCTATCTATCTACCTATCTATCTATCTATCTATCTATCTATCTATCTATCTATCTCATGAGTTTTTGTGCCTGATATTCATGACGCCGAGTGTAAATGGTGTGGCATTTTGTTACATTTGGCAAATGTCAAACTTTTATTCATTTATATGTTTATGTAATGTCAAACTTCTGAATTCACAGGAGAGATTCTTTTATAAGGCATTATGCTAAATCTAACTAATGAGACTGCAAAAATTATTTTAGATATTTAATAATAATAAAATAATAATTTACCCGTCTTTGTCCCTCACAGTCCACCAGTTCGGTTCAGAACAGTTCACGATAAAATATTCTTCATCTTTATGTAGAGGCAGGTCTGTATTTTCTACAGGGCTGAAATTCCTCAAAGCCACAACAATCCTGTCCTCTGGATCTGAAGATCGTCGCTAGAGGATAAATACAGACAGCTCAATTGACATCATCTCATCCAAACACTGTCCTGATTATACTAAGCATTTCAACAGCGAAAGTAACATAAATATTTGAATAATCGCAAACGTTTAAAGCTAGTTAAAAATTTTTAAACCTAAAGATAAATAAAACATATTGGCCTGGTTTCACAGACAGTGCTTAGATTAAGCCAGGATTAGGCCGTAGGTGAATTAGGAAATTTAAAAAGATTTTATAAACGTGCCTTAAAAAAAACCTTACTGATGAGCATCTTGAGACAAAACAATGGCATTGACATATTTTAAGAAATGTCAGTGTAAGTTGCGTTCAGTTAAGACAGCTCAAATATGCATTTAAGTCTGGGACTAAAGTCAAGGCCTTGTCTGTGAAACTGGGCAATTAAGTCTAAAATACGCCATACAAGCATGAAAGTCAGAAACAGTAAACAGAGATTGAATGACAAACCATTGGATCTGGAGTTGGGGGAAGAGGTTTGGCTGTGGGAGGAAATGAAACAACTATGAAAACAATAGAAACGGACTCAGAGTCGTCGAACTCAATATTAAAATTCATATATGGTGGAATGACAATAAAGTGATTTGATTTCAAATGAGCAGCTGTTTTATGTGCAAAACGTAAATGAGCTTGCACCTCCATTGGGATAGTATTCACTGCATCCCGTCGCCAGCTTCTCTGCCTGATGACAACACCTCCATTTCCCTTCTCCCCAGAAGTCAGGATGGTACTTCAGAAACAAGTTGTTATTTTGCGTCACTTTAGAAGCGGAAGAAACAACATAAAATACAATGATAATGTACATTGACATGTGTTTAAATATTTCACTCTACAATGAAAACACTTGTGAATCACTTTCTGTAACAGCTGCTCACCTTCTTTCAGAGCGTTGACCCATTTTAACCTGCAGTCGTTGTCTGGAGCAAACACATACAGATAGTAGCTGTCATGGGCGATCTGTCAACAAACATTAACAAATGAATAAACAACAAAGCATTTAAGTAATGTAACAAAAATCAATGCAACAAGTTTATTTTAGACTTCTATGAAAAACACTAGACATACTAGACAGACAATATTTACAGGCACTGTCTGTATGAGCTGCTTCGCTCCGAGAAATACATAATAAGCAACACTCCACTTAATTCTCACCTGGAAAGGGTACTTGTAATCACAGGGAATGGGAACATCACTGCGTACAATCTCCACACACTTGATATGAGACAGTTCGATGCAGCCTTTTTGAGTTGGCTTTTTCTAAGGCGATATAAAAAGGAATGATAAGTTACTCTGTAGTCAGTTCATCACAGACATTGTTTTGAGTTATTTTTTTTAAGTGAAAAAGTTACTTTTATATTTAAAAATATTGACAGTAACAATAACGTCTCCAGAAAATGTGAATAGGCTACATACCCCAGGACGATGTTCAAAGTATGTCAGATCCTCTGTGTTTAACAAAAAAAGCCTCTCTTTGTAATTGCACGGTGAAGTTCTCCTCTTTTGCTGTGATTTCTTGTACAATGTTTCCTTTAAGATGACCCTTGGGTACATGGTGAAATTCGGATATTTAACTACAGCATGGAAGGTTGACTCATGGCGAATGATGTGTGCCAATCACACTTGTAGAGCTTATACTGATGTATAAAGTATAGGTTTCCGGAGTCAATATACTAGGTAAACCACTTCCTGACTGCACAAGTCAAACTCTCAAGCAATCACATGCATGCACACACACACACACACACACACACACACACACACACACACGCACACACACGCGCACACGCACACACGCACACTCACACACACACACACACATGCACACACACATGCGCACACGCACACACACACACACACACACACACACACACACACACACACACACACACACACACACACACACACACACACACACACAATGGAAATGGAGGATTTCACTTCAACATTTCTGCTTAATTCCCTCATGACAGTGGAAACAGAAGAAACATTAAAATGTTAAAAATTAGTGTTAATAATTTATGTTAACAGACATAATAGACATAAATTTGAAACTTAACATTACAGGTATGAGGTAGAAAATGATCTAACCACAAACATGAATAAGGAAACCACATCAGAGTGAAAATAAGAGTCATATAAAAAGTAACTTAATTACTGTACACATCTACTATGGATAAAACAAAGCGCAAAATGAAATGCGACTATTTGTTTTTTTTGTGTGTGTTTTTGTATGTGGGTTAAAACAGTTATTCAAATATATATATATATATTTATACAGCAGCTTTCTTTATAAAAAAAAATATTTAAAGGGGTGGTTGAGTATGATTTCACTTTTCTAACTTTAGTTAGTGTGAAATGTTGCAGTTTGAGCATTAACAACATCTGCAAAGTTACAACGCTCAAAGTTCAAAGCAAAGGAAGTTATTTGCTTTTAAAGAAAAGGACTACAACAAACGGCTGGTAGGGACTACACGACATTCCTACCGGGTTAGTGACATCACCAACCCTAAAATGTACATAAACCCCGCCCCCGGGAACACGCAGTCCATGTTGAGAAGAGGAAAAGTTGTTGTAGTCCAGTACATTTGTGAGTCAGCTCAAGCTTTAGCATCCATCTTTTCACATGCAATAGAAAGTCTCACAACAGTTCCTATACGAGCGATTTATAGATTACCATGACAGAAAATCCTAATTGAAGATAGTTAGCACTAACTCCACATTAGCAACATAAAATCATCAACTAACCATTCAGAGACGTCTTGTTGCTTCTACATGTTGTCACTTCTTCTTGAGTCTCTCCATCTTTGTCTGACTCTGTTTTAACATTAAAGGCAGAACAGTTTCTGTCATTTTAGTGTGTGTCTGTGTGAGGTAATCGCAGCTGCTAACACACACCAGCTCTTGAAACCCCACCCTCTGCAGCAGCTCATTTGCATTTAAAGGGCCAGACACAAAACGGTGCGTTTTTGCAAACCCTCAAAAAGTGATAACTGTAACATGCTATATAAAAATATATGGGAGGTATTTTATGCTAAAACTTCACACACACACACACACACACACACACACACACACACACACACACACACACACACACACACACACACACTCTGGGGACATCAGAGATTTATTTTTCATCTTGTGAAAATTCCATTTTACCACCCCTTTAATATTTTATATTCTTTTCCTTTTTCATTGACAAAACGTAGTTTTTTCCCCCTATATGATGCTGTGTTGCAAAATTTGCTGAATTCTTTGATTTCCATTTTTTTTAATCAATATAATTTTTTCTCAAAATAGTGAAGTTGTTCTATTATTTAATCCAACCTAAAAACTATTTCAATATCTAATAAACATTCCCCAAACATTTCAGTGTATAACATTTTATTTATTTATTTTTTAAACCTTTTATACAACATAATAATTAATAGGCTAAACAAGAAAAAAAAGTCAACAATAAAGGAGAAAACAAAGAATTAATAGAAAATACATGAAAAAAAAACACATAAAATAAGATACAATTTACAAATATCACTTTTATCAGATACTCACCTTCTATCAGAGCTTTGACCCATTTATTAACATTACGTGGCATCATGCACACCGAAGCCATTTGCACCGCACATGCCACTATAAGTTGTGGCACATCTGGTTTTAAATATCATATTATAATTTAAATATTATTGGCATAATGCGTCTAAAACTTGTGTTATGTGCCAGTGGATTGTGGCACATGAACGTGTAACTGAAGATTGCAGAAGACATATATTATGAGTTGATAGGCTAATTAAGACACAAAATCAAAGGGTGTGTGTGTGTGTGTGTGTGTCTGTGTGTGTGTGTTTTTGTAGCTGATGTTTATTAAGCATGCTTGATCAAATTAATTAAGAGATGAGTAGGAAGGATATGTCACTATTAAACAAACAAACTAACTAACTAGCTAAAAATAAGCAAAAAAGCATCATTTTGAAAACAATTATAAATAGATATTCTAATTTAGTCATTATATTTTTTATTAAATACTTTTTATTAAATGTCAGTTAAACATATTTATAAATGTTAAGAATTTTCAATGTAGTCAGTCAGTTTGTGGCACATCTGTTTCTGAGGGGGATGTGCCACTAAATGTTGTGTTTGCAACCAGTGGTGTGTGTGTTGTATCACAAAAACGGCCCATTAGAAAAAAATAACTCATAAAACTCATAAAACAAATTTGTCATGGGCCACTAACAAACATTATTAATTAATTGTATCGATTTCTCATATTAAACAGCCAAACTACGATGTCATTGAAGACGCTTTACTTTGGACACGCCCTACTCTGCTTTTGGCCAATGACACACCTCGTTGCTGCAGGGCTGTGTACCAATACAATCCATTTATGTTCAGACATGAAGAAAATAGAAGTCGAGAATCGAGACATGCAGGAGGACTTGACCGCTTTGCTTATGTTTACTGAAAATCTGTTTTCGTAGCCGATACTATTTTTGTTTAATAAAGCCAGCAGTTTCGGTATGTATTTTGTGTTGATTACTACAGTAACGAGTCCCGCTTTGCGATTATTTATATCACTTATTGGTGAACAGTAGCATTTAGCTTGTAAGCTTTTAGCTGTTTCTAAATAAGTATTATTGATAAAATGTTTATGGTTCCTTTTACTGCATTTCCGAAGCCCCCCAATATGTTCGTTTGACAGTAAATATGTTTAGGAGAGCAAATAATTTTTCAAAGCGAATTTTGTTTATAATAAATAATTGTTGTTTTGTAGATTGCATCCCAGAGAGACTACAATAAATAATAACACTATTGCTACTATACTATTTAATAAATAGATTTGATTGTTTTCCCCCTTTTCTCGACTAGATTTAAAAAATGGGGGAGCCACAGCAGGTCAGTGCTCTTCCACCGCCTCCAATGCAGTTCATCAAGGAGTACACGGATGACAACGTGCGAAAGGGACTGGCCCCCAAACCCCCTCCTCCTATTCGAGACAGTTACATGATGTTTGGCAATCATTTCCAATGCGATGACATAATTATTCGACCATTGGAGACCCAGGGCATCGAGCGCCTCCATCCTATGCAGTTTGACCACAAGAGAGAGCTGAAGAAACTAAATATGTCCATCCTAGTCAACTTTCTGGACCTTCTGGACATCCTCATCAAAAGCCCAGGCAGCATTAAGCGAGAGGAGAAGATGGAGGACTTGAAACTCCTGTTTGTCCACATGCATCACCTCATCAATGAGTACCGTCCTCACCAGGCCAGGGAGACGCTTCGGGTCATGATGGAGGTTCAGAAGAGACAGAGGTTGGAGACAGCTGAGCGTTTCCAGAAGCATCTGGAGCGGGTGGTGGAGATGATTCAAGGGTGTCTTGTTTCGCTGCCTGATGATTTGCCACAACCTAACAGCTCCAGCGCGGGTGAGGCTGGTGCCACGGGGTCAGCTGGACCCTCAAGACTGAAAACTGAGCCTATGGATGTAGATGTGACGGGTGTTAGCTGCATGGTTGCACAAACGGACAAGAATGTGTCTTGTAAGAAGGACAAAGTGTGGGACAAGGATGCTGCAATGTGCAGTATTATTGATGAGATGACTTGATCTGTCTAAGGAATGTATTGTGTTTTTATTGTTATTCAGGACATGCCTGTTCTTCAACTTTGTTACAAAACTCAACATAGGCAGACCACAAACAAACAGATACAGACATTTTTACTATTTAACACGTTGGTCTGCTCACACAGTCATTGAAGTAGAGCTGTTTGTGTAAAATAATAAAGATCTGGTCTTTTCATTTTCATATCACTCACTGCTTTTTTGTGTTGTTTCCACATAAATAAAACCGACTACAAGCATGAGTTCAAGCCATATTTCACAAATTGTATTTGGATGTAGATGTATATTCATGGAATGATAGTGATAAAGGAAAAAAGCCAGTTAAACTGCTGAGAAATAACCTGTTCTGCAGCCAGACAATGTTGTGTTATGTGATTTAGCCATTATCAGTGTCACATGTTTACATGATGCAGATTGGTTGGAGGAAATGCAAACTTATACAACCTTTACTGCACTTATGTAATCTTGTGTAAGTGCACTTTAGTCTAACAAGTGACGTAGATTTTAACCAAATAGATGTTTGTGTCATTGGTTGGTAATTACAATGCCTCTGTGTTTGCCGTGTCATCCTATTATGCTTCAAGTTTTTACTCACCAGCATGCCACTGAACATTATGTTCTACATACAGTCCATAAATACACAAACATGAATACAGCAAGTATACGAAGATTTATGTAGGGTTTGCGAAGGTAATGTCTATGTAGAAGTTGTAGACAATTTGAGATGAATATTTAAGAAATATTAACACAATGTTATTCCTCAGGGTTTATAATGTTATCAGTGGCTCAGAATGCAGGATCTCGGGAAGGGACTGCATTCAACATATAAAGCAAACCCTCTTCCTACGTGCGGCAAATGTTAAATTACACAAAGAAAAGACAAGAAAGCAGTTATCAAAGCGCAATTATTGAGCACCCATATGTCCATGGCAGAGTTTGCTTTGTAGGCGTCTGTCATTGAATTAGTGCGCGAGATTCCCTGTTATGAAACGCGGCGTTCGCTGTTTCACAACAGGGAGGAACGCGGAGCGGGGGAGCCAATGGGAAGCACCACCACGCGTCACGTGTTTTATTTATTTATGTAATGCAATGGTGTCAGTGGCGAACACAGCATTATCTGCGGTCTACACAAGATAAAGATGTTGGTCTAGCGAACTTAAAAACAGGAAAATAGAGATCCATCGGTCGCTTTTTATTTTGTCCTTGCACTGCGTTGATGGAGTTCGGAGGAGTCAGCAAAGCCACGCTGATCGGAGTCGGACTGAAGCGGAGTGAACCGATTCATCATACACAACCAGGGAAAGCGTTACTCTCACAACAAAGACTGAGATATGATTGACAACGGATAATAATCATACATATTAAATATATTGTCATATAGAAAAGTAGGTTGGAGAGGGAATCCTAAAGCATGCTCATAGTCTTGGCACACTCGGCTCAATTTCGCAGAAACTGCCATCGGCCTTTGGAAGCTTATAAAACCTGTGATCACGAAATGAGATAGGACAGAACTAAAACTACCCGTCTCGTTTAACTTTTTTATGCATACCACATTTCATGCTCAAGATCAAGCTGTGTAACTTTTGACAAGGGCATCAGCTGTTCAACTTTCAGGAGGAAGCTGTCACCGGATGAAAGAGTCCAGCATGGATCTGCTGGAGTGTCCGATCTGTCTGTTCCTCATGTGCGAGCCCGTGACCATGAGCTGCGGTCACTCGTTCTGCAGGAGATGCATGGGCGCTTTCCTGCCCTCGCGATGCCCCACCTGCAAAGAAAGATTGAAACAGAGAGATGCGAAAAACATCAAAAACAACGTGTTACTGTTTAGCGTCATTGAGAAATGTTGCCCAGAAGAGACTAAGATGAAGTGTCACATTCAGGAAAAGCTGAAAACCAGCGAGTTTACAGAAGCGCTTCGTATTGCGGACGAGGGGATCGAGATGGGTAAGGATGCAAACTCCGTCTACGAGGCAAATTTCCTTATGCAACCTGGTGATTATTGTGCAACAGGGTTTAGTGTTCCGTATCGGTTATGACAACTGAACATGCAGATGCTCGGACTATATAGCTGTCTAAAAACTATAGAGCTATGAACGGAGCTCGATTCGGTAATTTTTCTATTAAACACCGTTTTTTATTACCATCACAACAGCAACCGATTTTTTTCATGTTGCTTTAAGGCGCTTGCGTAAAACACAGAGATACATTGGCTAAAGCGCGACTAGTCGAAGGAATCATTCTTGAGAGTCGATTCTTTTTTGTGTGATCAAAAGAAACATACATAACGAATCGGAATACCGAAAGAACCATATAAGCCGGTTCATTTAATTAAACCAACACACTTATGAGTGTGTGATTACAGAATTAACCGGAATTAACTTAAGTTACCCAACCGCAAGTTATTTACGTTATGTCTAGCTTAAAAAAAACTGTTACTGTTGCATGTTGTATAAGTCTCGCGAGACTTTTATAAGTGTTAATTATTGGTTGCTCACATGACAAAATTAATGAAATGTTTAAATTTTTTGGTTCTTATATTTTTTATTTGATTTATAGTTAAAGATGAATTAATCCACTGCATTTATACCACCTATAAAAAGTAAACCCATTTTTTGCAAGAATTGCAAATTTGGTGTATAATAGAATGGTCAGTGAAATGGAAGGTGGTAGGTTGTGCAGTCTACATAGGAAGCTCACTAGATTTTATACAGCAAATCGTAACCTTTCTTTTTCTTGCTGTACAGGATATTTGTAACTCATAATAATAGCCGGCTCTTGCCTTTTATAGGACATTTATGCAGTGACAGCACACCTCATTCTGCTGAACTAGGCCAATGAGTTTGTGAACCTCATATTCACTAATGAAAAAGGAATACATTGAACGCAATTAAAAACCTCCAGAAGTATGATGATTTGAGTTAAATGAGGATAACATTTACAAGGATCTGTAAATAGAATATCAATCATGTCAGTTCAGGACATGACTGTGGAAAATGCATTAGCTTATGTCATTAAAGGGTTCACCCAAAAATGAAAATTCTGTTATCATTTACTCACCCTCATGTCGTTCCAAACATGAAAGACTTTGGAACACAAATGAATATCTTTTTGATGAAATCTGAGTGATTTCTTTCCCTCCATTAACAGCTACACAAGTACCACTTTGACGCTTCAAAAAGTTCATACTGAGATCATTAAACTAATCGAGATGAATTGAGAGGTTTAGTCCAAATTTTCTGACACGATCGCTTTACACGCTAAACGGAATTTATTTCTTTTTATTCACATATAAACATTCATCAACTCACACATCGGTTGTGGTAAACGGAAGCGCAAGCATGCTTGCTTGATGTGCGAGAAACAATGAGGTTCATTCTTGCGTTACGCAGGACGTCTGGGCTTCTGCAAGAACCAATGAAGTTTGTTCTCGCGCGTCAAGCAAAGATGGTTGAGCTTCTGTTTATGTTCACTGATCAATATTTATATGTGAATAAAAGCCTAAATTTAATCAGTTCATCATATAAAGTAATCGTGTCTCTTCAGAAGGATTAGATTTACAATCTCTTTATGAACTTTTCGAAGTGTCAGAGTTGCGTAGCTCTCACAGAAATGGGGACAGAAATCTTAGATTTGATTAAAAATATCTTCATTTGTGTTTCTATGAACGAAAGTCTTACGGGTTTGGAACGGCATTAGGGTGAGTAAACGATTCATCATTTACTAATTTTTGATCATTTTGAGACATACTATTTTATTTAACATTTAATATACTAAATGCATGTTTAGAATCAGATCAGCCTATAAACACAGGTAGACTGAGATAATGAAAGCCATATGCAGCAGGAGTTTGAAATCTGTTGTTTCTAGAAATATTTGCCCTAGATTTCAGCATTTTAACACAGCGTGGGTTAGTTGAAGACTGTTAGAGATTGTCTTTGTGATCCACCTACTCACACACTTGAGAGCGGAGAGCCGTGCTTGTTGAAAGCAACAGTGATTTCATAATCTCATGTCTCCTAAAGGGTTAATGAATACCAGTGAAAATGGGTTATAACATGTTGTGAGTGGGTGATGTCACTAACAAGGGTAAATAAGGCCCTTAAAGAATCTCTAGGGCACACATTGGTGAAATAACAAGTCCCCTTAGGTATACAATATACACAAAGGAGACATTACAGAACATATTCTAAGATGCATGAATGTGGTTGTGCAGAATCCTGTGCAATGAATGTGTCTCCGACATAATGAGCTATAGTGTACTACAGTTTGGTAGTATCGCAAGGCTCTTCTCTTTTAGATATAGCATGACTATTAACATCAACAGCACCATTTGTCTTTTAGTGAATTAAACGTATCATTTTACGGCCACTGAATGAATGCAGTTATCTGTCTAGGAACATAAACCCTCCCAGGCAAAACTCAGATGTCTGTCAACTCTTTGAATCCAATTAGAGGCAGTTTCCTGTGCGCTCAGCTTTCTGCCCCACATATACTTTCCCTCTTGTGTAACCGAGAATCCTATAACATAATCTGGTTTGTATCGTAACAGCCCGGTTATTTCATCGGTCTGTGTGCACATATATAAGAGATAAATGCAACTTGAATTTCTGTCCCTCTTTATGCAATAATTTGTAGAAGTTTTGGATTTCCGATCACTGTCAGATCAGATCCCTATGTAGTTGAACCTGATTAATCAGTAAAGCACGCTCATCCACCCCTTCCTTTGTTTATCTTATAGCAGGCGAACTGCATTCATTTGATATTTATGCATTAAACAGTTTCATTTCCTTATTTTTTGCATAATGCTATTAGATGGTCATCTCATGCCATCTAAGTGGTGCAGATGTTAGATGTGCACTAAAACACAATGTTCCCTAAAGGTTCTGCTGTCCAGAGATTAAAGATGTCCCTTTAGGTTTCTCTCTTTTTGTTTATGCTCATTTAAAACAAAAAACTCCGTCTCAAATCTATGTCTGAAATGAGACTGTCTATCTTTTCATGAATCTACAGCCCCGGATGACGTGAGTCTGAAAGTGTGGCGGGCCGAGGCCTGCATGGGCCTCCGTCGTTTTTCTGATGCCCTCCGTGACCTGGATGACCTGTGCTGTGTGCGGCCCAATTGGACTGAGGTGAGGGGCATCTTTGCTGACTGTACTGGTTATTTATATGTTGTCTAGGGACAAGACTTTGATTACTGTTTAGGAAAGGTGTTTGACAGATGAGTTGTATTCTGCATTCTTAAAATCTGTATCAATTTATTATACATATTTATTATTTTGCATACTCACGCCAGATTTCTAATGTCTGTGCAGTCTCATGGTTTGGTTTTGCGGAAATGACTGACACAGTTTCATAGTTATGTCATCTCTGGTATGGACAGAGCACATTGTGGTTTGGCATTATTCCCGCAGCAGCTTACTGGCATACACTACCATTCAAAGTTAATATTTAATAATACTATTTTAAATAAATGTATCACTTTTATTCAGCAAAAGAGGCATTAAATTGATCAAAAGTGACAGTAAATACATTTATTACATTACAAAATAATTACATTTTTTTTTTTTTTACTTTACATTCATCAAAGAATCCTTAAAAAATTATCATGGTTTCCAAAAAATATTAAGCAGCACAATTGTATTCAGCATTGAAAATATTAAGAAAATATTTATTGAGCAGCAAATCAGCATATTATAATGATTTCTGAAGGATCATGTGACACTGAAGACTGGAGTAATGATGCTGAAAATTCAGCTTTATCATAAGAGGAATACATTTCATTTAAAAAATGTATTAAAATAGAAAATAGCTATTTTAAATTGTAATATTTTAAAATATCACTATTATTGTTTTAACTGTATTCTTGATCAAACAAATGCAGCCTTGGTGAGCATAAGAGACTTCAGACATTAAACAATCTTCTTGACCTAAAAAAACTCAAATGTATTGTACGTATTATGTACGGTAACTATATTTGATTATATTTATTATGTAAAATGGGGGAGATGTACTTTTATTCCTGAGGACTTTTTCTAAATGATATTTTAATAAATTGTATTGGATTTTTTTATGTTAATAATAAGTGTTTAAATTCTGTGTTTTTAGGGGTTCTTTCGTAAAGGGAATGTTCTTCTTGAAATGGGCAGACAGACCGAAGCCCTCATCCAGTTCTACCGCTGCCTGAAGCAGCAGCCTGACTTTGCCCCTGCGAAAAACCAGATTAAGAAGGTTAGTCTTTTAGAAAGTTTCCAGAAGTTTGATAAACAGTTTTCTTTTCTGTAAAGAGTCAGAACCTAAAACATCCATATATATGGAGCACGTTTTGCTTAAAAAAATGAATGATGATATGCAGATCTTGGAAGCCGAGGGAATGCCTGTACCGGAAGAAGTTCCACGGATCCTGCATGTTGTGTCGGAGTACTTGCAAGATCCCTGTCCCATCACCAGCTCCGTAAGCCCCTCATGCACAGATAGTCAGCGCTACACGCACAACAGTGCTGAAGGTCAAAGTGATGCCGGGCAGGTGAGGTGTGCGCACAGCACATATGCTCTTGTGTAACATTGGTAATGTGAGCAACTAAAATAATAAACTAAAAGATCTGATATAGTTGTTATTGTGATGTTTTCTTAAAGATTCCTTTTTTTTTTCTTCTCATGAAAATAGACTTTGATGCTGATATGGCAATAGAAATAAACACATTTGTGCTGTGAGCTATATAGGAAAGTTTTTGCTCAGTCTCGGGGTCTTTCCTGTTCTGTCCTAGAATGCAACTAAAGTGAAGCACGGCACCAGCGGCGAGTGCTGCCTGAGCCTGTGTCAGGCCGTGTCCTTCCTCCCCACTGCTGAGGATGACGAGGAAATGATGATGAAGAGAGAGGAGAAACAGAACGGAGGTAAAGATATCTTACTAACTGCTCATGGAAACAAATGTAATGCATTCGCATTTATATATGCACCTTCTAGAAAGTATTAAAATGGCGTTTTTGTATTAAATATAATTCAATAATAATTTCAAAGTTTAGTTTTTAAATGGATAGTTCCAGTCCAGAATGCTGAAAAGTTGTAGTTTAGCTGCTTTGCTTCATACTATTTTAATTAATTGTCACTTGATGATGATTATTAATCATCAATCTAATACTTTTTTAAACAACGCACGCATTAAGTAAAGAATACACAATATTGTATGTAGGTGTTTGTTTCAGCAAATTGTGTGAGACTGGTTTGACACTTTAGCCATAATTATAGTCATAACATAGCTCATTAGCCAAGCTATATATACAGTATAACACATCCTCGAGTGGCTTATTGCAAATGTATACAAAAATCTAATAATATGCCATAAGTAAATTGTCATATTAAACATATGATATTCATTTTAATATTCAAGATTACTTTGGGTTTTGTAAGTGCTTTGTTCTTTAATAACATGTTGACATAATGGGTTATACATAATATTATTATTAAATATTATTATTCATATAAATATTATTTAATTTGACTTCATAAGCAGTTTTCAAACAATTAGACTATACATCAGAATGACATTCATTCAAAGTTTGTTTTGGTTGTTTGATTCTTTAGGTGTGTGCAGTGTGGGCAGAGAGTCCTGCCTCAGCGTCCTGACAGTGACTGATTTTGAGTGCCCTCTCTGCATCAGGTTAGTGGAGATTTATAGTGTGTCCTTTTTTACTGACCTTATATCCTGCAGTGCTACCAGACACTTGTATTTCCTTGAACTTTGATATAGTATTTGAATGTTAGATTACAGATGGCACTTGCTTCATTGAAGACACAATATATTTTTTAATACTTTGACAAGTGTAATTCAATAGGGTAAATGTCATGACACTGTTTTATTCTTGTTTTGCGGTCATACCAGTGTATTGTAAGTTACTATGGGGCTGTTAAATGCTTGATTCTGATTGGTTGACAAACGTTCAACGGTGGTGTGCAATTATTTTCAGGGAAATGCACAGCTAAAGTTGTTCCAGGCAGGTCTTGACTACATTATATGTCCATATCACTTTGTCATACGATTTCAAAGGTCCTTACAGCCTACAACAGCAAAAAGAACAAAAACCTACAAAGATATTGACCAAGCAAATCGATATAACGAACAATAAGATAAAAATGACAAACTATATCCATGTTTTCCCCATGGAATTACCTTTCATTATCTATGCATTATCATTATCTATAAAGCACATTCTCTTTCTCCTGCTCTCTCTCCCATACAAACACACACTGGTTGTCAGCGCTGCCCTGCGTCTTTATCAGTAAAATAGTTTTGCAACTGAAATTTACGTGACATTATTTCCAGTATGACATTCTTAAAGCATTCTTGAAGCAGTTAAACTAACATCCTCACTATTAGTTAGACCAGCCTTTCTCAAACTTTTTTCAGTCAGGGCACCTTTCAAAAGTGTATAAAATCTCAAGGCACCCCAGTGTAAAATATAATTTAAAACACTGCATAACCCAAATATAAATGCAAAAGTCCTGTTTATTTAGACAGGACAGTAATGAACAGAGCATGATACGAACTGTAAATAACAATAACAATAATAACAGCAACTTTATAGCACCTTTAAAAACACAGGTTTGCAAAGTAATTCACAAAATAATTAATCAGAGACACAAATGCCATAAAACCGTAAGAGGTGGACCGCCCAATACAAGAACCCAACAACATATCCAGACCAGGAGAACAGGAGAAAATGAAGTGCAGGATGCAGTTAAAATAAAATAAAAAGGGGCAGACATGACAAAAATAAATAAAATCAGATACAATACGATAAGAAAAAGATGCATGTTAAAAAATGCACCAGAGATAAGCAGGAATGTTTTTCCATAGTACTTGTTTTCATCCGTGCCATATGCGCATGCACACACACCCACATACACATACACCCACACACACAAACAATAATCCGCAACGAGAGAGGGAGAAAGATCTACATGCGCGCATGCACAAGCCGGGGGTATTATCCCTATTATCAGGGATATTAATAGTGTTAATTTTTAATTAATTGTTATTTTTATAGGTATATCTGACTATACCTACATCCAAAAAAAGAAAATAGGGGAATGATATTACATGCGCTTCATGAGGCGGTCTCTTGCTCTCTCTCCCTTTGCCGTGCACGCGCTACGCGGTTTGGAGCACAGTCTATGTCTCGCGGGCGCGCTCGCTCTAGATTCCGGGAGATTTTAACTAATTCGCGGGCATCAGTGAGCCGCTATCACTATGCGGGAGACTCCCGGGAGACTTGGGATGTCTGCATTTGGTGGGAGCGGCGGCGCTGTCCTGTAATGTTAGTTGTCACCCTGACATAACAGTGCGTAGAATTTGCCTATAATGTAAATGACTTGTTATTTTATTCGAGCTTTCTATCTATTTGCTAAAAAATAAAGTGAAATAGGCATTCATTAGTAGTAGGCTAAATAGCAGCATGTTGAAATGATGTGCCAAAATGCGTTTTCTATTAGGCTACAATGAAAATATAGTACAGTAGCATCAGATAAGGTCAGGTTTGCCGAAGTGCGTTTAATTTATGCTATTTGTTTATTTTTGTCCCTGTGCGCCGATCGGAGACGGAGTTCACTACTGATATTGTTAGGTAAGAGCTTTCTAGTCTCCTTCCATCGCCCAAACAGCGGATGGCGGGCGGTGCGGTTTTGAAAATTTTTCAAAAACGCTTTTGCGGATGGATGGCGGGTGGACAGATGAGTTTTGTGATGCAAAACTTTGCGGATGAAATAATAGCCCATTCGCGTATCTCTAGGGGGCTAGAGCGACCCCGGTGGGGACGTCATGACAGTTACTGATGTGAGACGGATTTTTATGGTTAATTTTATATATATATATTTATCTAAAATGAATTTACAATTTTATTAATCCGTTTATGTTTAAAAAGAAGAAGAATGTATTTAAGTTAAATTAAAATATATTTATATATGAAATGTAAATTTTTTTTTTTTTTTTTTTTTGCCTACGTAATTTTTTGGCGGCACCCCTGACACAGTCAGGGGGCACCCCGGTGTGCCGCGGCACCCACTTTGAGAAAGGCTGCACGTTGCTTGCGATGAGACACATACAAAATTAGTGTTTCAAGGATAAAAATCAGACATATGTCTTGAAATAAAACATTGAACAATGTTTTGAGGCGTGGTAACTGTAATGTAAGCGGAATATATTGACTCCGAGCTGTTGAATTATTTGAAAAATAATGCACTACTATTTGTAATAATTAGTTGTTAATTATTCCTTATCAACTGGTATTATCAATTGATATGTTTCTGCAAAGTGATCCTCCTCTTAATGAAATGGGATGAAACCAGATTAAAAGCAGATTAAAATTTGTATGTCCTAATGAGGATTTTATTCCAGAAGACCGTAAGAGCTATTGTGCATAAACGTATGTGTTTATTCACTTGCCACCTCTTATCTGTGCTCAATGGATCACTCTCATGATCAATGTATTAAAGGTTATTCTATGAGCCGGTGACAACACCCTGTGGGCACACGTTCTGCAAGAACTGCATCGAGAGAAGTCTGGATCACAATCTCCGCTGTCCTCTCTGCAAACAACCGCTGCAGGAGGTACTACTGACACACAGACCTTTACAATAATTGTGTGTGTGTGTGTGTGTGTGTGTGTGTTTTTCAAAAATGCACTTGTGAGATATAAAGTTGCAATTGTATTATTTAATTTTATCTATCTTTATTTTACAATTAAATGTTTTTATGTTTTTCACCTACAGAATAACATGTCTTAAATCAGACCTGATTCTTCTCTGTTTTCATAAAGTAAATAAACAAAAACAGACCAAATCATATTACTTAGCAGTATATGTCTCACCACATTACTTCCTATTCCCAGTATTTTAAGAACAGGAAGTACAACCCCACAGTGCTGCTGCAGGAGATTATTTGCCGCCTCTTCCCCCAGCAGTTGGCAGAGAGGAAACAGGTGCACGAGGCAGAGATGGAAGAGCTCTCAAAGTGAGTGCCCCTCTCAATGATAACAAAAAAAACTGCTCCTACCTATTTACTGCAAAGGTGTTTCTATGAACAGAATTTCCCATGCTGCTGAGGTCTGGAAGAGATCCAGCATCTGCAAAATGTATAAAATGGTGTCTAGAAGTCTCCACACAATATCAAACGTCTTCTGGACTGTTAAAGCCTCTGACAAAGTGTGCCATCTTTTAATTGACCATCTTTTATCTCCAGTTTGACCAAGGACATCCCAATCTTTGTGTGCACGGTGGCGTACCCTGGCATCCCTTGCCCACTGCACATCTTTGAGCCACGCTACCGTCTGATGATGCGGAGATGTATGGAGACGGGCACCAAAAAGTTTGGCATGTGCAGCTATGAGCATGGCAAAGGGTATACAAATAAAATATTATGCAGCAAACATCTGTCATTTAAGGTTATGCTACCTTCCGCACTGTTTTTAAGAAACTTAATTTAGGCCTTATTAATTCTCAAATTATATACATAGTCATATCATGTGAAAAAGAAAAGACACCCTTTAGAACGTTATGGTTTTATGTATCATAAAAATCATCTGGTTGTTAGCAGGTCTTAAAATTAGGTAAATACAACCTCAGATGAACAATAACACGTGACTTATTACACCATGCCATTATTTATTTAACAAAAGCCATATATACAGTATATATATATTACAGTGTTTTGATACTAGAATTTTCTTGTCACAGCTTTGCAGATTATGGCTGCATGTTGGATATTTTGGAACTGGAATTGCTTCCTGATGGTCGCTCCTATGTGGACACAGTGGGAGGAAGTCGCTTCCGAGTGCTCAGGAGAGGACAGAGAGATGGCTACCACACTGCTGACATTGAGTACCTGGAGGACCATAAGGTCAGAGGTTACAGATTGCCATAACTCAATTTCACATCTAAGTCCAAGAAAAAGGCACATTGGAAGAAGTCTTTAATGCAATACAGCATTATTAAAGCACATAAAGACTGTTTGGCAAATATTAAAAAAATGTAACCTTAATACAAGAATCTATGTCTCTAAGATTCATCACTATGGTGATTTCAGTTAGTTTAGTCAAATGTTAACTTGAGGCTTAAGGTAGGAAGTATCTTTAATACAGCCCTTGATGTATTTCTCATCTCAAAGGTTACAGTCTCTTGTCACAATAGAAATCTGGCACATGTTTATCTGAAATGTTTCCTGATGGCACACTTCCATTCTATAATGTATAGTAGTATTTAAACTAATAACTACTACTTTAAACTAGCAAACTGTGGCAGTAGCAAGCTCTTTTTGTCATATTATTATATTCTGTCATTTTAATAACTGTCAAGCACAACTAGTTTTTATTATATTATATATTATTAACTATAGTAAACATGCATTTCAGTATATTATATTAAGATATAATGATCTGAATGCCTGCATAAAGGTGGATGGTTTTAATACTGCTTTGTTTAGTTGACGGACACTTCCTCAAGATTGAAATTTGTGCAGAAGTTTCTCACACTTTCTATACACCACTGCATAGGAAGTTGTGGTGCCCACTGCCCACTGAGGCTATATGTGGAAGCGATCATGAATGATTGTTGTGATCAGTCAAATAGTACAGTGACACCATATGATTGTCATTATAATAACAATCAAGCCATTTGGCTCCACAGTTATTTTCATTAAATTGCATCCGGTTGAGCTCACATACTAGGGCAGAATACTGTAATTTCTCGGTTTAACAGTCATTTCAACAGGTTCAGGTTGGTTCTGACTCTGGCAATGAAATGTTTATTAATTAAATGTTTAAGGCAAGTAGAGCCAAGCAACATTGTGGTGTTTTTTGTTCAGTTATCATTATTAGTGAATAAGGTTGGACTTTTTAATCTTCTAGTCGTTTCCCAATGGTTATGTGTCTCAACCACCTAAATAAGGTGTCATGATTGAACATTAAACGAAAAGCATGCATTAAAGATTCATGAGAGGGGTTATTACCACCATCACAAGCCTGAGCCTGTTTGCATGATAGATTGCTTATAATGGCTGTAAATATGAAACCTTTTGTTAGCACTGCAAATGTAATATCAAGTAAATACTTAATGTGAATTAGCGTAAGTGTATTCTATGAACAGCTTGTGATTAACTGCCTGTTAGTCAACAAATTCAAGCTCTTTTCTAACTCCTCTTCATCATGATTTCGCAAGCATTGTTTTATCATCAGGTTGAAGAAAGCATGTAAATAACAGTACATCTTCTGTTTGTTTGCGTTTAGGTCGAAGGCGGCGAGCTTGAATTACTGCAGCTTCTCCATGACAGCGTGTATCAGCAGGCGAGAGAGTGGTACCATCGTCTGAACAGCCGCATCCAGGAGCAGATCAGCCGGCAGTACGGCATCATGCCCGAGAAAGAGGACAACATTCAGGTCAGAGCACACAGAATATTGTGTTTATTAGCAAAACCACCGATCTTGCGTTTTAATAGTAACTTCCTAACGAGAATGAATGTGTGTTTGTGCGTTGCAGGCGTCTGCTAATGGACCTGCCTGGTGCTGGTGGCTGCTGTCAGTGCTGCAGTTAGATCCAGCCTATCAGACCACCGTTCTGTCTTTGACTTCCCTGAAGGATAGACTGGGTCATCTACGCATTGTACTAGAATACTTCTCTCAGAGCTAGGACAGAGACACATTATATGCCAATAATGCTGATCTCACCACATGCATGCCCCACTGAAGATTTTTTTTTTTTGTCAAAATTTTGTCACTTTTTTTTTCTTATCATAATCCATACACAAGATCTTGTGCTTGGGTTATACAACGGACAGCTATGATATGGGTTGGTTAAAAATAAGATGACTTGTTCCAGTGGCTGTACAACTATTGAATTAGTAATTGAACTAATTCCTACTTAGTCAAGCACCAAAGAATTAAGGACTCGTTCTACACAGAACAGCTGTTTATTGGTTCACGCTGTTCGCTTCATTAAACATCATCAGAGTGGATGCCAAATGTTGCAGCTAGTTTTGTTGACATACATTTGAGATGTTTCCAGTAGTGCTGCGCCCTGGCCAGGATTTTTTTTTTGATTGTGTAGCTCACATTTGTGGCCGAGAGGGAAACGGTTGGCCCAAGGTTCTGATGACTGAATCGGAGCTCATTGATTATGCATGAATGAAACGCTTATGACTACAGACTCAAAATCTCAAAATTCCGGCCGTACATTTGAGTAGAATCAGAAATAATATTATGAGGAGTTACAATAATATTGCTATACTAATGACATAGAATACACTTCCTTTTTTCCATGAATGAAAGCTGCTAGTAGCGCTTGTTTCATTTTTAGTATTAAATCTGTTGCAAGCTTGCTGGCATATCGGTAAGGAGGAGAGAGGAAAGAATTCTAGCAGTCCGTAGTATTTTCTAAATTAAATAAATACTTTTATTTAGCAAGAATGCTTAAAATTGATCAAAAGTGACAGTTTTATAGTTAAACATTTATGATGTTACAAAGGATTTCTATTTTTTAAAAATGCGGTTCTTTTGAACTTTCTAGTACTCATCAAACACCAACAACAAAAACAGTTTCCCCAATAATAATAAACAGGACAACAACATAATAATAAAGCTTTGCCATCACAGGAATAAATTACATTTGAAAAATATTCAAAAGGAAAACAAATATTTTAATTTTAATGATAATTTACAGTATTATTGTTTTTACTATATGTTTAATCAAATACATGTAGCCTTGATGAGACTAAAAAATTAAAAACATAAAAAAATCTTACCAGCCCCAAATTTTTGAACAGTAGCGTACACTATTCTCAATCAAACGGCAGTTTCAGACTTGTCATGGGCACCAGGGCCGTTGTGGGAGGTGTTGTGAAGGTTTTAGCCATCTGGTTGATCAGTACAGCTCTCCAAACCTCTTTGTGTCAGTCATATTGGATTATATCTGTGTGCTTGTGCCTTGTGTTAGGCCTTAATCTGGTTTCAGATATTTAGTTAAGGACTGTGACATTTAATTTCCTTATTTTTTGTTCTGGTTTAGTGCCACATTCTGAGGAATGTTAAAACTGCAATGTTACATGTGATGTAACACTTAAATGGGCTTAAAACATACTTTTTCTTTTGTTTTTACTCTGGTGAATGTGCCATTGTTATTTTATAGCTGGAAGTCCAACAAGGGTTATCATGCACCCACCTGCACTGTCAAATATTTTTTTTTGTTCTTTACACATTTTTCAGATTGTAATCTGTTGTGCACTGCTCTGAGGATTACTGTCAATTTGCCATATTGAAAACCAGTTATTAACAGGTGGGTGCTTGGCTTTCGACCCTGTTTTGAATGCAGTATGTCTAAACATGTACTGATTTACAACAGAAACAGTGTCTTGTTTGGAGGAAGGATTTTTAGGGCTCGTCTATTAGGTACAAAAAGGTTCTTAAGCTGAGATTGAAAGAGGCCTCAGTTGTGTTTCTCACGAGACCGCAATGAATCAGAGAGACGTATATGAAAGGGATTCAAATCAGAATAGGATTTTATTTTAATTTGCTTTAGTAATTTAAATAATAGAAACGTTACTGATTGTTGCATCTGATGTGTTGTTTCATGTCAAAGGTGCCCTCTTGTTGTCTAATACCTTCCATCCTCAGGATTAAGGACTTGAAAATCACTTGCAAATGCTTTCAGAACTGTTGCTTCATCTGTAGTGTGACTCAGTTACGTGCTATCGAGTCTGACTATGTCAAATGTTCACCCTTCTGTTTATTACTAGTGTGTGTGAAAGTGACAGATCCTGTGGTGTTGCTTTGGGATAGTACACGTGCAATGTGTGACTTTATTCTTCACTAATAGTCTCAAAAACAAGAAGGACTCTCCTGTAAACCTCAAATCAGTTGAAGAGCTATATAAAGAGACTTTGGTTTTATAGAATAGTCCAATCAAACTCAATAATCAAGATTATATCCATTGTTTTGTTAAGAAATAGAAGAATATTTTCCAGTCAATGGCAAACAATGATTGCTTGTTTGTTTTTAAATGATCCGTGGACTCTGATGCGTAGTGTTTTTGTTTTCTTTCTTTCTTTTTTTGTCACTAATTATTTTATTGTCATATATTGATCTGTTTGGAATTAAAGCAGCCTTTGCCAGAGTATTTTATAATTTGTAATCCCTGGTGTAAACTAGGGGCCTGTATCAGTGATTTTTCTTTTGAGAGATTTGTTGTATAACTCTTAAGGAGTTATACGATACGCATTATACTACAATAAACGTAACATGAAAAATCATTCAAAATATCATTGCTTTTCTGTCATTGGAAATTGCTAAATCACATTAATAACAGTAATAATAATAAAACAAATAAAATCAACCCTTTTTATTTATAGTTTGTATTACCAAGCATCCACTAGATGGCGTCATACATTCACATGATTGGCACCAGATTGTCGGATGTATTAGCATCTATCAGCGTCTTCCATTTTTTACCGTGGAAGAGTACAGATGATTTTTCTCCTTTCCAAGCAGACTGGTCTATCGTATTTTGCTATAGTTTTAAGTTTTTTTTTGTCAATAGGGACTATTGTTATTTTGTATGTAAGGACAAAACATCTTTACATCAAGGTCACAGTTAGTGCATTAAAGGGATAGGCCTAGTTCACTCAAAAATGAAAATTCTGTCATTTACTCGCTCTCAAGTTGTTCCAAACCTGTATGAATTTCTTTCTTCTGCTGAACACAAAATAAGATAGTTTGAAGAATGTCGATTACCAGTTGATGGGACGCATTGACTTCCATAGTAGCCTACTTTTTTCTCTCTCAATACTATAAATCAATGGGGTCCAATGAGCAATATAGAGTAGGCTATATTTATTAATGTTTGTTAATGTTAGTTAATAAAAAAATACAAATGTTAGCTTAGGTTTATAGTATTAACAGACAAGTTTGATTTATAAGAAAAAGCAAAAGAGAGAAACTCATACAGGTTTGGAACAACTTGACAGGGAATAAATTATGACAGAATTTTCATTTTTGGGTGAACTAGGCCTATATACCTTTAAGAAACCATCTGATAGCTATGTGGATATGTTTGCAGCTCTGCAATTCACAGGGACCCCGTTGTAACATCCTGCAAGGTAAAAAAAGAAAAGAAAAAAGGATGACAATAGTCGAGAAGACTAGTAATAATATTCAGGTTAATCAGATATTGGTTGTGTTCAAAATTGCCCTATATACCCTCATATCCATATTTTTTTTTTCTAGAACACATTTCAGGTGGGATTGAATGTGAGATTGAATAAGTAGGCTACACTCAATAACGTCCACAATGGTTTCGGACACCATAATGGCTGTTCCCTCAAATAGTGCCCTAAAGTCTCTATGGATTTTTTTGGGGCTTTTAATATGAATAGCCTTACTGTTACCTATAGGCCTAAGTTAATTTGCTCCTAAACAATGACAAAATTCGCATTTAGAAGACCAAACCCAACGTTGAAAATGAAAATCGGGTTAATATCAGAATCCAACTTCAGATCAGAATCCAACTTCAGATTGACGTCAATCTCCAACGTTGGACAGATGTTGTATTGTGGTTTAAAATGAAAATCGGGTTGACGTCAGAAACATCAGTCGTTCTGACGTCAACCCGACTTTCATTTCCAACCAAAATTCAACGTCTGTCTGACTTTACAAGCTATTCACACATTGGGAATAAAAAAACGATTAGCACATGGTAATTCTTACATAGCTCATTTAAGTTGGCCACGCAGATTTCCCGCTAAATGTCGCTTGATTGCATCTACAATAGGCCTATGTAAATAGCGTACTAAAACGTTGAAGCAACTTTTAAGTGTAAAACGCTTTGTGAGACATTCCTGCACAATCACAGTCTGTTGTGAGGGGGAGTTCTGTATCTGAGGAGGTCTTTGTGATGTATCTTAATTCAATTCAATTCAATTCAAGTTTATTTGTATAGCGCTTTTCACAATACACATTGTTTCAAAGCAGCTTTACAGAAAATGCATTTCAAAAATATACATACAAAAATACAGTTAGTTAATCATGAAATTTAGGGCATAACATATCGCCGGCGTTGGGTCGTCTCTTCACAGGCGTCGAGTCGTCTCATCACAGGCGTTGGGGCATCTGAAGTCTCCATGAGAGGCTGGATACTAACTGGAGCTGACAAACTCTATTTGAGTTATCTCGGGACAGGCGTCCCGAGATAACAACAAAAAAGGCAGATGGGAAATAATTAGCGTAGCTGCTGTTCTTAATATGAATGCATTTGATCTGATTTAACTGTAGTATAAAAGGTATGAGATGCATCATGTGAATGCTTGGCTAAAGAGATGCGTCTTTAATCTATTTTTAAACTGGGAGAGCGAGTCTGAGCCTCGGACAGTATCAGGAAGGCTATTCCAGAGTTTAGGAGCTAGATGTGAAAACGCCCTCCCTCCTTTAGTGGACTTAGATATCCTAGGTACGACCAGAAGCCTCGAATTTAGCGATCTTAAAGAGCGCGATGGAATATATGGCGATAGAAGATCTCTTAAATACACAGGAGCTAAACCATTTAGGGCTTTATAGGTCAGTAACAATACTTTGTAATTGATACGGAACTTAATAGGTAACCAGTGTAGAGATGATAAAATTGGTGTTATATGATCATATTTTCTTGACCTAGTAAGAACTCTAGCGGCTGCATTTTGGACTAACTGTAGCTTGTTTACGGAGGATGCAGGACAACCAGCTAATAAAGCATTACAGTAATCTAGTCTCGAGGTCATGAATGCATGAACTAACTTTTCTGCATCAGAAACTGATAGCATATTACGTAGCTTAGCAATGTTTCTAAGGTGGAAAAAGGCTGTTCTTGTGACATTTGAAATATGATTTTCAAAAGACAAGTTGCGGTCTAGTATAACACCCAGGTCTTTTACTGTAGAGGATAAAGTAACAGGACGTCCATCTAGATTAAGGTTGTATTGTAAGAGGTTTTGTGGGCAGTTTTTTGGACCAATCAGTAATACCTCCGTTTTATCTGAATTTAATAGAAGAAAATTACACGTCATCCAATATTTTATATCTTTAACGCACTCTGTCATTTTAGATAATTTAGTGTTATCATCTGGTCGTGATGAAATATATAATTGAGTGTCATCAGCATAACAGTGGAAACTTATTCCATGTTTTCTTATAATATTACCAAGTGGCAGCATATAAATTGAGAATAGCAGGGGGCCTAATACAGATCCCTGCGGCACTCCATAATTTACTGACGTTATCTTTGATTTTTCCCCATTTAAATGGACAAAATGGTAACGGTCTGATAGGTACGATCTAAACCAGCTTAATGCCTGTCCCTGAACACCAGTGTAATTTTGAAGTCGATTTAAGAGTATTTTATGATCTATAGTGTCAAACGCAGCACTAAGATCGAGTAAAACTAGTATTGAGATACAGCCTTGGTCAGAAGCTAAAAGTAAATCATTTGTAATTTTAACCAGCGCAGTTTCTGTGCTATGATGTGGCCTGAATCCTGACTGAAACTTTTCATAGATATCGTTTTCTTGCAAGAAAGAGCACAATTGAGCGGACACAACTTTTTCTAGTATTTTAGACATTAATGGAAGATTTGAAATGGGTCTGTAATTTGCTAGGTTATTTGGATCTAATTGTGGTTTCTTAATAAGAGGTTTTATAACTGCCAGCTTGAACGTTTTTGGAACATGTCCTAAAGATAGAGACGAGTTAATAATATTGAGAAGAGGCTCTTCCACTACAGGTAACACTTCTTTCAGTAGTTTAGTGGGTATTGGATCTAATAAACATGTTGTTGGTTTAGATGCAGTGATAAGTTTATTTAGCTCTTCCTGTCCTATAGTTGTAAAGCGCTGTAGTTGTTGTTGAGGGGCGATAATTGAGGCTGAATCATAAGACGCTGTCAAAGATTGTACATTTACAATTGTGTTTCTGATGCTTTCTATTTTCTCAGTGAAGAAATTCATGAAATCATTACTATTAAAATGTAACGGAATATTTTGTTCAGGTGATGTCTGTTTATTTGTTAATCTAGCCACGGTGTTAAATAAAAACCTTGGATTGTTTTGGTTATTTTCTATTAGTTTGCGGAGATGCCCAGCCCTGGCTGCTTTTAGAGCCTTTTTATAACGTGACATACTGTCTTTCCACGCGATTCTAAAGACCTCTAAATTAGTTTGTTTCCATTTGCGCTCTAAGTTACGAGTTTCTCTCTTGATAACATGCGTAGCACTGTTGTACCATGGTGCTTTAGTTTTCTCTCTAACCTTTTTTAATCTAATTGGTGCAACAATTTCTAATGTACTAGAGAAAATGGTGCTCATACTGCTAGTCATTTCCTCTAGTTCATCTGTTTGTTTGGGTTCACTGAGGAGCGGAGATAGATCAGGTAAGCTATTCAAGAATCTATCTATAGTGGTTGGAAGGATTGTTCTGGCTGGTCGATAACGTGGCGCAACATGACACATTTCAGCCGTACGTAGTATGCAAGTTACCATGTAATGATCAGTGACATCATCACTTTGCGGTATAATATCTATATCGGTTGGATCGGTTCCATATGATATAATTAAATCTAGAGTATGATTAAGACGATGAGTGGGACCACTAACGTTTTGCTTGACCCCAAAGGAGTTTAATAAATCTGTAAACGCAGCTCCTAACGCATCATTTGTGTTATCAACGTGTATGTTGAAATCTCCAACAATTATTGCCTTATCGGCATTGACCAATAGATCTGAGAGAAAATCTGCAAACTCTTTTAGGAAATCAGCGTAAGGCCCTGGCGGTCTATATACGGTAGCCAAGGCTAGAGATAATAGGGATTTCTTTCTTACATCTAGGAGCGTAACATTTAGCACAAGTACTTCAAACGAATTAAACCTGTGGCCTGTTTTCTGAGTAACATTAAGAATATCTCTATAGATTGTTGCAACACCGCCGCCACGACCAATCAGACGGGGCTCATGCTTATAACCGTATCCTGGTGGAGTGGACTCATTAAGACCGAAATAATCATTTGGTTTAAGCCAGGTTTCAGTAAGGCAGAGTACATCAAAGCTATTATCAGTGACCATTTCATTTACAATAACCGCCTTAGGTGTAAGCGATCTAATGTTTAGAAGACCTAGCTTTAGAAATTGTTTTTGTTCACTAATATTGAGATTTTCTGGTTTAATCACAATTAGATTTTTCTTAGATCCTGCAGTAGATTTATTGTTTGGCCTCACTAAACGAGGAATAGACACAGTTTCTATATAGTGTTCTACACTGGTACTTATATCAATTAATTTGGGACAGCAAAGAATGTGATTTGGACTTTGACTTACTAGTCATATGGTGTGTAACGTCTTGGAGATGTTGTCCGACAGAACAGCCGCTCCGATTCTGCTGGGGTGCAGGCCATCAGCACGGTAGAGCCTAGGTCGCTCCCAAAACAGATTCCAATTATTTACAAAGAGCAGTCTCTGTTCATTACACCATGACATCAACCATTCATTTAGTGCAAACAATCTACTGAACCTTTCTTGTCCTTGTCGGTACGTGGGAAGCGGTCCAGACACGACGATCTTTGCTTCAGGCGATGTTCTGCGTACCGTCTCGATCAGGCTCCTGTAGTCCCTCTTCAGAACCTCCGTCTGCCGCAGCCTGATGTCGTTCACCCCCGCGTGCAGCACGACAGCTCCGACGCGCTCGTCACCGTTCAGGATCTCGGGGACCTGCGCAGCGACATCGAGAACACGAGCACCAGGAAAGCAGTGAGTGCGCACCATACCTTTACCTGAGGTAGCGCGGACATGCCGGACCATGGAACTGCCGATGATCACAGCGTCGTCGCGTTCCGTCTCGCGAAGAGGGGAGAAGCGGTTCCGGGTGGAGATCTCGAAGACCGGGAGGGGCGGAGAGGTCCTTGCTCTGGTCCTGGCTCGTGTCTTCCGCTGTGGCATCATCCAGGGTCCATGGTGCTGTGTCGGTGTCGGGGTAAACGAAACCAGGGGTGCTCGGGTCCTGTGCAGAGAAATACACGGAGTAGAGGAGGCCGGAGTCGAAAAGTTACTAACCACTGACTTGTGAGCATCGGCGCGTGATGCTTCAAGCGCTGATCGTCGGTCTCGCAGCTCGGCCTGCCTCCCCAGCAGATCACGGATCTGCTTCTCCACGGACTCCAGCTCCAACCGCACCAAATGCAGCTCAAACGTGTCCTCACCTGCACTCAGAGGTAGACACACATCCGATATATTCGCCATTATGACAGATGAACAATAAATTAGCAGTTATAGAGAGTAACGTTAGTATCGGAGATATGTTCACATGCTCACAAACTAACAGTTAAGCGATTCGAAACACAAACTCCAAACACAACCAAAGCGGTTCGAACACCGACACAAACTTCAAACTTCAAACACAAACAAGCGATTCGAAGCACAAGCACAAACACAAACTTCAAACACAAACAAGCGATTCGAAGCACAAGCACAAACACAAACTCCAACACAAACAGAGCGATTTCAGTGATTCGAGTGTAAATAATACGGTCGATAGGCGAGGCCACGCGTGCAATGCTAGCGGGCTATCGTTAGAGATAGTAACGGAAGTTCGGAAAGTTGGATATAACTCTTAATGTGAACATCAAAGCCCATTAAAAACACTGGCAGGAGAGTAATAGGCTACGGTAAGATAAATTGATCCATCATCACCCGGCTGCAACTCCTCTGCATGCTGTTTGAGAGGAGATTACAGCCATTTTAGTCGTTAATAATTATCAAAAACCTTGCTGAAGTGAAATCTGTGTAGGCTACTACACACGTGCATGTGTTCAAATTTGACAATTCTTATTTTTTATGGAATATTGCAGTTTTTATTATAAATGATTTATCTGGGCCCATCAATTGTTTACCCATATTCTTCAAAATTATCTTCTTTTGTGTTCAGCAGAAGAAAGAAATTCATACAGGTTTGGAACATCTTGAGGGTGAGTAAATCATGACATAACTTTCATTTTTGGGAGAAATCCCTTTAAGGGTAACCTGCATAGGTGGGAGCTGATGAAATCCCCATTGTGTTGAGTAAACAGTTGAAGTGCTGTGTCAAAATGATGGCAATTAATTTGGGATGAAATCAATTTCATTTTCACAAAGCCAGTCTGTCACCATTCTTTTATGTTTCGTTTAGTTTTCATGGACATTCAGTTTGTTTTCATTTGTCACATGTCTTCTTGGTTCAGATTCCCGCCACCCGTTAGTCTCCTTGGTTACCATTATCATTGGTTCATAAGTGTCAGCTGTATGTGATTAATTATCCTCGTTTGTATTCCTTCTTAAGTTGTTCCTTCACCTGCACTCTTTAGAGTATTGTTTGTGTATGGTTGTCTTAGCAGTTGCCTACACACTGTTACTCCAGTTTGTCTTTAGTTTTATTATGTTGATAATTTGATCTTGTCTTCAGTCCTTCATCTTGTGACACAGTCAGAGATGGAGGGTTTGGATAGAAGAGATGATGCAGGCCCGTCACCACCTGTCAAACAAATACCCAGTGTTTCCATGGAAACCATTGCATCATAGATAAGAGACAAAATAAAACTTTTAAGTAGCTAGTTAATTGAAAATAAACTTTTCAAGTGCACAGGCAAACTCTTTTGTTTGTTTACACTCTGTGAGTCGCAGTTTCAAATGCAAATACTTCAGAGAGATAAATGGTGAATGCATGAGACGATACCAAATATGTCTGTTTGTCTCCTTCGCTTGGTTCTCTTTGTAGGGATTATGGAGCGTCTAAGGGGTGGCAGAGCTTGGACTGATAAAGCAGCCTTGTTCCACACTAACCTAATCCCCCTGTGTCAATACACTGATAAAGCTTCAAATGCTGTGTGCAAAAGAGTTAAGGTAAACATATCAGAGCCTTGGTACTTGAGTCTCAGGGTGCGTTTGGTAATAATAAGACAAACGCAGGCAGCGCGTCTCCCTTCGTAGAGGTGGAGATTAGCTTCCATGAGAGGCAGCTGGCTTTGTTCCCTCGCTGAGGTGGCAAGATGAGACACAGTAATCTCTAACCTCCCTGTGATGAGCTAATACATTTGAAAACAAAACAATAAAGTTAGGGGAACGTTAGAATGTAACGTTTGTTTTAAAGGGACTCCACCCTGGCAATACGTGCACCTGAGACCTGTCTCTCTGTAGGCAAGGGCGTGGTGAGCTGGTACCTGCTTACATCACGCAGTACCACAACATCCAATAGGAAAATTAATCTGCAGTAGCCACCGTTCAACCTGAAGAGGGCAGCACTTAGACGTTTTTACACCATACATTGTAGAATTAAAACACGTTATACCCAAATGTCAACAAATTTACTTGTGAACAGCATGAACAGCATTAATAAAGCTCCAGTCTTACAGATCATTAACTAAAAAAAGTTGTTTTAGTGTGTATTTACCCTTTAATGTAATGTTTTTACAAGTTGAAATCACGTAATTGCGGTAATTACACCATGGTGTTAACGCACATACAGTCACACATGATCTAAACGAATGAAAAGCAGATAAAACATAATTTTGTACCAACATAAAAAATAAGTTTTTTAAACTAAAAAGCTTTTTTAAACTACTCGTCCACCCATAGAATTGATGATCACATTTTATTGTGTTTATTGTGGTACATTTTGAAAAGAACGTTTGAACTGTTGTATTCTGATGTAATGTGTGTGAGAACAGAAGTGAATGAGTAAAGAAGATGCATGAAGTTTGCTACTCCTGTCTCGTGTGCTTTATTGTTTTATAACTTTTGACGGATACTATAATTGCTGACGAGGATAAGGCATTTTTTTTTTGCTGTGGTTTGGTTACGAAGATGGCTGTTGCTAATGCCGGGAACACACTTAACGACTAGCTGAAACATTCTAAGACTGAACTGAAGACACTTACAGACTGTTTCCAACGACTGGAGCAGATTTTAAACACAGACTGTGAACACCGACTTAACGCAACTGTCTTTGACTCAGCGCGTTTGGGCATGACCAGTCGAAGTATCAAATCACATTCATAATCGGCCTTACAGCCATTATATTTGGCCCCGTCTTAATGTGCTTCGCCAGAGTTTTTCCTGCTTTGCACTTTGAGGTGAGCCTGCTGCTATACCTTTCAGCACATAGCTGCGAATTTCTGAAAATTACCTACGGGTAATTGATGCTACAGGGAATGCCTAGGTGGACGAAAGACACAGAGCTGTATACTTCACTGCCTCGGTACAGAGGGACAACGGATTTTCTTCTCATTGCCTAACAAAGGCATGACGTGGTATAAGGATGCAGAGGATGCATACTTTGTGCGAAAAGCTAACATAGTAGCTAAACGAAACACCTTCTGTAAATAGTGTCAGGCGCTTGACAAGACATTTTTACAGTACGTTGTTGGTTGTCACCAGTACTGATGAAATGATTTGTGATCAGTTAGTAGAGAATGTGCTTAGTGCTTAGTCTTTTACTATAAACTGATCTTACACTGGGCAGAGCTGTTACGATAGCAAGCCTGATTGAATCTGCTGCCGCTTATGCTAAATCCATTTCAAATTCCCACCAAGTTACCACCTCCATACAAGTGGTGCAAAACACAGAAAAAGGGAGAACTCGTCACGTGCGCCTCTTAATTCTGCTCAGGTTGGGAAGAAGTCATGTTTTCGTTGTGGATTGGAGGCACTCTTAGTTAACGCTGGGAACTGCCCAGCTGCAACATGCAGGAAGTGTAAAAAGATTGGACATTATGCTAAACTGTGCCAATCGGTGTAATCAAATATGCACAAGGTCAGTGAAATTGAATTACCAGAAGTATACTGTACATCGAATATTTAGCTTGTACTATCAGCAACACAAGTGACTACATCTTTTCCGGACTCACAGTGGATTCTGTGGTGGATTTTGTGGTTGACAGAGGGTCTTATCTATTCTGCCCTACAGCATTTATGCATGCCATTTCAGTAACGTTGTGCCGTCGCCACCCACAGCCAGACTTGTGACTTATTCACAAGCCCAAATTCTGGTGTTGTTATCAAACGTTTCCCTACATGACCATTGACCACTCAGTTCCTGCTACGTTTTTCATTGTGTACAAAGGGACACCACTCATAGGGAGGGTCCTAATGTCTGCTCTGCATGTGAGGATGGAAAACAATCAAGTCCTGCCTCCTAATGCCATTCCTGTGCCTGCTTCTCCTGTGCCAGTCTTTCAGTGCACTGTTGCGGAGTCAACTCAGTTTGGATGTGCTAAAAATTGTATACACGCGTAAAGCTGGATGAAACCATCAAAACTGTGCGCCATCACAACTGTGCTGCTGGCTTGCAGCTTAACAAGAACAGCAGGCTGGTTTGCCAAAAACAACACTTGTCTTTGTCATACTGTTTCAGCGGAAGGTCTTCTTCCTCCTGAGGAATCACGTGTACAGGCGATATTCAATGCCCCTCCACCTTCTGATGCATTTTTACGCTTCTTACTTGGACTTATGTCGTGGTACAATAAGTTTATTCCTGATTTTGACATCGTTGTAGCTCCAGTGCTTGCATGCCTACAAAATCCAAGTGGATACAGCAGGTCAAGAGAGGCTGAACAGTTAAACAGTTTGCTGCTTTTCTGCCACCTGTAATTCTCTGTCTGCTGCCGATGTTGATGCTGCATGTGCTTCTTGTCCTGCTCTAACCAAACTTCTTACACAAATTTCTAATGCCCCAAGAGATTGGACGTTGAGTTGTTGCCATAGCCTACTATAAACTGCGACTGGATCTGTCTATTGAGGACAATAGCTGCTCTTCGATCTGTGCTGGTCTCCTTAGCACCCAAAGGATATCAGGAAAAGGTGAGCTTCGTGATCTCTATTGGTGGCCAGGGATGGGTGCTCAAGTTCATGATGCTGTCCGTTCCTGCCATGTGTTGCTCAATGACAAAACCGTCAAGTCACATCATGCTCCTCTCCAGCCGGTGCTGGTGCTGCTACCAGATGGACCACGGAAGAATGGCCTGTGGATATAGTCAGGCCATTTGACACTGCTGCATCGACTGCAGGTTTGCTATAACATTATCTGATTATTACAATAAATGGCCTGAGGTCTCCTTTACTCACACTGTCAATATGGTTTCTGTGATTTAGGTTCTGTCATCAGTCTTCAGCCACCATGGCAATCCATTGAGTATTATTACTGATAACGGTGTTCAGTTTACATCTGCTGCTTTCTCTGCTTTCCTGGAAGGAAGGAATATTTTTCTCCATCGTTCCACTCTCTACTGCCCAGCAGCTAATGGTGCTGTAGAGAGGTTCAACCGTGTGCTCAAACACACTGTCCAAATGGCCATCCAGCAACATCCACATGGAAACATGTGGTAATTGACTTCTTGCAGGTGTACCGTGTCCACTCCACATACTGCAACTGGTACTTTCCCCTTTCAGATCCTCGATAGCAGGCAAATGCACACAAGGATGTCTATTTTGCAATCTGCTCCTGTGCACCCACCCACTGACATGACTGTTCGCTGAAGGGTTACGCGGCTGGAACACAAAATAAAAAGGTACACTGATGCTAAGCGGGGTGCTCGCACTTGTTTCTAGGAGGGGGATAAAGTAAGGGCACTGATGAATGTTCCTAAGGGACACTGAAAGTTTGTAGATGGTTGCCAATCTAACTGCATTTCCATGCATGCTCATACCACTCATAAACAAACGCTCTCACTAGTCTACACCTAAATGTGATGTTCGGAAGCCATGGTTAAATGTTACTTAAATCTGATGTAATTTCTGTTCTTTAAAAATAGGGAAATGTTGTGTTCGTGGGTAGAATTGTGTTGTGACTGAACTGTTGTATTCTGACATTGTCACATATGTCACATGACCCCCCCCCCCAAAAAAACACACACACGCATAAAAAACCTTGGTAGTATAAAAAACGCACTAAAACACTACATAAAAGCTTAATGGTCCTCCATATGCATAAAATCTTCACTCAAAATTGTTATAACATACTGCCATTTCTACTTTTATTGACTAAAAATCTTCCCACAGATGACCAATAAATGTTGTTCTATAAATTGTGCTGAAGCAAAAATGGCAATATATATGTTGACACTTCAGAAAATGACAGAAAATCATAGTAGTCAACATTTGAAGTGGATCAAAAAAGTTAATCAAAGTTGTCCTAAGACAAGAACGTGTATTGTTCAAAATTCATGAATAACTTTGATGAAAGGTTTTGATCAAATGTTGACAAATGTATAGGTGAAAATAAGCAGGCATGAGAGAGAATCTAAATGCTAGGAAGTTTAAAACACAAGGTAACAGAACTAAGCAAACTCATACAACGACGGACAAACCACGAGTGAAACATAAGCACTATACACAGACAAACGATCTAGACAAGATCACAAAGGGGCGTGGTTAAATGGGAAACACCTGGGGAACTAAATCAACATGAAAAACTTCAAAGCAAAGCACATGACAGGAAATAACATAAAGTCCACAAGCGCACAGCCTGGGGATATTTGACACCATAGTTTAAATATGGAGATTACACAGAAAGACATTGAGAATAAAGCAAAACTAAGGAGAAAGGACAAAAAGACCCTCCACTACCTGTAAAGTTGTAAATTGCAATGCAGGTGCATGTAATGTGCATTTGTGGAACTTTTTCATAAACCGTGCTGCATGTTATGAGTAAAAAGACGAGCAATATAAATGTGCAGGGTGGCCTTTGCTGTGTGACTCCATGTGAGTACAAAATCACAAGGTCAGAGTAAATGGGAGCCAAAGGTACAACCCCAAATCCAGAGAAGTTGGGACATTTAGTCATTCCCGATACCCTCGCCTATTACCAATTCAATTATTGTGGACTGTTTCAAAACAGTTTAATCTGGATATTCTATAAGCTTTCCACTTAGTTTGCCACTGTCCCAACTTTTTGGGAGTGCTGCAGCCATCAAAATAAAAACTTGGGGTTGTAATAGCAAAATAAATAAACATTTTGAATGGGCAAAAAACAAACAAAAAGGCAGGCAAACATGATCTTTATTAAAAGATCTTTATTCAAAGATCAGGTTTAAATGCACAGCACTGAGTTTAATGCCAAACAGCTGGATGAAAAGCCCACATCATTTCATACGAGACATGACCCCTTATCCACATAAATAAAGCTGTAACACAGTAATGGTGTCTGTCTACTGAATTACCTGCTAGCACAATACCTATAATGCATTCAAGAGGAAGCATATTCCTTCCCTATCTTTATGGTCAAACAGGAGACATTCATTTTGACAGGTATTCGAGTGAACTTGGCTGATAAAAATGCCATTCATGTTCAGCTCTAATTCTCCACAAACCTGCAAAAATCAGCAGTCTCTTAGCTTTCTCCAGCATAGAAATCTGAGCTTCAGAAAAGAGACCTGAAATCAGCAGGCGACCGAAGAAATAGTGACTGTCAAAAGCCTCCCCGTAGAAAACCAGATTCTGCTTACTGCGAGTTGAAGTCTTTATTACATATTTTTTGGAGCTTTCTTTATACTCTTCAAATAGGGTTACTGCAACCCTGGCAGAGTGACATTGAATAAGTTTGTGTTTTCAGCATCATTGCAACATGCTGTAGTCTTCTGTGTCATAATGATCCTTCAGATATCATCATTCTAATACTGATTTGGTCAAATGTCTTTTGGTGCCATAACCATCAGTACTTATTTTGTTGATGTATGTCAAATTGAAATTTTGAAGCTGTCTTTTTTACATTTTTAATTATTATTATTTTAATTTTTTTTGGCCATTTGGCAATTTTGATTCTTCAGTAGTGCTTTTTGCTATTGTGCCTTCGACTTTAAGCCATTAACCAGCAATATATTTACTATATAATTCTATTATATATACTTTATTGTATATAATTAGGCACATAACTTTTTCTCGTCTGTCTGTCAAAGCGCTTGAGCAAAATATTGTTGGTATGGCTAACCTACCTCTTCAGCAAATGCGACTTCTGTCTGCCAGCACCTTTTCACCCCACTGACATTTGTGGCCATGGCTTCTATGGACCAATCTTTTGAGCATATCTTTGTTCTACAATATGGACAGTCATATTGTACACACACATAGTTTCAAATGTGACCCTGGATCACAAGCCAGTCATAAGTAGCACAGGTATATTTGTGGCAATAGCCAACAATATATTGTATGGGTAAAAATTATAGATTTTTCTTTTATGCTAAAAAACATTAGGATTTTAAGTAAAGATCATGTTCCATGAAAATATTTTGTACATTTCCTACCGTAAATATATAAAATATTTATATATGAATGCAGCACAATTGCAAATATAAATGGACACTTTAAAGGCGATTTTCTCAATGTTTCGATTTTTTTTCACCCACAGATTCCAGATTTTCAAATAGTTGTATATCCGCCAAATATTACCCTATCAATACACCAATGGAAAGCTTATTTATTCAGCTTTCGGATTATGTATAAATCTCAATTAAAATTTGACCCATGTGACTGGTTTTGTGGTCCAGGGTCACAAATGGTAACAGCGGACCCAGACACACCTGGCAGTGGATCAGCACAGAGGCTGAATAAACTCTTATTTGGCTGCAAGCCGGAGTGGCCTTTTTGCTCTTTCTGATGAAAACATGCTCGTCTATTCTCATCAGTGCCCCAATGAGTTCTAAATATGCTTTTGACTAAGCATTGTCATGGTGACAGACCTTCAGCAGCCAGCAGGCTTTTCAGTGGGGTACGCAGACATCATTCTCTAATCAGATTATTCTCATCAGTCAAACTCATTTGCTTTGTTTGCACCGAAATTGGAAAAGCTAGCTGAAATTAAGTAAACAAACAGAACACACACACACACACACACACACACACACGCACGCACACGCACGCACATAAACGCACGCACGCACACACGCACGCATGTACGCGCACACAGCAGATAAAATATATGAGATGCGAATAGACAAATACTTTTTGATATCGCATGTGTAAAATATTGTCACAGTCTGATTACACAGACTCAAGATTTGACATGTACAACTATCATAGTCTCATCGCCGCCATGACGCAGTCGTGGAGCACATAATCTTGGTCGTGCTGTGAGAAAAGAGCCGTATCATCTCACAGGTCCTCTGCATTACACCAAGGAGGTTTATCTCCTCCTAAAGATGATGAGAAGAGGATTCTGGGAGCACAACTGGGACATGGCAGCCAACCATATGAGGCTTCTCTGTGTGAACAGATCCATAAATAATGCATATCCTAAGACATCTGAGGAAATTTGCCTCTCATCCAGCGCAAATGAACCGAGACTCTTTAATACAGCAGAACATATGTTTTATTTAAAAGTTCACGTGCATGTTTAAATGCAAACGTAGAAGCATTTTGTGTAAGAACGTTGACTTGAGTATGCCTGATTTTGAGTGCGTTTTTAGCTTGTTTTTCTCAACTGCAAAGCCCCAGGATGCTGTGTCTTCCTGATACTTTACAGCCCATGCTGCGTAAGATTGAAAATAAACCCCATTGGATGCAAGTGTTAAAATGTGGATCCACTGCTGTGGACGGCAGTTTCTCGAGTCACAGATCTGTGCAGGCGGCCTCTAGCCCTGAAGCACTAACAGATTGCGGACGTAATTTAGTAACAAAGGGGACTTATAGATTTGTGAATCACACAGAGTGACAGCCGCTTGCTCTGAGTTTGGCTGGTGCTCTATTTTAATGCATATTATTTACATAAATTCCCCCCTCTTTTTGCAACGTTTGGCTTTGTGCCACTCAGTGCATTAATCATTGATCTTGAAAGTTTGGGAAGAGCCCAAGCTTTATGTTACTCTTCAGTGGAACAATAAAACTGCAAAAGCCATGTCCCTGAATGGCACTCCATATCCATGCCAAATTATTATAGTGTATGTGGTGGAAGAACAGCTCCAAGCTACAAGTATAAATTGAGTGCTAAAAATCCAGCCAAAGCAGGTTAAGAGGGGTTTCATCAATCCAAAATAGGTGCTAAAACATTAGCTGTGATGGGGCAATTGTTGTGAAAACAGATGGGATTGACATAGATGGTTATTTACACCATCTCTGGTTCTATTTGAAAATCATTCGATTGGGTCATTTACCTGTTGCGGTAGTGTGGTAGCTGAGACTCTGGTCATGCAGATCTGCTGTAGCACTGATACAGGATTTTCACATTGCGCCTAACCACAGGTTATCCTCGTTCTAAACACGGTGGGTAATTAAACATCTCACACTTGTAATTAGAATTGTAGTTAGAATGCTAGATGTCTGTTCACATGTATAGAGCGCTTCAGGAATGACGTCAAAACCCCGGAAGAGTAATTTACCACTGATTTTCCTGTCTGACTGTCCCTGTCTTAAAATTGGAAAGAAAGCATAGCTTATTGGCTAGCTGTCTTGGTAATTTGCTATTTAACAAACAAACAGTTTCATCAAACTGATCAATGTCTTTGGCCCTATTTACAACTAGTATTAAGATGCAAGTTGGTTAATTTGATTACACGTGGACGACGGCAAATACAGATGGAAATGGCGTCTAAAACGTTTTGAGCTTCGTCCACTGTAGACGAAAATGCATTAGACTGGATTGCATTCATAGTGTAAACGCTCATGTGGTTAAATGTGTTCGAACACCCGCAAAAGACTGCCTACTTTCCGCCTACTGACCTAATGGGAAGAGCGCTAGCAAGAGGGGATTTAAACTGTGCTGGCTGGAGATCCACGTTTGGTTTGAAGATGAAAAACGTACCAAGCACAATGTTCTCTCAGCATTCATGATTTCTAACACGCACTCACATTTCGGTGCGGCTGTCAGAGCAGAAACAAAAAGCTGCTGCTCTCCGTATGCTTTTCCGACGTCTCCGTGCCCGTGGACGTTTATATGTAATTTGCGCAAGCTTATTTTGTCCATTCGATCGAAAGATCTGAAAAAACCCCCATACATTTACCCGCCCATTAGTCTCAGCCTCAGACGTCATGCCCACAGACCGCTGGCTGAACATCTGATGCATACTGTATGGCTCAGTTAACTGGAAATCAAACAAATCTTCTTCGTCATCTGATTGGTTGAATTCTACAGGTTGTCTGGGAGACGTGTTCCTCATGGAAGAAGAACCCCGTTGTTTTTACAACTGTGACCATGAGCGCTTATCAGGATACACATGCTGGATTTTCTAAAGTATGTGTTTGTGGCATGGACTCTTTAGATACGTCCAATAGTTAAACACACCAGTCTGTTATTGTAGGGACATCGGAGTTAGATTTTCACGTCTCTAAACATGACGTGTTACAAAACGAACTGTGATTAGTTGCTTTACATGTCAGTCAGATGGCCTCTGGGTGGTCCTTGGCCAATGAACAAGGACAGAAGTGGTTGAAAGTGGACAAAGGTGACGGATTAAAACACCAGGTGTAAATGGGTATGTGTTTCCCTCATCTACTTGTGATCCAATTGACCAAAACATATCTTAATACCATGTGTAAACAGGGCCTTTGATAAAGATAAATACCATGGAGGGTTAATTGGAAGTCATTCTGAAGGTTTTAGATCTTTAAATGTTAAAAGACAAAAATGTGCTAATACGGAAGTCAGGGAAATCCATCCTAATTTGAGACATTTGTTAAGACTCTAATGGCAATAATTGTGCAGTTTACATTTCATGTTTGCCATGTTAAGCGAAATAATATAATATTATAAATTAACTTTAAACAAATTATAAATATTATTCATTTTTACAGCATTATAGTAAATCATTATGCATCTATTTTTATTATATTATGTACGAGTAGAAAATAGGCTTACACTGTACGTGGCACGAACAAAACAGAATAAAATCCCAAATCGTTAATTTATTTGTGTGATAATTAATCATCAAAATTCATAATCATGACAGGCTTAGTTGCAAAAGCATCAATGATTTTAATGATATTAAGGTGGAATGACTGCACATTGAATTACCACTTACTAACAAAATTGCAATTATCACAGATGTGACCTGTGATATATTTAACAGAATTAGAGAATTTTACAACAATGCAGCACCTCATCATATAGTGACTGATCTGAGACACATTGTTATTGTTGAACCTGATGCAAAAACTTTTTTTCTCTCCCTTTTTTTCCAGATCCAAAACTGTATCCTTAGAAACACTGTAGCTCCAACATAGAGTTGTTGGAGTCAGAGTCTGACAAGAGTTCCCACTTTCAGGTAAGATTTTCTGTTTGTATCTGTACGTGTGTGTTTTTGAGGATTAGTTGACCCAACAGTCTTTGACGCCAGTTGAACTCAGCCAGACTTTTATACCTCCCTTCTATAAATACAGAACAAGGGCTTGCCCTTCATTGAGCTTTATTATATGTGACTTTTGCTTTTACACTCTTTAAAATCTAGAAACAATACATATTATGGCAATAGCTCAATATTTGTTTATTTGCACGAACATCTAGGGGTTTTACCATCATGAAAAGGAAAAACAGCGGCCTCCAGAAATGTCAATTTTACCCCCATTTCAAAAGGGAACTTGCAGGTTTATTAGAGTTGGTGGCCTGTGATTGCCTTTTAATGAGAGAATGACTGGGAGTGAGAGATAAGGAAAGTTCAGACTAAGAGGTCCTTGGTGGGATTAGAATAATCATCAAAACTGCCATGTCTTTAAAAAATCCACAATAGGACATGGCAGCCCAGCACACTTCCCCCCTCTCTGCAGCCCAACCTATTTGCATTCCAGCGCAATGGTCCAGTGGATGCTCGTGAATATAGAATTTGTTCTCTTGTTAAAGACCCACCATGATTGAGGCAGGAAAAGGAAAACTGTGCCTGCAAAGGAAAGAAACTTAAATGTCACTACTGTGACAAGATTAATTATCAGTTTAGTCATGTAGCCAATATTTAATTCACCTTTATGATGAGCTGATATAGTTTGCCTTTTGTAGAATGCTGTCTTAGAAATATAAAAGACTGTCACATTACATGACCATTATATTTGAAATATATGTCCTATTTATTGGGCAATACACCATTTTGTAGGTGCCATTCATTGTTGAAGTGTATTGGAAATAAACCCATTTACATTCGAAAGAAAGACATTTTCTTTAAGTAAATTTCACTCTTAATGGGTCATCATGTTGAATAAGTTGAGGTTGAAGGAGTTAAACAATCTGACAGCAACTCTTTACTTTTCAGGTAAAATGACAAAAGGCAAGTGTTGTGTTTCCAATTGATTTCTTTTCCCCATTACCATTTGCTGATGGCGATCTGGTGGACTTCTGCCAGTTTAAAAAAGCAGGTCTGAACACGTCGACTGACATATTGATCCCATGAGCGGGTCTGTGTAGTTCAAGAGCAGCCAATGGCAGTGACCGCACTGAACATGTACTCATTTCTCATGGCTCATGTTTCGTTTTTGGAAACATCATGCTTTCAAGTGATTTTAGGGGATCAAGAAGTGGAAAAGCTTGTTCTGCTGTCTTAGATGTGCTACTCAAAATCTCAGAGGACACTGGGTTGTTGCTCATTTGGAAAAGATTTCCAGAGAGATTTCTAATGGAGTCTTTTTTTAGGACTCAAGCTGCGAGTCATTCAGTAATTTACACCCATTGACAAAATATTAAAGTCCACAAATAGTTTCTGAATCAAATAAATCAATTGAAATGATTATTCAGCCATAATTTTCAGCCAAACCTCAAAAATTCATCTCAGATAATTTGGAAGTGTTTTGGAGCACGTCTGGGTGACAAGCCCAACCTTCAGGGAAAAAGGATTATGTTTCTCTGCCGTAAAGCATTCTGACATTCAGAATGATATTAAACTTCAATGGACTCAGATCAAGGTTCACCGATCATTCTTTCAGGCGCTGAATCCATTATTCAAGGTTAGAGATGCTGTTTACTGAAATGAAAATGGGCTGCATCTATTATACATTCACATTACACTCAAAGCACAAGTGGGGCTTTCTGTTTGTTAGAAGTAATGTATGGTTTGACAATACAAAGATGCAGAAATTGTATATGAGATAAAACTACACTGCATTTACATGGCTTTCAAGATGCTAATTATGGAACATTACACAAGTGATCACCAGTGATACATACACAACTTATGTACACTGCTCAGAACTTAGTGCTTTCCTCTTTATGAAGACGGATAGTTCACCCAAAAATTACTCAACCTCATGCTGTTACAAACATGTATGATGTTATTTGCTTCTGTGGAACATCAAGGAAACATTTTTGACATTTTTACACAGTTTTTGACATACAACAAGGCACTTCAACTCTAATTCACAGCTTATCAAGGTGTTCAGAGTTACTTGCAAATTACAAAAGATTGGTTAAAGTGGGTGGGTTTAGTACTTAAGTCTGCAGGACACTGCCCAGACAGCAACATAGTGTTGGCCCAGATCCAACCCTCATCTGGTACACATGGAATCCAACACTATGGGCCCTATTTTAACGATCTGAAACGCAAGTGTCAAAGCGCAAGTAACTTTGTGGGCGGGTCTTGGGTGCTGTTGCTATTTTCCCGGCGGCATAAATGCCTCTTGCGCCCGGCGCAAATCTAAAAGGGGTTGGTCTGAAGTAGCTTCATTATTCATAGGTGTGGTTTGGGCGTAACGTGAACTAAACCAATCAGAGTGTCCTCTCACATTCCCTTTAAGAGCGGGCGCGCTTGTTCCAACGCGGATTGCTATTATAATGGGGGATTTGCCAGGCTCACGCCAGGAGCGATTCACAGCCGAGGAGCCCTAATTTACCGACGTGCGTCTGTGGAGGGAAAAGTCCGCTGTGCGCAGGTGCAAAATAGGAATGATACATGCGTCGGTGTACAAAGTCAATTGCGCTGGGTGCAAGATAGGGCCCTATATGTTGCTGTCTGGGGGGCCCTCTTGGACTGAAGTGGAAGAGCTCTGTCAAATAATGACAGTTCATTGTAACCAACTGTAAAACTAGACATATCAACATTAAAAGTGGGCCACACAAGTTATGCACTTGATACATTTGAATGGAAGTATGGAATAAAAGATGTAAAGCCTTTGTGTGTGGATATCAGATATGGCACATTTGCTGGAAAAGATAAGCCAGCGATTTTACAATTTAAGGTCGCTATGAAAGTGGTGACAGATCTTTTCTTCTGTTTTGTGACACATCCAAGTGTAACGTATTATCGAAAAAAGGGGAAAAGAAATGTAGGGCAGGAACTTGGGTCTGTCCATCGGTTGTCGGTTGGATTTTGAGATGTGGCTGTTGTATACTTAAAAATAAATGTGAGCTTGCGGTCGATATTGGAGGGACAGGGTTTAAGTGAACTTAAAATGATTCAAGAAGTCCCGTATACGTCACTAGGGAGAAGACTATTGTTTTCACCATAAGATGGAGTTATGACATTTTGAATAAACATTACAACAGGGGTGTCCAAACTCAATCCTGTAGGACCACTGTCTTGCAGAGTTTAGCTCCAACTTGCCTCAACACGCCTGCCTAAGTTTCCAGTATGCCCAGTAAGACCTTGGCTAGCTGCTTCAGGTGTGTTTAATTGGTGTTGGAACTGAACTCTGCTGGACAGTGGCCCTATAGGAGCATAAAAAGGCACAAGTTGTATGTAGCAGTTTTATGTTTGGAACATTTTGGGGTTAACAATCTCTTTAAATTTGTACCTTAGAAGAAGTGCCTCAAACAAACTCTAGCCATGACAATCATAATAAACAAAACTGCCTTCAAGTGAGAGTCCTAACCTGCTGTTCTTTCCGTGTGATGTATAGTTGGATTTGTAACAGACTGGAGGTCAGCTGGGACTGTCCTGCTTGGCTGTTCCTGCTCCCCTCTCAACAGTGACAACCAAGGCTCCAGTGTGACTGTAATCCATTCATCCGTCATCCCGTCTCACTCCATGTGCACCACCATACATCTCTCCGCTCTCTGCGTTACTCATTTAACTTCACCATCCATCTTACGCTGGCAACTTTCTCCTTCTACGCCCAACACGAACACTGGCCAAGTGATCCTGTCTGATTCACCCACTGTAGACGGAGTGGAGTGCGCCTTCATTTTAACTTTTGATTCACCACACATAGCGTTTAGTGATTTCCCTCTCAGAGAGGAGATTTGGGTGAGATCAAAGGCTGTGCATTAACATGGCTGGGATTCAACGGTGAAGGGCGCCTTTGTAGGTCAGAAGTAAAATCATGAGCGCATTAGCGTGATTCGTACGCATCACCGTGGCGGTGGAGGAGAGGAGGCAGGGGATCTATCTTTGTCACTGCAATGATGAGCCCGTGTGATTATCAGGCCTCCGCTCTCCGCACAGACCGCAGAACACTGGGAGAAGCTGATGAGCCAACTTACAAACACAATGCTCTTTTCTCTCTCTTTCACATGTGTACGTAAGCATGCCCGCTCTCTCTTTTGGTCTATCACTCCATCACTCCCACTCACATCTGCCCCCTTGTAGCAAACAAATAAAAACAAATCACACCTCTTACAGAAACCCCGCGCCATGAAATATGAAAACTGTGATTTACTCACATTTTTGTAGCTCCAAACTCTTTCTTCTGTAAAAGACATAAGGAGAATGGTTTGAATCCTCTTTTCCAATCAATTACAATTAAACAGGGACAAAATTCACAATTATGACAAAGATTTGAAATTATTACATACTGCAGATTTGTGCAATAATTATGACTTTTTGTAACAGTTTTGACTCATATTGACTCAGTTCATCTCATAATGACGTAGTACTTCATAATAAAAAAGGTCAACATGTCAAAATTTGGACAAAAGTCAAAATTGTGACATAAAAAGGTAATCATTTTAACATAAAATTAAACAAAAGTCATAATTATGGCAAAGATCTTCAGTGTGTCAATTTTTTTTAATGAATTTCATCCTGTTCACATAAACGATTTGTTTTATTCATTCAATTCGTTCAACTCACTGACTCAACAATCCAGTCAGCTAATGGCTGATAGCCTATATATAGTACAGTGCTTTTGCTCTTTTTTTTTTTTTAAATTGAACTCTTCTAACCCTAGTAATTGCATGGAAAAGTAGGCTATGGGGTATTATATGATCTAAAGGGAGATGACTTTCTGTCATGTTTCATGTATGTTTGCTTCTTCAGACCATGTTGATCCATCCACCATGTACCGCGTTGCCCCGAGCCATTCTGTCTCTCAATGATGGGATGGTAATGTCAGATCAGACCCAGATCAAATATTCTGCCCCCTTTACTATTCATGATTAATATCAATCTCGGAACCGAGAAGCTTAGGCAGGAGACTGCATGTCACTTAAGATATCCTTTGCTTGTATTTTTCATAGTACATCACTGCTGCGGGTAATATATGCATGAATGTTTGTGTCTGTATTTTATTGAAAACCTGGACGTGATGCTGGATGGTCTGAGAACCTCTGCTCAGATAAAAGCGGCTGTGACTGACTGGGCTATGACTTGATTGTGCAGACAAAAAGAAGAGAGATAGATTGATGGGAAGTAATACAATTCACAGGGAGGAGTGTGTGAGAAAATAGCAAAGAAAGGAAAAGAAAGAGCGTGGGATTGAGGCACAGTGGCAGGTGTCATGGATCCTCTCATGGCGTCTCACACACCCACACTGCGCCTTCATTATGTATGCTGTTCAGGCCCACACAATCACACACATTACAATGCCACAGTCACAGTGTGGGCAATCAAACAGCTCAGGCTATCCGGAAGCATACTGCTATTTTAGACTGCCTTCAAATTGAGGTTTTCTTTTATACTGGATGCTTTTCAAGTCTTTTTGATTAGATGATGTCAAAGAAGTTATTGCAGAATGCAGGGCCCCAGATTAAGAATACTTGTACAACCGTCAGTTCCGGTCCTTGAATCTGATTGGCTGAGCTGCATTCCAAGAGTGACTTTTCACTGTTTGTATCACTTCGCTTATATGTTTGCAAGTTCTACAGACAAGCGAAAAGGACTGTTCATGGATTAGTGGAGGGAATTTTCAGTGACTTCGGTGATGAGTGACTATGAGTGAGATATTAAAAAAAATAAACTAATTAGTTCAAAATCACTGATTCATTCAGGAATGATTTCTCTCAACTGACATGTTCAAATACACTGATTCATTCAGGAACAAAACAAGACTGTATTTATCAGTAAGCCACTGAATCATTCTTTCAACCGATTTGTTCAAATTATGCTGATTCATTCTGAAATTAAACAAGAAAAGCGGCAAAAAATTTGAATAAGTAATTATTCAACGACCGCTAAAAAAAGTATGTTCTATGTAGTATGTGTGTGTACAGTATGAATGTAATCTGGACGCACTACATTCGCCATGTTGTCATTATCATATGACCAGTGTCAGTTATGTCGCTTAACTGCCATTCACAAATCCTCTCCAGTGGCCTCATGGGATAGTAAAGTGTCTATCAGAATCTCGCTGGAAGTAGTAGGTCATCCGGGTACTTTTTGCCTATTCTTTTATGAGCATTGTGAATTCAGACATATAGCTACTTCTTTTGTCACATACTGTTTTTCGCCTACTATAGGGAAGTATTCGATTTCGGATGCAGCCAATGTCTTTATCAGTAAGCCAATGAATCATTAACTACACTGATTTGTTCGAATACACGAATGAAACTAGACTGTCTTTATGAGTGAGCCATTGAATCATTCACCTTAAGCAATTCTCTCCAAAACGCTGGTTAATTCAGTAACACCAGTACTTTGTGTTGCTTGAAGACTTGATTATTATTCTGTGGCTTTGTATGGAATTATTTCCATTGACGGAGCAAAAAAAAATAAAGTAACTGACAATTTTTGCTTCTAAAATGTCAGTTACTCAAAATAACTTAGTTAATTTAACTGTTGCACCAAAATCACTCTTCAAATCATGCTATTTTTCCGAATATCAACATGGTTATTTACATGTGTCACTGCTTGTTGAAAATAAAGATTAATGAAGAGGATCTAAATGCAGCTAGACTTTATTTACACAGGAACTTGAAAAAGCACTAGGCAGGAACATAATCAACTAAGCTAAATGTGATGACAACAGACAAATAACTGTGATGAACACAGAGCTTACACTGAAACAAACCGATGAACTAAATGAACATTAATAACCCACGAGTAACCATAATGATGAACACAAAGGAAACTGATCTAGAAACAGTGAAAACCAACTGAAAAAAAAATCAAACACATAAAAAGAGACATAACCCTAACAACACAGTTTCATTATTGCTTATTTTTTTTCAGATTTTTTTCCATGTGTTGCAAAGAACAGCAAACACAGCTATACCTGCCAGCAACATGAACAAACACACGCACACGTATACGCACACACAATTATTCTTTTTATTTGATTTTTTTTCCTCAGTGGCCTAAAGCATATCCTTTACTTTAGAAAGTAATGATGTACTGGAAGATCAAGGAAGTTAAGGAGGTTAACTTGTGTCACCCACCTCTGGGGAAATAAGAGACAAACCCAGATTCCATTGCCTGGCTGCAGCTTGCCATGAACAAACGATTCATTTTCTCCAGTGTCACGGCGGATTATAGGACTATGCTGAAAATGCCACATCTGACACTTTGCACAGTATGCCAGCTTTTAGAATAAACTGTCCTACATGGAAATAGAGCAGAACTGATTATAAATCTGATATGCAAATAAAGACATTCAGTCACAACAGAGGCCTGCCTATCACGTGGAGGAATTACACTACAAATCATCTTGACAGAATTTCACAAATGAGTCTCCGGAGCACAAATCTTAAAGAAAGAAAACAAACTTCAGTTATTACTAATGCATCTCTATAGTGTAGCTGAGGGATCCTGAAGGAACTGAAACAGACATGTGATCATTGAAGTTTCAGCACATATATGTTTGTTTGTGAACAATATTGGCTACAGCTGTGACTTGGTTATTTTTTTATGCATGCCAGATTTATCATCTGCTCAAGAATGCAGTTGTAGTATGATTTAGATCTCTGTATGCCTTGATGAGACTTTAAATATGATGTATGGCATCACACCAAAGTCAAAAATGAGGGAACAAACACCTGTTTCTTTGTTCCACATTTTGTTAATATCTCCATAATGAGAGCCATGAGGCATCCCAATTAACTCCTTCCGTTGTTTCTGCAGGGGAGCTCAAATTGACAAAGATTAAAGAATGAATAATTCCTAAAATGAATAGGTTCGAGGCGACATGTGCCAACTAGTTAAACATCAGTGATTATGTGTGGAATGCACCTGTAGGTAATTAAAATACTCTACAGTGAGTCAAGCTCTAGAGATCAGTGGGAAATACATTAAACACCAATCTTTCAGAGATGACCACTTATCAAGTAATGAATGAATAATCACCCTGCTTTTAAGCAATCATTGTTTATGTAAAATAGCAATAAATATTTTTCTAATTTGAATACATAAAAAAAAAAAATCACACCTCATGCCTATTTACGACTACAAATATGGTCAAATGTAATTTATTTCCCATTGTTGAAAAGCCCAGACTCTTGATGATTGTGGTTAGAAAAGTTTTATTCATTATTGATTGAATGTATTTTCCAGTAAAATTTCAACCACATCTCTCCTGTATGATAAAAAACAAAACAAAACAATAAGATCCCAAATAAAATGCTAAAGTTTGTGAAAAAGTCAAGAAGTAGGTGAGCATGAAGAATACATTTTGCATTAAAATACCCCCAAAATAAGAAGTATCAACATTGTTATAGCAGAAACACAAAGACTCTCAAAGACCAGGTTTCTTTCTAACTAATCAAAATCATCATCCTTATCAGTGAGAATATCCGTCAGTAGAATATGCTTCAGCAATGTGTAAAACACCAGTTCAATCAACTCTTCAAAATCTCACAGCGGTATAAATGGTAAATGTCTCACTTGAACTTTACAAATCTTTTACTGCTTATAAAATACTGCTCTCACACGAGGCCATAAAGGACCGCAGTGCTCTGTGCCTAATAAAATACGTCAAGAAAACGGAAAGAAATAGCCAGAGAAATACAAGAGTTTCGATGGCCACACAGTGTGTCATGTTTCGCGGTACAATGGCAGTGTGCAGGGGAAGGCTGAATAGGTAGAGCTGGAAGCCATGTTCTGAAAGCCTGCAGTCATGAAGCCAAGAGCTCTGAAAGGTCAGCTTGACCCCAGGAGCCGATCAATGATATCTCCACAAACATCATCTCATGAGGAGCCTTGTTGCACAGTGTGTCTATAAGACAGAACAGCCTATGTTTGGATATTGTATGCCTAGCTGATCTGCTTTCTTTTCTTAGTTTGTTCTATTAACAGAAAACAACTTAAAAGGATAGTTTACCCCCCCCCCCCCCCAAAAAAAAATCTCATAATTTATTAACCCTCATGTCGTTCCAAACCTGCATGACATCCTTCTGTGAATATCAATGTTTTTGTTAATACAATGAAAGTCAATGGGGTCCAAAGTCACATTATATTCATATGGACAAAAAAATAAATAAAAAATAAATGTCACACTTGTGTGTGTGTTCCACAGAGGAAAATGTCATACGAGTATCACTTGGAACGACATGGGGGTGAGTAAATGATGATAATTAAAATTTTTGGGTGAAGGGGAATTGAGGAGGGCAATTTGTTGAATGGATTTAAATATAGAGTCACACTTTTAGCATTATCAAATTAGCCAAATATGTAAAAAAACTCAATGATGGGCATTTGGATTTGGTGGAAATCTCTGGATATTCCATGCCGGCCTAATTGTAGGTCAACGAATCATTAGCAAAATATCATAATAAGTCCCTTTTTGTTACAGCACCACCATTCAAGAATAATTTCACATAATGCATACTCAATGGCTTCACCTTAATGAGACTCAGTGGTTTGTGTTGGGGACAAACTAGCTCATTTGCCCATAACTGAGGTCAAATTTCCCTCCTTCCTGGGAGAGCTCACAATGAAGTGGCAATCAAAACATGTGGCGGCTCGCTCCCAGGTCTCCGATGAGGTATGGTGCCTGAACCGAGGCGTAGCAGCTATGCAAGGTCCATGAGGTGGGGAATCACAGAGCAAGATTATCAACAAGTTCATTTCAGCTATGTTCTACCAATCGACAACAAATCAAATGTCCCTCGCTCAGTTTCAGATTTACATCAGAGTATTTACACTATCGACAGGTGAGCTGATATGTTTCTTCAATATGCAGGGATGGAGAGAAATAAGCAAAGTTGTTTACGGGGCACTGGATCCATCTTAATGAGTAAGATCTGGCTCATTAGCTTACTTTAACTCTTTTCTAGTAAGTGTAAGGTAAAGGAACTTACAGAAATGCTGTATTTGTCATATCATAGAACATTTCTGTGCAAAAATAACAAAACATCTCCGGGAGCTAATCCTTGTAAAGAAAATCAAGTTAGAGACAACATAGCCGAACACTGATATGAACTAAAATATTGCACACTCAGACAGAAGTAAACAGGTTTATAATATTGGCACATCGCGAGTGTCGAATCAGACACGTGACTTCTCTTTTTTGTTTTTTTAATTCATGACATAAACGAACAATTTCCCCCCCCCAAAAGAGTCCCACAAGCTTGTTATTGCAGCACATTTCCCCCCTTTTTTAAAATGTTTCGTCTTTCTTTAGAAAAGAGTTTTATTGGTGGCTATTCACTGAGAAGAGTCTTCGAGTGCATTTTGGCAGTACAGTGCGTCTGTTGCGGGCGGGCAGACAGACATAGGGGCAGACGGCAGGTGAACGGGAGGTCCGTGCGTTACATGTGACGCGTGCCGCTCCGTCAAGATGGTCACATGCCAGAGGCTCCCAGGCCCATGCTGGCCGCGTGGCTCATGCACGGCAGCGTCTGCACAGCTTTGGGGAAGTCATGTGTGACGATCCGCCCGTTCTCCCCACCGCTACCATTCCCACTCATCCTGGTCAGCGTGGAGCAGCGCATGGCGTCGTTGATGGATTGCTGGGATGGAGATACAACAGCGTTAGACAGGAAAATGGGAATGTTTGAAAGATGCTCAATTTTAGTAGGATGATGATTTAAGCATCTGCCTAATGGAGAATGCACATAAAATGTTTTGTCATGACTGGATAATTAGTTAGACAGCATTTGTGAGGTACATGCCAACAGATTTCCATCTTTTGGGTTTCCTGACTTAATTGATCAGCATGATGGCCTGGAGGGCGCGACACAACGCCTTTAGCAAAGCAAAAAGATGAAACACTAATGAAACTTTTCTGATAATTATGCATTTCAGGAAACAATCCAATATTAGCGATATTGCTATAATAAATAACAATAGTAGCACTTTATTCCACTTGAAAAACTACTAATTCCACAACATACGCTCATTGAAAAAATGTGCATCTACCTAATTTTTTGCAAAAGTCATACCTATACATACAATTACCCTCAGTTAAAATGAACCCCACACAGCAACATAAGGGGCTTTCGCACCAGAGGAACCTTTTCAAAGTTCCTAAAACTATTGGCGGAAGAACCCGGATTTTGGCGTGTTCGCACCGCAGAACTAGGAACAATTTTAGTAGGAACTCCTTTTGGAGGAAGTAATTTAGCTCATACTTCAGAGTAGGGTCTAATCCAGCACTATAGGAACTATTATGTGACGTTAGTGTACGCTGATTGGCCGAACCCAACACCAGCACCCGCCATTTAAAAAAAAAAAGCTTTGTAAACAGATTATAGCCTATATATTTACTCCAAAAACTAACTCTACGAACATGGAAAACAGTGATAGATGGGTCTCTTAACCTTTACATTAAAGAGCAAATCCAACTCTTTGAGGGGACCAAGCCAAACATGATTATGTATTTCTGCTCAGCTAGCAACACTGGACATCAACCACACTGCATACGCTAATAACTTTTCATTACTGTCTACTTTCTATATATAATAGTTATAACGTATTAGAAAGGACTGTTAGACAGATAATGAACTAATGAACAAGGAGAATGCGAGCACTGTGTGGCTCTGGCTGGCCGGCGTTCTCAGCGCCATCAAAATAAAGGTACGCCGTGCTGTCGAAAAAAAAGTCACAACAACAAGCGTTGCTTACGTCACTTCAGAGTTCTTACTGGCGGTGCGAATGCAACCAGGAAAACGTTCCTAAGGGAACCATTAGTTCTCAGGGAAAGACGCTGGTGGCTAGTTCCTAGAACTACTCGGTGCGAAAGCCCCTTTAGTGTCGGCCCAGATGCGGCCCACGTCTGGACCGTGTGGAATCCATGTGTACCAGATGTGAGCCGGATCTGGGCCGACACTATGTTGGTGTCTGGGACACTACTGGCAGTAAAACAACTTTTATTCCTTTTTAAACATATTATGATTACAGTGGCAGATTATCGATTAATAAAGACTAATTGGTTCCTTGCACTTTTTACCATAGTGCATGATTTGTAAACTAATACTTTTTTATGTTCATCACATAATGAGCTCCATAGGGCTTTTTTTGAAGGTAGTAAACTGGCTTGGTCGCTCACCTGGTACAGCATTGCGCTTGCGATGTGGAGCACTCGGGTTTAGCATTTCACTTTGAAAGTGTTGCATGACATGCAAGCAGCGATGTAATATAATTTAGCAGAAATGTCGCCACAGGCACGTTGTTTCCCATGAGCCTGTGTTGCAATTCCATGCTGTGCTACCCATAACTGTACTGAGCACTCGGTTCACAATGATTCGCTATGTGAACGACCCTTATTTGCATTAAAGATGTGTTGTGGGCTAATGCTGTTGTGTTGTCAATTTTTAATTGCTTTGCTGCTGTCGTTGCATTGTGCCCCCAAGGACCACCGTATTTAGGCCCTCAAAACCAAAGCTGACACTGTAAAGCATCTCTGACATGTGGGTAGACAATAAACAGTCTTGATAGGCGTGTAACACGAGCTTAATTTGCTACGGTGGTGAGGAAGTGAGAAATGTCATCGTTTTATTGCTGCTGTTGTGAAGAGCAATCCGCTATTGTAGTCACAGCCAGTGGGCCTGAAACCAAGGCTAATGATGTGTCCCTTTAAATCGCATTTTTCCAATCTAGGAATGATTTCATTGCCCTACACTAACGCTTTGGGGGATGAAGCTATACGCCTGATGCAGACTAATTAGTTTGCCCATAATGACTCAGATTCCCGCTCGCCTAATATGAAAAATGGACAGCTGTGAAATGTGACTCCTGTCAATTGAATTAACAAAGCAAATCTATATTAATCTGTGCTATTATAGCATTACACGAGTGTGTAATACCCAGCTAAACTTGCTACAAATCCTACTTTGGGTAATTGCCTGTCATAAAGATACTTATTACAAAAATCACACTGAGGTATCTGTATATTCAACGAGTTACGTTCAGCAAGGACCTTTTTTTTTTTTTTTTTTTTGCAATGGTGCTTCTTTGATTTGTAAGTTTGGCCTGAATAAAATAAATTATTATTACCTGATACTTTTAATCAACTGTGCATTAGCAAAAGTACATTAGGTAAGATCTGACTTGGGTCTTAATGTATGAAGGAGCACACAAGCTGAATGAAGCATAATCATAAATCTAGACTGACTATTTTCGGAGTCATGGTGGGAAACAGAGACCGGCAGTGTCTCCGGGGAACACTTGCTCTGTTTCATGAATGAACAGAGACACGATGCATATAAACAAAGCTCTAGTCTATGGACAGAGAGGCTAGCAGCCAACGGGAAACTGAGGGGAGCAGGAAATAGAGGGAGAGAAAGAGATAAAGGGAGATTGGATTAGAAGTATTAAATAGGGCTGTCAAGATAAATGTTGTCTGCATGTCTACACGCCAACAGTAAAAAATAAATGATAAAAAACAAATGAAACAACAATTTTTTTTCACTTTTTTAATTTAAAATAAAGTAAAAATTTTTTTTAAATAAAATGAATAAAATAGAGATATTTCCCAGCAAATATTGATTTTAATATTATTAAACAATCATATACATTTTTGTAGAATTATCATAATTTTTTTCATTAATTTTTTTTGACAGCCCTAGTTTTAAAACAACAGTGTAAGAGAAACAGAAAAAGAAGAGGTTGTGGAAAAAAGGATGATATTGAAAGTGGGCAGCAGAAGCTTTGATTCTGGTGACGGTTAGATGGGGGGGCAGATAGGCTGCTATGTGGGCAGGATGTGGCCTAGTTTTCCGCGGTACTTGAGGTTCCTACCCCAGAGTGCTTTATATCTTAACAGTGTCGGGACCGTACAGGCCGTAACTCTGCAGCTCAGTGTAGCTGCTGTCTAAGGCGGTGCAGTGAAAGGCCTGAGTGGCCCGCGCAGACACCTTCATTCTGCGGGACTCTGTTCTGGACTTGTAGCAGAACTCCACCAGGGCCACCAGCATGGCCAGTCCCAGACCACCGATCAGAATGTAGAAGACCCCAGCCACATTGCTGAGGCTAAGAGCACTGGTCTTGTCCTACAGGAGAAGGAACAGCGTCTTAGATGAGAGTTACTGTATACACTGTTAACAAATTCACATGGACAAAGACAATACAAGCATTCCTGTAAATTACATATAGGCCTACACTTTTATGCATTCATCACCAAACATAGACATTGAATATAAAAGCTAAAATAAGAACAATGTTTGCAAGTTTGCTTAAAATGTTTCCTGCTCAGACATGACCTGAGTATATAATATCATTAATATAAAGATTTAGTTTCTGCTTTGACTGTTGAAGTGATATCTTGCATTATTGCTGAATGATTTTCATAAATCAATAATAGTATTCATTATGAAACATCCTATTATATTAGTAACTAATATAAATATAGTATTATATTAAAATACTATTATAATATTAACTTGTAAATAATTCAATAAATGTTAATACTATTTATATGAATATGATATTTAACAACATAACTAATAATAATAATATAATAAATAATAACTGTTAAATTATATAGGTTAAACATCTAAACATATATCAAACATAAATCTTAAAACATGGCACAAATGGTCATTTAGGCTTTAGGAACATGCATTCATGCAGTAACACAGGCAGTCTGTGTTCACCTTTGACTAATTTAATACTTATTTGTTTATCCCTAGTTAGCATCTCCATAAATTACAATATTTTAAAACATACACATACAGTATAACAGCTGCAAATGTTTATATTAGTGGTTGGCACCCATGCAGCCCAGGCCATGAATCTAAGGAGATTTGGATATGTAGTTGTTCAAATATTTCATATGGACAATAACAGTCTAAGGAGCTTAACTGGCGTGGAACCGGTTCTCTAAGAAAGGCAGTTAACACTTTACAATAAGGTTTCATTTGTTAACATTAGTTAACTAGCATGAATGAACTGATAAATAAATTTTTTACAGTATTTAAAAATATTTGGTAATGTTAGTTAATAAAAAATACAGCTTGTTCATCGTCCTGTTAATTCACAGTGCATTAAGTAATGTTAACAAATACAACTTTTGATTTTAATAGTGTATTAGTAAATGCTGAAATTAACATGAACAAAGATTAATAAATGTTGTAGAAGTGCAGTTCCTTATTAGTTCACGTTAACTAATGTAGCTAACTAACGTTAACTAATGAAACCTTATTGTAAAGTGTTAGTTACTGAAAGGAAATCTAAGAGAGGTGTGATGTGGTGTGTGTGTGTGTGTGTGTGTGCCATGCAGGTGGGTTTGGTGTGGTGGGGGTGTGTGGCGGCCGGGGCCTATGACAGCACAGACAGCTGTCCACTGGGTTTGCATCCAAATACATGCACACTCCAAGGGCAGACAGAAGGAAGAACACAGAGGCTGAGAACCACAAGGGGGCTTGACTCTTACGGATGATCAGAGTCTCTCTCCAGAGCTCCATTCAGACCACCAGGCTATTTTAAACAAAGTGTGTGTATCATACAGTGAGTCATCCAGTCTATAATAATGGCCTTTTCACCTCACGACTCCTGGAGCTAGACATACTATTACTTACAATTGAATTAATAATATAAAAATCATATTATATATTATAATTATTAAATACATTTCCCTGACTTATTCAAAAAATGGGAAGAAAGAGCTTACAATTTAATCTAATTTATTTAATTTTAGAATCTAATTTATTACTACATATACACAAACATAATGGTCGGAAATGTACACTAAAATACTACTCTTGTATTTTTTAACAAATAAATACAGCCTTGGAGCGTAAGAGACTTCTCTCAAAAACATTTTTCATTCTTTCCAACACCAATCTTTTGATTAGTAAAGGATAACACTGCAGGGTGCAAACTGCAATACCACAAAGAAATGCACACAACTTGACTTTCCATTTCCAGTGTGATGAATGAACAAGAAAAAAAAGCAGTTTTGGATATTTTTGACCTGACTGTCAAAAGGAAAGATGCTTTTACACAAAATTTTATTAAAAATGCGAAATGGCAAGTGTCTACTACCAAATTGGTAACTGGACACAAGTCACATGCATAAGGACACAAGTTTGTATACTTCAGTACTAGCATGTCTACTTCTTTGCTTGCAAACCTGTAAATTAGTAAGTAGTAGGCTATATAAATATTCTACTCCGAACACAAGTGTTTTAAAAGTCATTAAAAATACCAGCAGTTTAAATTTAAATCATGCATCAAATATATTCAAAAGCCTTTTATTTTGCCCTCTGCCAGCCCAAATGAAAGAATACAACTCTGGAGAGAGAGTAAGAGCCGCCCATGTCCAGATTCCTTACTGAACCTTCTGAAAGGGTTCTGGGAAGGCTAAACTGAGGGGAACAGAGCAGGACCAAATGTGTGAACTGACCTTTCTTCCGGAGTCCTTGCTTCCACACTCCCCCTTATCGTACCACCATTTGTTTTTCAGTTTGTCTAAGACGGCTTGCTCACTGAGTTTCAACACCGCTAGGTTAACTGGGATTCTTCAACCAGGGAAATAACATAAATAACATTATCCATGTTATTTTATGTTATTCAGCACACATTAAACACATACCCATCAATATCAACTCAACTGTTGTGTCTGTTTTTTTTTTAAATGACTGCACACATATCAGAAACATGTTGGTAGTTCATTGTAAAAGTGATATGGGTTAATACTCCATCTAGCGATGCTTCCTTGCTCCCTGCTGCAAGATGTGCATTATTATATCACTTTGGGTAACCGGCAGACCGCAAACACTCCATCTGGAATAACTTGAATGTGGTTGGCTATTATTGACTATTTGCCATGATACGCCATAATTTGATCAAAACTTTACTTGCTATTAATCAAACAAACATTTGCTAGTGGTAAGCTCAATTTAGATCAGATTGTTTTCGTCTAGAGTGTTTGGTCGGCGTGAGTTGCCGGTTACCCCCCATGGTAGTGGTGGTTTTACCCGTTGGGTTTGTCACATTGGGGCTGACCTTGGAATCACCTCCTCCGCTGCCACACTCTCCCTTGTCGTACCACCATTTGTTTTTCAATTTGTCCAACAGGCCTTGTTCATTCAGTTTTAACACTGCCAGGTTTACTGGGTTTCTTGAAACGATAATGAAATAATATTTTGGTCAGTGTCAGCCCAGATAAACCATTTTAGAGACAGTGTGATGGGAGAACAGTCACTGCTCTATGTAGGTTGAAATGTTAAATGCATGGCATTTGCAGTGGTTTTGCCCTGAGTCTGTATATAAACTATGTTAACATGTGTTTTAATGGAGAACAATGCTTTTGTTAGTGGCCTTTGTGAAAGACAGGTTTTATGAAGCACAAGAACAAGACTTCTTCAGACAGAGGAGAAGAAAAAAGATGTCCTTAGATGTCCTTGGTTTTTGCTGTCTGCATTTGGTTCTTCCCTGAATTGTAACAATGATATTGAACTGAATCTAGACTGAACACTGAACAACCCTCAGACCAAACTGTTTCTTTCTTTTTTTCTCTGTTGAATACAAACAGAATAATTTTTCATCAAAATTGCTTATTCCAGTGAAAGTGAATGGTGACCAAGAGCTGTCAAACTATAAAAACAAGTGAGTAATACCTATGTACACAGTATGTGTAATATAAAACAGTGTGCAGTGTATATGCAGTATTTATACATATACTGCCCGGCCAAAAAAAAAAAAAGTCTGTTTTGATATAAATAGGCAAATACTTAAGAGTCTATGACTGGATTATTATTGCGTTGATTATTATGTTTCTAGCATGTTATATGTTTGGCAACAGTTCTTTTAACCCTAATTGATGGAGTGTATAGTTTTCTTTCTTTCATTTCTTTAACAACCATGTAGAAGACACATCATGGCCATATTCCAGGATGACAATGTCAAGATTCATCAGGCTCAAATTGTCAAAGAATGTTTGGGAGGGAGCATGAAGAATCATTTTCACATATAAATTGTCACCTCTGAGTACAGACCTTAAATTCATTGAAAGACTTTGAGATGTGCTGCAGTAGACTTTACAGAGTGCTTGACTCTTGCATTGTCAATACAAGATCTTGACCAAAAATGTATGCACTTCTTGATGGAAAAAGCATCACAATATTTACATTTTTGGTCAAGATCTTGTCACTACGATTATGGAAAACTGACTGGCTAGTTCATTTCACAAACAATGCAATGCACCATATTTTAAAATACACAAATGTAAAGTAAATATAAGATTTGAGAGCTGCAGCAGATACGTTTCTAAGTATGGACTACTTTTATGGTGCTTTTTGTCATTTTTGGAGCTGGGTCACCATTCACATTCACGGTTTGGAAAGGAGCAGCATGAACATTCTGCTAATCTTCTCTTTTTGTGTTTCATAGTAGCAAGACCATTATACATAACAAATATAATTTGTAACCCCCCGCCCCCCATGACTCATATCAGGAAACACATCTAAAGCATGTGTCTCTCTTTTCATCTTCTCCTCCATCCTCAGGTCTTAAACACCCCATACAGTTCAAAGGCACAAATATACATCTCCTCACGACCCACAGAATCGGCTGGCCGATCTGCGTTGTGAGCAAATGTCGTCTGCAGCTCTGCCTGTATAGGGAGTGATTCTTTGGCTTGATAAAACCCAGGAATTCTTTCTAATCCCAGAAGTACCAGACAGAAAGAAGTCAGAGAGTGTCTCAGGAATGAGAAACAAACAGCTACATTCAATTTGATGAGCATTTGCTTCAGGAGGTGGCAGTGCTTTGGGTGAGATGATTTCATTGACTAAACTCAAAGAATGGCACAGATGAATAGAGATAAAAGGGCGCACACATCAATCTTTAGGGCTGTCAAATCTTGACTAAAACAAACTGATTTAAGGTATCAGTTTGAGATAAGACAAGGAAAATGTGGAACAGCTGTCAAAATGCACCGAAACAACTGATTATTCCATCAGTCAGTAAACTAACCTATAAAACACAAAGTGAAGTACATGTAAAACAAGTTCAAAAGATCCATTTACATCTTTGTTAAGAAATTGATCATTAAAGCAAAATGAGACTAGCAGACCAAAACATAAAACAGTAAGGTTTAAAAATGATCCCTATTAAAGCCTTTGATCAGAATAATTCAGTCGCAATGTTGCATTTAAATTTTTTAATTTTTTATTCATTGTTTCTTCTAACTACATTTAAAACATGTATTATGTAAGCATTTTAAAATATTTGTCATTTTTTATTAAAATCTCAATTAAAAGGTCATTGCATTTTTGCAGATTAGAGGATTAATTAGATTTTTTTAAAATAGATTTATAGACGTAAAAAAAACAAAAACAGTTTTTGCACCTAACACAAGATCTGATCAGTATGGAACTTTGTTTCCGCTACTAAGTAAAAAATGCAAAAAAGGTAATTGTGACTTTTTATGTCACAATTCTGCCTTTTTTTCTCCGAATTGCGTGATATAAACTTGCAATTAAAGTTATAATGTCAGAATTGCGAGATATAAACTTGCAATTATGAGTTATTCTGAGGTGTAAAACAAGCTTCCATAGATCTGTGCCAGATGTCTATAAATAATACAATTGGTTGACTGTAAATAAAGCCATGAAATGCAAAATTCAGTAAAGACACACAGGAGCATTATTACATTTTGACAACTGCACCACATGGTTAGTTCAGCAAATCACAAACATCCTAAATGCTCAATTCAGTTTTTATTGATTTTAACAGAGAGAGCAAAGTTTCCCATTGTCTTTCACGTGTTGAAATAATGCAGTCGGTGCCCATGTAGAATCAACCGGCGCATGTAAACGTGTCAGTAAGGGAGTTGCTCTCTCTCAAAATCAGATATACACCGCACAGCTGGTAACTCAACAGACAGAGAAACACATTTACAAAATTCATTTCCGAGCCTCTTTCACTCTTGCTGTCAATGTAATGGCCAGCTAGTATTAAATTTAATTCGAGTCCTGCCCTAGGTGGCAAGATGGAAGTCAGTCATTTACATCTTGTATCTGATGTCTCTCTCTTTCCCACTCCATCCACCCTCTACCCCTGTTCGCTTTGCTATAAGGTGACCCAAAAAATGACTGTACAATTGCTATGAGGTCGTTTCCCCAAGGAGCTTATCTTATTAGAGAGAGATGGAGTTATTGAGGTTATTTCAAAAGCTCCAAATTGCCCTTGCGAGGCCCTTTGCACTGCAATGAATGTAATATCATGTGGGCCATGGTGTATTAGTCAGATGGGTACATTCAAGCACAATAAATGTGACGTTAATGATGGTGGTGTACAATTGAAATAACAACTGTTCACCTTATATTGCAGAGAATATAAAAGAAACATGTTAATGTCGACATTCATCTTTAGAAGTGGCTTGCATAAGAATAACAACTGATTGCCCAATTTCTTCATGCACAAGTCACTCGGTGAGAATAGAGCTTTCGTAATTCGGAATGAAGGAGAGAAACTGAAATTAGCATCCAGTAGACCTATAGCTTCAAAGTGCCTGTCGTGAATAATGTCTGTGGTGTCTCAATGGGCTCTGCCGAGCGGCGCTGCTGTTTAATGAAAGGACGGCGAACACACGTGTTTCCTAAAGAGCTTCTGAAGAGCGCGCGTCATTTTCCTGCCGTTTCTTATGCAAGCACTTCTGGTGGAGTGTGTTGAAAACCCCTTCAAGCTACATGAGGTAGAGGCGGGATTTTGAACAGCTCCACACACATATGTAACACCCACACGACAGGATGTTCTGTCATAGCAGAGGCTGCTTAGCACAGTACTTCCACCCTCGCCCTTGGTTCAAATGATCATGTATAACATCATTAAAAAGTCCTTCAAAAGAGAAACCAGATGAGTTCAGTGAAGCCACACCAATTTGGCAAAAACGTCCACCCGGAAACCAGGCTTCTTTTTTTTTTGGGGGCTGTGCCGCGAGTATTAAATTAAGTCACTGACATTCTCAGCACAAACCTGTTGTTTTGCTTTGAATGCGTCTTATTTGCAAAACTCAGCAATATTTTCCTGCAATCATGTCAGCAAAAAAATCATCAAAAGATGGAGAAGAGCACATATAGTTCCACATATAGATTAGGCAGTGAACCCAAGCACACTTGGCATTTTAAAGAGCTGATTTAGGAGCCTGGACTGCAGTGAGGGAGTGATGCTATACCGTTTCAGTAAAGTATAGCAGAATGCATTAGTTTGCGGAGTCCTTCATAATCTATTCAGAACTGGCTTGCAAAATTGGGAAATGCAACATGCAAATATCTATTTATTTATTTGGCTATGTTTGTGCTGTGACATGATTGGCGTACTCATTTTAACGAATTCCCATTTGTTTCTCTTTTATTTTAGCTAGTAGATGATGTAAACTTAAATGTAAAAGTTTAGCCAAGGTGAGCATAACCCCTTTAGTACTGTATCCAGCCTCTACCACAACTGAACCACCATCTGATGTTATTTTCATAATGGTCAAATACAGTCAGCATACAATGGACAGCTGGCTTTACCTGAGAGCTGATCCTTTGGGGGTTGCGATGCCATAGCCTTTGGAGTCCAGGTTCCCTCCGACCTTCATAGTGTCACAGGGTTTGCGCTGCTCGATGTACTCGTTCATGGTAGACTCCAGCAGATAGGCATACTTCCCCTTGGACTTCCTCACCCGTATAACTCCTTCATCTGTGGTTTTCACAAACACTGAGGGGTCTGCTGATTTCATATAGGACCACATCTTCTCAAAGACCGCAATCTTTGACCTCTAAAAGAGGAAAGAAAGTGAAATATTATGCATTTGCACACTGTAAAAAGTGGTAACGTGCAATTGTTTTGCACTTGTTTTGAAATTGTTTAACAACTGTTTTAAATTACCTCTCATGTAATATAGCCGTTTGTGAATGTAAAAATCGAAAAAGTTTCAAAGATCAAAGTGCATGATAAATGGAGTTACCGTTTCCCAAAAGAACGAACCGATTCTGAACTGCCTGAAAGAGTCTAGCCTTACTTTCTAAACAAACCTACATAGGTTTGTAGCAAATTAGCATAATACCAGTCTATGATCTTCAATGTCTTTCCAAAACAACGTCTACTTTGAGCCGCTCTCAAACACTGCAGTTGTAGCTGAGGTCTGGAAGTGTGTTGTCTGCGCTGCGAAAGCAAGTCTACGTTGCATGCATTTCAAAAGGATGAGGACTCTGGCTCATATTGATGATAAAACTGCTGCTAGCGTTACTGTGTGTATTGAAGCGCTGAGGAAGCCTCTGGAGCTGAAATTCAGTTATGGTAATGGTCATTTCACTACATGCTATGAGTGGTAGACCAATCACAACAGACTGGGCCATCTGACCAATCAGAACAGAGTAGGCTCTTGGAAAGGAGGGGTTTAGGGAGACTGAATCTTCAAACTGACAGTTTTCAGACTCTTTGAGAAATTAGGTGATGCACAATGTATATTGTATATGTGTTTTTCGACCTTGGATGCATGTAAAACTCTTGTAGGGCACCTCCAAAACAAAATTAGGAACCTTTAAAATAGCATAATAGGGTCACTTTAAATTTCAGTGATGCTGAATAATTCCCCTCATTCATGGCACCTCTCACCCTAAAAAACTCCTTGGTGGAGCCGGCGTCTAGAGTCCCATAAGCAATCTCAGTCTGTTTGGCCAGATCCTCTGCACTCTCGATGGGGGACACCATCCTCTCCACTGTGAGAAAAGCAGCTAGGTTGGCTGTGTATGAGGAGATGATGATTAAAGTGAAGAACCACCACACACCACCCACGATACGGCCAGAGAGAGACCTGTGGAAACATACACGTACAGTATATGTGAATGCAAATATCCTCAATAACTTTTAATACACTTTAAATGCCATGTTTAAAATGTGTCTTTGTATTATAAAACTAAAAACCTAAAATTAAACTAAAAAGTTATCAGATGTTAGTGTAACATCATGGCCATAGTTAATGTAAATATTTAGCAAATTTAAAAATGAATATACAATTTTCAAACTGTACATAGTGTTGTAGTGCCTAAATTCACTTCTAACATTTAAAATGATTGATTTTAGTTTAAAGTGTTTTATTTTTAATTGACAATACCATTCAAAAGTTTGGGGTTTTAAAAGAAGTCACTTATGCTCACCAAGGCTGCATTTATTTAATCAGAAATACAGCAAAAACAGTAATATTGTCAAATATTATTACAATTTAAAATAACTGTTTTCTGTTTTCATATATCAGTGATATCAATGTTGATAAAACTTGAATGGTACTGCACATAGAAAAAACTTTACAGAAAATGAACATCAGTCATGATGATCAGTTATCAGTCAACAAGAACATAATTATCGGTTTATGAGTATCAGACAGAATTTCACTCAGGAACTGAATATTTTGTATCTGTGCTGCTAAATTATTCAGAGAAACTAATGGAAATCACATGCTCAAATGAAGATCCATTATGAGTTTATCAAGTGTACCCATTCAAAAAATCTAATTTCTGTGGAGCACTGAACATTTACTTAATCCTAACTGCGTTACAAATACTGGCCGGCATGTACTGTAGCTTCTCAGCGCACACATTGATGCTTACACTGGTCGGTGGTCTAGTCTGTTTGATACACTGCTCTCTGACTCCACTCGGCTATAAACTCTTAGTGAAATGTGCTGAGACGAGATAAGGACCATCACAATACAACTCACCAGCAGCGCTTTAATCTCACTTTTAGAAAGTTGCCAGTATGTTAAAGTAATACATGCATGTTAATTGTCAGGGATTAATGGTGATGAGAACACTCAGCCGCCATTGTAATTGCTCTTAAACCAACAATAATAATAATAAACCCTGAAAACAACAATGTGTCCAAATTTGACTAAGCAGTACACATCACGGTGTGTGAAGAAAGTTCCAGGGAAAATAGCAGTTCAGTGTGTGGTGGAACAGGAAAAGCTGCTTTGATAAAAACATAAACAAATGCACGGTTTAATCGCTTAAGCTGTGAGGGAGGCGAAACCCATCGTGATGAAAGGCTGTCAAGATTGCAACAAACAGAAATATAAAGGCAAGATCCTGTGAACCCTTTGAATCTGCAGAGATTGTCAAAAGGGCAAACAAATATATATTTAAGAGAAAGAGCGTAACGGATATTTGATTTTATTCTTTAAAGGCTGGACTGAGATATCTCCGCTCACAATTTCCAAGGTTAAAAAAAAGGAAAAAACAACTTCACCCCTGGCTAAATCCTGGCCAGAACACTATGTGACAAGAATATTTTTTAAGCATCTCTTAGTTTCTGCCAGATCTTTGGGGGTGGTCTCTAATCCCATGGCCTGAATGAAGCTCAGACAGGCGTATGAGATCAGTTGAATGTCTCTGAGGGAGTTCTAAATGGTCTACCTGCAGGACTAGAAGGCATAAACCGAGTTCCTGGCAGCCGGGCGGCATAATCTTCTCTCTCTGCTGGAGTAAAGGGTGGGGTTAACGGCCTATATGGTGAATCCACCTTGATAGGTGAGAGCCAGGAGACACTGAAAAATGTTGGTGTAGGATTTCATTTGAAAAAGTTTTCACAAATCATAAAAAACAAAAAAACAATACAGTGTAGCTAACAGGTCTATAGAGTGCAACTAAGGATGCACCGAAATGAAAATTCTGCGCCGAAACCGAAACATCTGGATGCACTTGGGAGAAAACCGAAAATGTCTTTACATTTTTTTAAATTAGTTTCTTCTTTTTATTTTTATTATATATAATTGTATTATTATTAGACTTTTAAATTAAATGCAATAATTGTACTATTTTATTTTAATAAAAAAACTACAAGCCAATAAAATAAAATAACCAGACTTTTATTTAAAGTAACAAACAAAAATTGGACAGAAAATAGCCCTATATTAAAATAATATTAAATATCAATACATTCTTCTTCTTTCAGTTCTATGCAGCATACTCGGATTAAACGGATTCATTTTTTGACCAATTATCAAAATAAAGTATAGTCCTAGAAAACTATGATTATCAGAGCATGTGAGCAGATAGCAGGGAGTGGATCAGTGAACGAGAGGGTAGCGTCATTTTACCAGGGTTGTCCAGCACGGCTATACACACCATGTTACAGGAGGCCGAAATTTCGGTGAATCCCCAAGTGCAACAGTTGGGTTCCGAAAGTAAAAACTTGATTTTGAACGACAACTTATTAACCTCTAAAAACAGACTTACTGAGAGCTACAAGGTTGTTAATAGATGGAATTTGCTAAAGACGTCAGTCTGCATTATTTCATCTTATATTTTTACAATATTTGTGTTTAACAGTGAAATTCCTGATGAAATTAAGGCGTCTTAATGGCGCTGTACAGGAAATGACACCAATCAGAGTCAAAAAAAGCAACATGCTCCAAAATAGCTCTTTACTCCCATGAAGCACTGCAAATGTCATAATCAAGTCGAACTCCCACATGCCTTAAAAATACTGAATTGTTTGTAGGTAAGTATATATGCATACTTTGCAATAAACTTAAAATATATGGTTTTTACACATTTAAAACTAGGCCTACTCATTTATGTTGATTAGATTTCTCCATCGGTTTTAATTCAATTATGCTGTTCGCAATGCTTCATGGGATTGTAGTTTTTTTTCCTCACTAAAACCGCTAATACCTTTGTCGTTTTGTCAGATTTCCAAAATATGTTTTGCTTCAAATCAAAGTTTTGTTGTGAATCACCTCGTAGCTGATTGGCTTGGGTTGGTTCAAGACTATTTTAAAATCCCAATAAAAATAAAATTTTAAAAAACTGCGAGATTCTTACTCATGTCTAGGTTTCATTTCCGTGTTCTCTCATTGCATGAAATGTGTTTACAAATCCAGTTGTGAACAGAAAGCTCTGTAAGCACTTACTGTAGGATGGGAAATTTATTTGCTGAATGGTTTAGTACACAGCAGTATTATAATGTAATGATGGTGGTTAATCAATACCAGGCTACACCGTAAAAATGATTCACGACGGGACTTGCCGAAGTGTGTTGAGTTAGTGCTAAACTGGCCTCATGAAGATGCTGATGTGTTGTGTCTGCTGTTTATTCAGCTTCATAATTCATATTATCACTTCTGTATGGCTGACGCGTCGCGAGTGAGCGCTGTGTTTGTGTTTGAAGCTCCGTCGACTTGATTCATAAATCGTTGATTTTGTTCTTTACACTAATTTAGAAACGAGCATTTTCTATTTTTCCAGCGTGTGAACATATCTCCGATACTACTCTCTATAAAAAACAATCGGATTGCTTTGATATCGCTAGTTATATCCAACTTTCCGAACTTCCGTTACTATCTCTAACGATAGCCCGCTAGCATTGCTCGCGTGGCCTCGCCTATCGACCGTCTTATTTACACTCGAATCACTGAAATCGCTCTGTTTGTGTTGGAGTTTGTGTTTGTGCTTGTGCTTCGAATCGCTTGTTGTGTTTGAAGTTTGTGTTTGTGCTTGTGCTTCGAATCGCTTGTTGTGTTTGAAGTTTGTGTCTGTGGTCGAACCGCTTTGGTTGTGTTTGGAGTTTGTGTTCGAATCGCTTACCTAACTGTTAACGTTAGTTTGTGAGCGTGTGAACATATCTCCGATACTACTCTCTATAAAAAACAATCGGATTGCTTTGATATCGCTAGTTATATCCAACTTTCCGAACTTCCGTTACTATCTCTAACGATAGCCCGCTAGCATTGCACGCGTGGCCTCGCCTATCGACCGTCTTATTTACACTCGAATCACTGAAATCGCTCTGTTTGTGTTGGAGTTTGTGTTTGTGCTTGTGCTTCGAATCGCTTGTTGTGTTTGAAGTTTGTGTTTGTGCTTGTGCTTCGAATCGCTTGTTGTGTTTGAAGTTTGTGTTTGTGCTTGTGCTTCGAATCGCTTGTTTGTGTTTGAAGTTTGTGTTTGTGTTCGAACCGCTTTGGTTGTGTTTGGAGTTTGTGTTCGAATCGCTTAACTGTTAGTTTGTGAGCATGTGAACATATCTCCGATACTAACGTTACTCTCTATAAAAAAAAAAAAAACAATCGGATTGCTTTGATATCGCTGGTTATATCCAACTTTCCGAACTTCCGTTACTATCTCTAACGTGTTAAGTTAGCCCGCTAGCATTTGCACGCGTGGTCTCGCCTATCGACCGTCTTATTTACACTCGAATCACTGGAAGGATACGGGTTCTATCCATGATTTCAGTCCTAAATTAGTAGTGATATTGGTAGCATCACTGCTAATTTATTGTTCATCTGTCATAATGGCGAATATATCGGATGTGTGTCTACCTCTGAGTGCAGGTGAGGACACGTTTGAGCTGCATTCGGTGCGGTTGGAGCTGGAGTCCGTGGAGAAGCAGATCCGTGATCTGCTGGGGAGGCAGGCCGAGCTGCGAGACCGACGATCAGCGCTTGAAGCATCACGCGCCGATGCTCACAAGTCAGTGGTTAGTAACTTTTCGACTCCGGCCTCCTCTACTCCGTGTATTTCTCTGCACAGGACCCGAGCACCCCTGGTTTCGTTTACCCCGACACCGACACAGCACCATGGACCCTGGATGATGCCACAGCGGAAGACACGAGCCAGGACCAGAGCAAGGACCTCTCCGCCCCTCCCGGTCTTCGAGATCTCCACCCGGAACCGCTTCTCCCCTCTTCGCGAGACGGAACGCGACGACGCTGTGATCATCGGCAGTTCCATGGTCCGGCATGTCCGCGCTACCTCAGGTAAAGGTATGGTGCGCACTCACTGCTTTCCTGGTGCTCGTGTTCTCGATGTCGCTGCGCAGGTCCCCGAGATCCTGGACGGTGACGAGCGCGTCGGAGCTGTCGTGCTGCACGTGGGGGTGAACGACATCAGGCTGCGGCAGACGGAGGTTCTGAAGAGGGACTACAGGAGCCTGATCGAGACGGTACGCAGAACATCGCCTGAAGCAAAGATCGTCGTGTCTGGACCGCTTCCCACGTACCGACAAGGACAAGAAAGGTTCAGTAGATTGTTTGCACTAAATGAATGGTTGATGTCATGGTGTAATGAACAGAGACTGCTCTTTGTAAATAATTGGAATCTGTTTTGGGAGCGACCTAGGCTCTACCGTGCTGATGGCCTGCACCCCAGCAGAGTCGGAGCGGCTGTTCTGTCGGACAACATCTCCAAGACGTTACACACCATATGACTAGTAAGTCAAAGTCCAAATCACATTCTTTGCTGTCCCAAATTAATTGATATAAGTACCAGTGTAGAACACTATATAGAAACTGTGTCTATTCCTCGTTTAGTGAGGCCAAACAATAAATCTACTGCAGGATCTAAGAAAAATCTAATTGTGATTAAACCAGAAAATCTCAATATTAGTGAACAAAAACAATTTCTAAAGCTAGGTCTTCTAAACATTAGATCGCTTACACCTAAGGCGGTTATTGTAAATGAAATGGTCACTGATAATAGCTTTGATGTACTCTGCCTTACTGAAACCTGGCTTAAACCAAATGATTATTTCGGTCTTAATGAGTCCACTCCACCAGGATACGGTTATAAGCATGAGCCCCGTCTGATTGGTCGTGGCGGCGGTGTTGCAACAATCTATAGAGATATTCTTAATGTTACTCAGAAAACAGGCCACAGGTTTAATTCGTTTGAAGTACTTGTGCTAAATGTTACGCTCCTAGATGTAAGAAAGAAATCCCTATTATCTCTAGCCTTGGCTACTGTATATAGACCACCAGGGCCTTACGCTGATTTCCTAAAAGAGTTTGCAGATTTTCTCTCAGATCTATTGGTCAATGCCGATAAGGCAATAATTGTTGGAGATTTCAACATACACGTTGATAACACAAATGATGCGTTAGGAGCTGCGTTTACAGATTTATTAAACTCCTTTGGGGTCAAGCAAAACGTTAGTGGTCCCACTCATCGTCTTAATCATACTCTAGATTTAATTATATCATATGGAACCGATCCAACCGATATAGATATTATACCGCAAAGTGATGATGTCACTGATCATTACATGGTAACTTGCATACTACGTACGGCTGAAATGTGTCATGTTGCGCCACGTTATCGACCAGGCAGAACAATCCTTCCAACCACTATAGATAGATTCTTGAATAGCTTACCTGATCTATCTCCGCTCCTCAGTGAACCCAAACAAACAGATGAACTAGAGGAAATGACTAGCAGTATGAGCACCATTTTCTCTAGTACATTAGAAATTGTTGCACCAATTAGATTAAAAAAGGTTAGAGAGAAAACTAAAGCACCATGGTACAACAGTGCTACGCATGTTATCAAGAGAGAAACTCGTAACTTAGAGCGCAAATGGAAACAAACTAATTTAGAGGTCTTTAGAATTGCGTGGAAAGACAGTATGTCACGTTATAAAAAGGCTCTAAAAGCAGCCAGGGCTGAGCATCTACGCAAACTAATAGAAAATAACCAAAACAATCCAAGGTTTTTATTTAACACTGTGGCTAGATTAACAAATAAACAGACATCACCTGAACAAAATATTCCGTTACATTTTAATAGTAATGATTTCATGAATTTCTTCACTGAGAAAATAGAAAGCATCAGAAACACAATTGTAAATGTACAATCTTTGACAGCGTCTTATGATTCAGCCTCAATTATCGCCCCTCAACAACAACTACAGCGCTTTACAACTATAGGACAGGAAGAGCTAAATAAACTTATCACTGCATCTAAACCAACAACATGTTTATTAGATCCAATACCCACTAAACTACTGAAAGAAGTGTTACCTGTAGTGGAAGAGCCTCTTCTCAATATTATTAACTCGTCTCTATCTTTAGGACATGTTCCAAAAACATTCAAGCTGGCAGTTATAAAACCTCTTATTAAGAAACCACAATTAGATCCAAATAACCTAGCAAATTACAGACCCATTTCAAATCTTCCATTTATGTCTAAAATACTAGAAAAAGTTGTGTCCGCTCAATTGTGCTCTTTCTTGCAAGATAACGATATCTATGAAAAGTTTCAGTCAGGATTCAGGCCACATCATAGCACAGAAACTGCGCTGGTTAAAATTACAAATGATTTACTTTTAGCTTCTGACCAAGGCTGTATCTCAATACTAGTTTTACTCGATCTTAGTGCTGCGTTTGACACTATAGATCATAAAATACTCTTAGATCGACTTCAAAATTACACTGGTGTTCAGGGACAGGCATTAAGCTGGTTTAGATCGTACCTATCTGACCGCTACCATTTTGTCCATTTAAATGGGGAAAAATCAAAGATAACGTCAGTAAATTATGGAGTGCCGCAGGGATCTGTATTAGGCCCTCTGCTATTCTCAATTTATATGCTGCCACTTGGTAATATTATAAGAAAACATGGAATAAGTTTCCACTGTTATGCTGATGACACTCAATTATATATTTCATCTAGACCAGATGATAACACTAAATTATCTAAAATGACAGAGTGTGTTAAAGATATAAAATATTGGATGACGTGTAATTTTCTTCTATTAAATTCAGATAAAACGGAGGTATTACTGATTGGTCCAAAAAACTGCCCACAAAACCTCTTACAATACAACCTTAATCTAGATGGATGTCCTGTTACTTTATCCTCTACAGTAAAAGACCTGGGTGTTATACTAGACCGCAACTTGTCTTTTGAAAATCATATTTCAAATGTCACAAGAACAGCCTTTTTCCACCTTAGAAACATTGCTAAGCTACGTAATATGCTATCAGTTTCTGATGCAGAAAAGTTAGTTCATGCATTCATGACCTCGAGACTAGATTACTGTAATGCTTTATTAGCTGGTTGTCCTGCATCCTCCGTAAACAAGCTACAGTTAGTCCAAAATGCAGCCGCTAGAGTTCTTACTAGGTCAAGAAAATATGATCATATAACACCAATTTTATCATCTCTACACTGGTTACCTATTAAGTTCCGTATCAATTACAAAGTATTGTTACTGACCTATAAAGCCCTAAATGGTTTAGCTCCTGTGTATTTAAGAGACCTTCTATCGCCATATATTCCATCGCGCTCTTTAAGATCGCTAAATTCGAGGCTTCTGGTCGTACCTAGGATATCTAAGTCCACTAAAGGAGGGAGGGCGTTTTCACATCTAGCTCCTAAACTCTGGAATAGCCTTCCTGATACTGTCCGAGGCTCAGACTCGCTCTCCCAGTTTAAAACTAGATTAAAGACGCATCTCTTTAGCCAAGCATTCACATGATGCATCTCATACCTTTTATACTACAGTTAAATCAGATCAAATGCATTCATATTAAGAACAGCAGCTACGCTAATTATTTCCCATCTGCCTTTTTTGTTGTTATCTCGGGACGCCTGTCCCGAGATAACTCAAATAGAGTTTGTCAGCTCCAGTTAGTATCCAGCCTCTCATGGAGACTTCAGATGCCCCAACGCCTGTGATGAGACGACTCGACGCCTGTGAAGAGACGACCCAACGCCGGCGATATGTTATGCCCTAAATTTCATGACTAACTAACTGTATTTTTGTATGTATATTTTTGAAATGCATTTTCTGTAAAGCTGCTTTGAAACAATGTGTATTGTGAAAAGCGCTATACAAATAAACTTGAATTGAATTGAATATTAGCTAATTACCTTTAAATACGCTATACATATTTCTGACATATACACAGCATGCCATATTTACAACACCAAGTAGCGATAATCAAATGTGAAGGCTTACTGAGGCCTACATTTATTTGCGGAAATAAAATGGATGACTCAATACTAAGGGATGTCTTTGATTAGTAATGTCAGCATTACAGTCACCATATTGTGATTATAACAGCTTGATTATTGAAACACTGCAGAATGCTATATATATATATAGGCCTATATATGATGAAAAAATATGAAATTAAAAACTTAATCAATAGAAACGTTTAACGAATAGAATAGAAACGAATAGAAACGAATAGCCTGCGGTGTAAAACAACAGCTTTAAGCTCAAGCGGAAGCCTTTTCCAATCGGCTGTATCCGAATTTAACTGAATGAACGAAAACACAATTAATAAGTGCTAATCCGTATAGCTAGTGCCCACTTCAGTGCACTTTAAGCAAATCATTTAAATTACCAAATATTCATGAGCGAAGCTAATAACATGTATGTTTCCCTCCCAGTTTTCAGATAATTCCTACACCCCTGAAAAACATCAGTGGGCTGTGAGAAAAGCCCAAGTCAAACTCTTCAAATATACCACAGGCACAATGTGCGCAGGAGGCTCGGGCACCAGATATTTGAAGCTGGCAGAGGGAAATGCAGCTCAGTGCTCTGATGTTGTTTGACAGCTTTTGCCGGGCGCCGTTTGAGCGGTGTGAAGCTGACACACTGATCTCATTCCTGGTCACATGTCAGAATCTCTCCGCGCTTAAATCCTCTTCCTCACGAGGTCAGTATTTACGCTCTGCATGTATGGAATGAGATGATTATGCAAATGCCGTTTACTGCAAACGACTGCAATTAAATGAGAGGAAACCTGTGAGTGATTTCCCTAATGTCTGCATAATATGCTCATTGCAGAGCACATGTATGTGACTCGGTATGTAGAGATATGAAACTGCTGTGTTTTATTTGTGCACTTTTAATTTCATAAATCTCACAGATCATCATAAAACACGCTTGGCTCAGAGTCTCTTATTTAGATGGATGTGTAAGTGTCTTATGAAATCCATTGCTGAGATAGAACTGCCCTCCTGCGTTATATAAATGACAGCCATAATCTCCTGCATTGCCCTGTTCAAGATAACTTACTACTGAAGGTGGCCCAGATATTTGTGGCTAATGACACATCTAGAACCAGCATTAGATACAATATGCACCTAAAAACACAAATCACCCCCTGATAAATCATGAAAAACAATGAAAGCCATACATTCTTATGCAAATTATGACTTTACAGACACTAATAGGGCACATAAATCCAGTTAAAATACACATGGCTTTCTATAGTGGGGACGTTTCATTGACATGCCAGCTAATTACATTTCCTATATCGAAACCTCCGTCATGCACATAAACATTTCGGCATTTGACTGTTTGACTGAGCTCTCACGGTTTCCCTGTTCTTCCATCATTGTGGGGACATTTGGTCCCTATAATGTAGGCTAAACCTGCCTCTCCCCCACACACACAAGCGGATGGTGGTACTCAGTCAGCAGTGCTCTCACACTGTGAGCTGTGCCACTCCAGAGGAAACACCCATGTCTTTCAGCGTTGCCATGGCAGCACTGTCTTCTCTCCAAACAGGCGGCTGAGAAGGGTTGTGTCACTGAGCAGCTTTCTGTCCACACTGAACTGACTGAAACCCGTCTACAGCCAGCATGCTTCTGTGCAGCACGGAGAAGCCCGCTGTTTGTCCGCTGCACGTTTTCTCTTTTCATCTGTCTGACATTGACTATTCTAAACTCTGTCTGAACTGTCTCTACCCATATGACTCTGAGTCTCTCACAGAAATGCCTTTCTCCTGGGGAGGATGTAAAGCAGATGACAAAACTATATATATAAAATGTCCAATGGCAACACATTGTACGATTTTGGGCTGTCCCAGACGAAAGATAACCAATCGTGGCGATTTCTGTGGTTGTGGTTCCTAAACGGTGGTCCTACGTCGTACAGTGAGAAAGGTTCAAAGAAGGTCGTTGTCACGGTCTTGCGACCAAAGACACCCAGCGAAAATTTTCTGATAGTGTTAGAAATTTAGCATGATCATCTCACAGTGTGTTTGTTGCTACGATCTGCGTGCGATCTACTGACCAGCCAATAAAAATGCAACATGAAATGGCATATTAATCAAAGCGCTAAAACTTTAAAATACTTACCAACAAGCTCCATTTGCAAAACTGGCATGCCAAATTGGCCTCTTATGCCAAGACATGACCACGTCCATATTCTCTTTCACATCCTCCTCTTTTTTCAGCGCACATAAAAAACACAATTTCCAAAGTGATTCATCTTGCTCTATTTGTTTACCACTAGCGCATGCTGATGATGTTTTATTCTTCTATACTAACTTGTGTCGTCCCAGATAGCAAACTGACATCGAATCAATGTGGAAACAACGTTTCTCGTGACATTGAAACAACATCGTTTTGCTTATCGAATTAACGTTGAATCAACGTCAGACACGCCATTCAACCGCATTTCAATGTTGAATCGATGTTTTATTTTCGGTGTAATAACGTTCTGATTGAACGTAACTGTTGATTCAACGTTGAAATTTGATTGATGATTGATACTAACCTTTACAACAAAAAATCAACGTTGAATCGACATCGGTCTGCTATCTGGGGTAGCCTACAATTCAATAGGTGTCATCATCGTACAGTCTAATTACTGTACATGTCATAGAGTGTGATTTGTAATGATCTTATACTGTAGGATTGTTGAAATCAAGTCTGTAGCAGGCATAACACCATTCAACAGAGGACCAATATTTTGGTTAACTCTGAACCAAGTAATTAAGAAAGTAAATAAACAAATAGACAGTGGTGGGCTCATTATAAGTCTAAGGTTTATGGCTTAGTCTGTTTAGTTTAATTGGTTCTGTACTTTTCCTGCTATTTGTATGTTGACCCAGTTTTCTAGTGTGTGCCTGTTAGTTCACCTGTTGTTTATTGAGTTTCCTTGTTTACCCCTGTGTATTTATACCCCGAGTTCTGTCTGTTCATTGTCCCGTGTCGTCTTTAGCTAAGTGGTTGTGTGTTTTCTCCCCGTGAAATTCTCCTGTGTATTCCCATTTTTTTGGATTATTATATTAAAGACGGTTTGTGTTATCTCTGATCATCATGCAAATTCATTATAGCCACAGTTTAGCGTGACAATAAGTAACGTGTATTACATCATCAGATGACCTTTTTGATGTAAGACGTAACGCATTATTAAATGTAGGCCTACTCATTAATATTTGGGTTATTAAGTTTTTTAATTAAAGTTCTCTTTCTTTACCTAGACATGCGCACTCACACGTATTTGTGAGGCATACTAATAATTATAATACATATTCATAATTATACCTTTAAAGAGTAGAATCAAAACACACAGCAAACAACACATTTTATGTGTAATCATAAAGAGAGTTAGTATTACAATGAACTGAATTATTTAAAGGGATACCCAGAATGAAATTTTATCATAATTTACTCTCTCATGTTTCAAATCTATTTTAACGTCCTTCTACTGTAGAGCACAAAGTATATGAAGCAGGAAGACAGTTGTTTCGGTGGAAATAAACAAGCTGATGTGAGGAAGATCATGAGCACGCAAGTAAATATGCAGAATGCTGGACACTGACTCAGGCAGTTACTCTAAATATCTAATAAGCGATGTAACTCCTCAGAGGAAACGTAGAGAAGACTGCAAAACAAAGTCTAAGTGGAGTCCTCCAGGGACGGCTTCACTGAAGATAATTAAAAAGAAAACTGTTGCTGCTCCTGTTCTTATTGAATGTTCGTTCTCTCTTCAGGAGGCCTGTTGCACGCATTAAGAAAAAACAAACCTCATAAAAATTGTATCTTCTCCCAAAAAACATGTTTGACAGTATCATTTCATTTATTCTGTAAGGAACTTTGACTAACGCAATATGATTAACTAAAATCAGCACAAAGAAAGAAAGAAAGAATGAAAGAAAGAAACGCGTGTTGGCAAATAATATTTGCTTAAATGAAACATCAAGGAAACCAAACAAATGCTTAAACTAAAATGACAAGCTGAATTTAAAACATCAATCTGTATTGCCAAACATGGTTAAAGTCAGACTGCAGGCAAAAGTGGCCCAAATCCAATTTCTTTTTGCTCATAATGTGACTCAGATGTTTATTTTCATATCAGTGTGAACAGCACAAGCCACATGCAATCTGATCTTTTCAATTCTGATTTGGACCACTTCCATACAGTATCAGATACAGGTCCAATGCTTAGCAATGTGACCTCAGTCTAAACATTCATATGGGAATTCATCACAATAGAGTTGGTATGCAGGTTTTCGCCGCTGGTTCCTTCAAAAATGTTCTATGGGTTTTTATAATAGTTTTTTCTTTTCGATTTAGCCTAAGTGTAAAATAAAGGCTGTGATAAACATAACTTAATTAGACTATAATATATAAGACTATAATTTTCCATTTGGTTCTACAACATAAAATTACACACACCCATAGGGAAAAATGCTAATTTTGTTATGTTCATTTTTAAAAATGTATGTTTTTATTAAGTAACTACATTAGACAGCTTGGTGTGTGTGTGCAGTGTGTGCAGTGTACACTGCAGAACGAAACGTCAAAGCATCGTCAAGGTATGTTTCTCACAGGCTTTATTTCACACATAAAAAAACCCCATTATAAAACGTCGAAGGAACCAGCGTCGAATGAGTCTTCTGGGTTCTGACGTCATACACACTATTCTGCGCTGAAGTTTTTTTACACACTGTTAGTTCTGTGGTCACTAAATAAATACGGGTGACAGTTGACAGTCGTAGTGGCTATTGTAAATATTTAAAATGAACGATTTTATTTCTTTCTCCTCATCGTGGCCTTTGTCCTCCTTATCGTCAGCGCAGATACGCTAGCTTCTGTGGCACATCACCTTTTAAAAATGCAGCGTTAATAAAACGCGTCTCTAGACCTTGTTTTTGTTGCGTTTTTAAACCGTAAAAACACGTTCTGTGCGAAGTTGCAAACTGGCCCTTAGAAAAATAACAGGTACAATTAACTTCTTACACACAAAAAAAATACTCTACAAAGTTATATCGCTGTATAGGTGTGATGTGGGCTATTAAAATGCAGTTGTGTGTGTGTGTTGGTGTAATTACACTAGATGACTTTTGATATGGAAAAGATCCTTGTCCTGTGAGAGCCATCATCAGTGTAAGAGGGCATCAAGCACTCAACTAGATACAGTAGTTTCTGCTCATAGTACAGATTAACTGAATTAATCACTGTGCGATTCTGGAACAGAGAACGACAACTAGAAATAAAGACTAAAGGAACAGGAGTGAAGAAGGTACAGCAGAGGTCAGAGGAGTAAACCAAGCATGAGACAAGGCATGATGTGCTCTGCGAGTGAGAGCATGTCATTGCTTTCTGGGGACTATGGGAGATTCCTGCCAGAGTCTATAAATTCATGAAGTGGTTGGGAAGATTAAGACATGTACAACATACAACACAATACAGTGTTAAAAAGGACACATTTGATCGATCAAAAATTACAGTAAAGACTTTGTAATCTTGTTACAAAAGAGTTCTGTTTCAAATAACTACTGCTCCTACATTGCAAAAAAATATTTGCCTACTTAGTATTTTTGTCTTGTTTACAGTCCAAATTTCTAAAAATTCTTAAATCAAGAACCATTTACTAGACAAGTAAAATTACACAAGTTATGATGTTACAAGTTATGATGATGAAAACAATTGAGTTTTTGCTTAAAACAAGAAAAATGATCTGCCAATGGGGTAAAAAAAATATCTTGATTGCGAGATTAATAATCTTGAATTAAGATTGTTTTTTACCCAACTGGCAGATAATTTTGTTTAGCAAAAACTCACTTAATTTAGATTTTTTTTCTTCTTCTTCAGAAAACAAGACATAATATCTCATGCCACAAAACAAAAATACCAAGTAAAAAAAGCGCTTTTTTTTGCAGTACAAAATGAGTCACGGTTTCTATAAAAAATATTAAGCAGCACAGCAGTTTTCAACACTGATAATAATAAGGGTTTCTTGAGCAACAAACTGGCATATTAGAAATAGTTCTTAAGGATTATGTGACATTATGATGCTGAAAATTCCATTTGCCATCAAAGGGAAAACATATTTTTAAATTGTAATTTCATGATATGACCGGATTTCTTAATTCTGATGAAATAAACGTAGCCTTGCTGAGCATATTATGCTTCTTTTAAAAACATTAAAAAATCTTACCATTTATAATTTTATATATAATATTGAGAAGAGAAGAGAAGAGAAGAGAAGAGAAGAGAAGAGAAGAGAAGAGAAGAGAAGAGAAGAGAAGAGAAGAGAAGAGAAGAGAAGAGAAGAGAAGGACAGTGTAAGATTGTGGGTCCACCTGTGAGGAGATAAACATTATCTTGAGTGACTTGCATAAATTAGGCCTGATGGGGAGGTTTGAGTGACAGGTCTGACATTTGAACAAGGTTTTTTTTTTTCTCCCAAAGAATAAATAGCACACGATTGGGCAAACTATTGCCTGACTGTTACCATCAAGCTGCCATACCGCTCACCATTCAACCTATCCGCGCTCATTAGACAGGAGGAGTGTGTAAATTCACATGCAGATGATCACAGAGGAAAGAGGCTCCGACTACCCATGATTAAAGAAGCATAATGGAAGTGGTTAATGCTGCCGCCGTACTCGCTCTATCGTCCACTCTCTCCTCTAGTCACTAATTAAATGTCATCACACAAACAGAACCAGTCATGCATGTCTGCTCATATACAGCAATGTCTGAGGTGACGTGTTCTAGACGGTGAAACATGTTCACCCGCAATGCGGACACGCTACCCGCAACCCGTCCTCACTTGTTTATAGAACTTCAGTGACAAGGAGAGAGAAGGTATAATCAGTACAGCATTGTCGATTCTACTCTGCAGAGTCTGAGTCGCAGTGAAAAAATGACGGGGAGAAATGACACAGTCTAATTAAGATCCTCTGAAGCCGCTCTGTGTCCCATCACAGGCGACATCCACAGGAAAGTGACGTGCTGCTCTCCCTCACACCGCTGACATTTCAGCATCACGGCTGAGACAGAATGATCAATTCATGTAGGAGCTCACAGAGACATATACCGCCTGGACGTTCTGATATGCTGGATGACACATTGTAGGATTGTTCAAATCTTATCACTGTGAATCAGTGCAGGTTAAGGTCATTTTCCATACCAACATAGCAAAAAATAAGTACAAATAAACCATATATAACCATATTGCACTGTATTGTGGGATAAGAGTGTAGTTTAATTGGCCATTATGGCGATTAGTATTCCCTTTGGCTGGAATCTTGGAGTTTTTAAAAAAAAATTCCCCATCCAGTATAATAGCGTTACAGACCACAGTTGTGCAGTGTTATACAAAGAAAAGAATCTACGTATAATAATGTATACTATCATCAGCCAGTAAGATTATTTTTTTCTAAAATAAACTTAATACTCTAAGCAAGGATGCATTAAGTTGAACAAAACAATCTATAATCATATTTTTTAAAGATCCTGAAAAATTATTATTTATATATATATATATATTAAGCAGCACTGTTTACAACATTAATAATAATAATAATTTAATAAAATCACCAGTTAAGTTTAATATACAGTGTATTACGTTAGCATATGAGAGTCAAATTGGACGACAGGGACTCATCTCAAGATCACCAATTTAAGTGTTCATCTATTGCCAAAATTATGACAAAAAGATCAGTCAAGCATAGAAAATTATTGGAAATATAAAATCAGGGATGTCAGAATTCGAATCTGTAAGGGATAATCTGGGTTTGTTTCTGTTTTGGGTGGGTTTGTCACATGTTTTAGTTCTGTGTTCTAGTTTTCAGTTAGTTTCTATGGTTTTTCATTGTTTTATTAATTTGCGCACCTGTTATTCATTGTGTAGATTGCTTTGTTCTGTCTATTTAAGCCCTGCGTTTCATTGATCATTTTTGTAAAACTGCTGTTTCATTACCCCTTAACAGATTTTGACTACTGTGTCTCTGTGTGTGTGTGTGTGTGTGTGTGTGTGTGTGTGTGTGTGCGCGCATTTGTGAGTGTGTGTCCCTTGAATCAGAATAAATTCTCAAATTATGTTGTACTTTAAAATCTTGAAATAATGATATCTGCAATACATTCATGTTGGTTCTGTTCTGTTTACCCTAAGGGGGGTTATTGCTGCTCTTATGCTAGTATTTATATAGTATGATCGTATTCGACGATAGTGGTCCTGACAGAAATAATATTACCACCAAAAAACTAACACTCATGGTACCTAAAGTGCATGCTGCCATACGGGCGCTGCTGAACATAAAACCAATATTAAAAGGTGTGAGAGATGTTACCTTTGAAACTGAACTAATTATTTACTCATCACATCTCCTTTTTTAATGACTCCCTGCCAACGTCCCCATTTGTAATTATGCTTATGGTAGTAATTGTCCCCTCCAAAAAAGTAAAGGTAGCCTACAATTATTGCTTTGTTGATGAAATGGCATCCACAGGCAAAACTGCAAAAAACAACAGAAACCGACAGTCTTCATAGAGAAGCGCTTTCTAAGGAAGAATCTGAATCGAAATGGAAGTTCATAAGTGACTGATGTAAAATGTCCAAACTACGCATCGATTCCATGTGCCATACAAACAGCTCCTCACATAAAGCGCACAGTAGACTCAATTGATTCCAATACAGTTTGGCGTTAAAATGTTGCTAAGCTAACATAGTGATATGCACACAAATCTTAGGTAAAATAATTAGTCTTCTACTACACTAAACATTTTCTATTGATAATTTTCAATACTGAATGAAATGTGTTCATTAATAATCACTATTTCTCCCACAGAAACAGCCTGTAATTCATAGAGAATACATGAATGGATTAAAAAATATACATATACCTTGAATGCAATTTAAGTCACTATATGTTGGAACAGAATATAGCCACACATTTTTAACTCCCTCTTCAACTTTTTAAGAGACACAGATCAGACAGATGTATAATTATATTTCAGAACCAGGAATCTAGGATATCCATCTGGAATGTTATAGCTTTAAGCATCAGCGGGACTTCAACGTGTTGCCCACAGGTGCGAATGCTGTCTGGTGCCTGAACTCAGCCGTTGACATTTCTCTCTCTGAGACATACTGCACTATCCCTCCCTGTGCCCTTAAAACCCACAGCCATTGACCTCATGTTGCCAGCTTCACCCCCAATTAATTAGGTTTTTAATTGGTGACCTTTAAGTGTCCAGCAACTGTGTAGCGAGAGACACTTCATCCCGAGTGGAAGGCTCAAATGTAGCCCTCACAGCACTTTAATCTGCCTTTCAAAGAGCTGCTGTCTTCCTCTCATTAGACACTGTGGAATTAGGCTTGCTGTGTCCGGTCCAAGTGGATGTGCAACTCTATTTGATCTTTAGAAATACTGCCATATACCACAAACCAGCTGTGCAAATGAGGAATTGCTAAACAAGCACATATCAGTAATCTGCCAAGAGCCACACAACAGCAGTACCGCTGAGAAATCACTAGTCACCAAACATTTAAAAAATCTTCGGGAAGCGATATGATTGCTGTGCACCGTTGTGTCATTTGAAACTGAAATCGAAACATAAAACGAGACATGATGAAGAAATCATCATAATGAAATGCTTTTACCCATGTAATGGTGTAGCAGAGCAAAATAAACAGCTTATCAACTAATAAAAGGAAATTGCTTTCACTTTCTTCTGACATCAAAGGCTGTGTGCGTGTGTGTGTGTGTGTGTGTGTGTGTGTCCAAACAAACTTTATGGTATTTTGCTGCAATTCATCTGCCACTTGGTACTGGTAGAAGCAAAATTAGACAAATTCCAACCTGGACAAGTTGCATGACATGCCCTCATACTCGTACTCAAACTAAGTGAAGTAAAAAAAAAAAATCAACCCAAATGACACTGAAAAGGAGTTCATTTGCAACAAAGATAGTGCATGAACCAATCAAAGTGCATCTACTATACACCAATTAATACATATCTACAATCAAAAATGCTATGTTATTTGAATCCAAATGCTGTGTTCAGTCTGTTGGGTCATTTAATTAAGTTTTATTGTTTTGACTCGGGTACTGGGTAGTTTTTGTGTAACTCCGCTCCAGTCAATTTTACTGACATGCTCCCTCACACCCACCCAGAGCTGGGTCAGTGCAACACAAAGTTGGGTAGTCTGTGCCAAACCGGTTAAAACTGCATACATTTGTCAACAGTGATTTTGTGTTCTGTTCTGAGAGAAAACTTCCAGAGGGGAATCTTACTAAATGAAATTCAATTGTTTTCAATTGTGTAATCAAATGATTACAGTTGGAACGTCTGCAGTCTCATATTATACCTTTTTTCTTTAATAGATGTACTTTGCAGCAAATATCTGTTTGGAACTCTAGCCTTCTCCATACCCAGCATATCTACACTCCAGGGCTGAGACACAATGTGACATCCTTGTCATATGCAACAAAGTTGCCGAGCACAAGCAGTGAATACAGCTCCATTGACTACAATATGGTACTGTAGATCTCTATTGATCTAGATTGTCATTTAATGAACTGGAACAGACACAAGGCCATATCGTAGTCACTGCAAAGTGATTATAAAATTAATAACCTTCAATATGAGGTTCTTTGACCTTGCACCAAGGGAAAAAAAAAACAACCCAGCAAATGAAAAAAACCTCACCATGTGTTCTGTACAATATTTACCCAATACTGGGTTGCCAAATGACCCAGCATTTCTTTTTTGTGAGTGATGTGATTAATTTTATACAGACATTTTTGTTCACCATTGTATGATAAACAATTTCAGTGTTGAGCTGCCGCTTTATGTCCAATTTAAAATCGTAAAGCAAAACCATTTGAGAAGTGTTGAACTAAAACACAAATTGGCATCTCACCTGGGGGAGATATCACAGCCCTGCTGCATGAAAGCTCCCAATGAGAACCAGAGACTGTTGAAGATGCCAAACTCGTTGCTCTGCTCCTGACTCTGCTGGTTCTGGTTCTGTTGGCCCTGACCCTGTTGGGCGGATGACGAGGGCTGGTTAGGGTTCTGTTCAGCTCCGTCGTCATAGTCCTCTGCGTGCCACTCGTAGGGACTGAAGCGGCTGACTAGGAAAAGCACCACGCTCACGCCGATATAGGCAAACACAATACACATCCAGATCTCATAGGCCAGAGGGTCCAGGAAAGAGAACACACCAGGCTTGGACTTGGTGGGCTTTTTGATCATGATGGAGATGCCGAGGCTCATGAAAGGCTTGGAGAAATCAATGACTTCCTCCCTGACAAGGGTTATGGTCAGAGGAGCCACAGCTACGTCAGCTTTCTGAAGAGGAATATATGATGTTATTGCAATAAATACCAAGTATATATTGTTATATATTTTATAAAATTACACATGAACCAGTAGAAGAAGTTAATCGAGGACAAGGTGAACGCAGAGCAGACCTGCTCTAATATATCCTCCATCAGTAAATGCCTTTCCAGGAGGAATTTTTTCTCTCATTCCGTGTTATTATGCTTGAGTTAACAATATGAAGCCTTTTGGCCAATTACTAAACCTTTTCTCATGAGGTCTGGTTTTCTCAGTACACTAATGATTAGATTTTCAATAGTGGAATGCTGATTAAAATGATTGAGATTTTAAAACAGCATTTTTTTAATCAGTAGCATGACTGGTAAAAATCTATTGTGTACTTTGGCATTCGTCCTTAACACTCTGATATTCGGGTCTGGATTTATGCAGCGAGAAAATAAGATGTAGCACTTACACCATAGACAAGCTCTCCCACCATTCCATTCCACATCATGGTCTCAGCATCTCTGGCTCCATATTTCCCATCAGCCACTATCTTGAGTATGTAGTGGTATCCCACATGTTTGGCTATCTCTGCTGCCAGTTCCACACAGTAACCTTCATATTTATCATTTCCTGTAAACTGCTCATGGTTCTTCTTCAGCATGACATATGGTGATTCCTAGTCAGGACACACAAGTAGACAGACATATACATTGAACAACAAATATTTACATTATTTTTGTTTAACTGACCTGATATGTCTTTAACCATTCAAGACTAAAAGAATATGTGAATAACTATGTATCCTACTTTGTTTTCAATGAAAATCGTTTGGTATACAAATGGATGTTTTAATATTTGACATAATATTTTTTACTTTTGTAATATAACATTAATATCACTACATTTTAATAAATAAAAAAATACATTATGTCTGTTAAAAGTATTTTACAGTATTTAAGACAGACAAGGCAAATAAGAAAAAAAAGAAGAAGTCGTCTACCAACTGAAGGCACACTGCTCCAGATGCGATACAATGAGAACTTTTGATGTAGACAGCTCCATTGATTATAGCAGCAATTTAGTTATAGTCTAACTACGGTGGCCGAGAGAGCTCAATGCGCTGCAACTGAAGAAAACGCATGCAAATAGAAGAACACATTTTCATCAGTTTCACAACACATGTGCTCCAAATACTCACAACACAACCAAATACAGAAACGCGCTGCAAAAGTTCACAACAAAACCAAATACAGAAACGCTTCCAGAGGACCCTAATAAGTGACGAACCCGGCTGGGACGTGCTTATTGACCGTGAGCATCCCTATGCCCTACTCCTTTTGAAGGGCAGATGGCAGAGCCCTTGAAGTGGGGACTTTAGAGAGAGCAGGGCACTGCCATTATGTAGCCGTTTGGAACGCACTTGGTGCAGGGAGCAATGAAAGACAACCTAATTTCCTCATTATTTTCACCTGGGATGTTCCCATGACAACGCAGCACGGTGTCCATCAGCTGAAAAGCTGTTATTACCAAAACTATCGTATTATTGCGGTTAACATAACTGTTGCAAATAAACATACATTTTATACAAAAAAGTTTTTAAAATATGCGTTATATATCTGTGTGTGAGTGTCTCAACTTTTTTTGCCTTGGACCCTGCATTACCTAACATTTCTTATGAAACTTATTTAAACATACCATGACAAAATTTGTACAATGTTACAGATGTATAGATTAATATCTTACCCTCGTGTTCTTTTTCTCTTTCTCTATCTTTAATTTTTTTTTTTTCAGCTAACTGAAAGCTCATGGTAAAATCTTCTGTTCTCATTTGTATTCTGATTACATTGATTGAACTCTCTGTTTTGCACACAAAAAAAGGTAATAAAAAAAAAAAAAGTAGACTGAGCTATAAGCATGTCCGAGCCGGGTTCGTCACTTATAGGGGTCCCCTGGAAATATTTCCGTTGTGGTCTGTGCAGCACGCTTCTGTATTTGGTTGTCTTGTGAACTTTTGCAGTGCGTTTCTGTATTTGGTTGTGTTGTGAGTATTTGGAGCACACATTGCAGTTTTCTTCAAAACTAATGAAAGATGTTTTCTTAATTTGCGGGTGTTTTTTCTATTTGCATGCATTTTCTTTAGTTGCAGTGTGTCACACTGTCTCTGTCACCATATCTAACTCAATAGACAGGCTGTAAGCATTATGGAAACCATATATTAAGACATTAAGAGCTGGGGTAATAAACAGTTGACAAAGCAGATAAGAAATAGTGGTTTATTACTTAGAACATGGTAAACTTGACAGGTTTATTTTCAGATGACTTTTCTTGAGCATCAGGGACAGACCTGGCTATAAATTGTGTAGAAAGTGTAGGGTGATTCTATTTGTGGAAGGTCTGTAATATGAGTTAGCGGTTCAATTGTGATATTTCAGAAAGATTGGACATCCTGAGGAGATTACAACAAACGCCACCTGAGGCCCTGCTGACAGCTCACTCAGTAACAGGACATTTCTAAGGAGCTCACAATGAACAAATAACATGAGAGCGTATAGAGGAGGGAAAGAAAAATAGAGTGAGGTGACAAAGAATAGAAAAGAACCCCTTGCTGATCAGCATAGGTTTGACAATGAAAGCAAACACAGCCAAAGCAAATAGAGATATAGTTTTTTTGCCAAACATATTTTCCAGAAACAAACCTCAAAATGCTAAATGCCTGGTAACTGTGTCATATCTGCAAATGTTTCAGGATAACAAAACATTTGAACCCAGCTGTGCTGCAATGCATCTTAGAAACAGACCTGAACAGTGGCACCATATTACCTGCTAATGTAGACCTCAAAGATGGCCTACAGTACATGCTGTCTTTTAGAGAAACAGATCATTCTTTAGAGCACCCGTGGTGATGCCACTATTTCCAGCCTCTTTGATAAACAGTCTCTGTAGGACAAACAGCATAGCTCAGACTATTTCCTGCAATCCACCCTACACCCTTGTGAGCGCTTAGCCCCTAACCCACACGCTGATCCATTACTGTTCCCACCCCTATCACCTATTCCCCCCACGTCCTTCCATCAGGAGGCCGGTCCACTCACTCTGCCCTTTCTCTGGCTTGGAAAGAGACGGGCAGTCCACATATGAAAGGTTAATAAATGCCCTCTGAAGCCAAACTTGCGACAGAATCGCTAAAACGCAGGCTAAGCCCAAAGATCGCCTCAAAGAAGACGAGGATAAAGAAAAAAAAATTAATCTTTTGTCCAATGCTGGCAATTCAATCCACGGTTCCCCTTTAAGTATAAGATGAAAACACTGTGGCTGGAGGAGCAATAATGTCTCATTTACAGACAGAGCACAAAAGAGCCTTCATGCTTTTATCTTCACAGGACAGCATTACTGTCATCTTACTGAGGGATAAAAACATGGAGGTGATGCATCAGCCATTCTAAGAAATAAAAAAAATGGAGAAGAACAATCATGAAATGGTGGGCTCTGTCCGAATTCCTGTATTTTTATTTGACCCTGGGGCGCTGTAATGTTGGGGAAGATTAGGAAGATTCAAAGGGCCCTGGACCACCCATCGACAGAGAAATTCGATGCACTGATTTCTATACAAGTACATTTTAAAATGCATTTTATTGCTGTGATGGCAAAGCTGAATTTTTAGCAGCCATTACTTCAATCTTTAGTGTCACACGATCCTTCAGAAACAATATGCTGATTCGGTGCTCAGGAAACATATATTTGATTTATGTTTGATAAATATTGTTACTTTTGATCAGTTGAATGCATCCTTGCTGAATTAATCCACTGGCTTCTATGGGCTGAATCCCAGGGGCCTACACTGGGGATGCACGAAAATAAGACTTTTCATAATTATTTTTATATGTGGGAGATTACAGAAGTGACAACTACATTTTATAACCGAACTCACATCTGTACATTTTCAGAAATCACAACCGCATTTTCGGCGAAGCGCTGCTTTGTGAATGGAACAGGACTGTTTTTTAAACAAAAAACAAAACAACTATGTCTACCAAGAGTGATGTTCACTAAAAATTGGATTGGAAGAAGTTGATGCCAGTTGAATTTATACATGAGCTCAAATTGAAATGTTTATATTGACTAATGGGCTTGTGACATTTATAGTGACATCGGGGTAGTCCAGGGGCCTCTGGTTATCGAAGGCGCCCGTGTTGCTGAATAAAAGTATTAATTTGTTTAAAAAAAAACAATCTTACTGACACCAACTATTTGAACAGTACTATAACATTTAATGTGTTTTCAAACAAGCACAAGTTTAAACCAGTAAATCGCACAAATGATTTGAAGACATACCAGAATAGTGGTAACGATATATGTGCGGTTCTGAAGTCCGTAAGTCTCATTACTGCCTGGCATGTAGGCCGCCGTGCTCACGAATTTCTCATCCTCATTCCAGTAACCCACCTGAGAAAAGATCAAATCAGGGACAGGAACTTGAGCATCATCAGAAACCTTTCTGAGATTTCCCACAGGAGACACTACATCAAATACAGTGCTCATTTAGTTAGGCCAGAGTGGATTGCTGAAACAATAACCATGCAGGAGTCTGTGAATGTTTCGTTTAAACTATAAGTGAAGAAATCCATCTGAAAAATCTGTCACATCGAGAGGCTTCCTAATTCTTTTCCTGATATTCAAGAACTTACTTTTTTCGGTCCCGTCGGCCTGAGCTCCATCACACTGACAGTGTAGTTTGTCCTTCGTCCCTTCTCGTTAAACTGAATGTGTCCCGTTAAGCCTTCAATCCGAACCTGAGTAAAAAACACAGAGAAGATGACTTTCTTTCTTTCTTTCTTTCTTTCTTTCTTTCTTTCTTTCTTTCTTTCTTTCTTTCTTTCTTTCTTTCTTTCTTTCTTTCTTTCTTTCTTTCTTTCTTTCTTTCTTTCTTTCTTTCTTTCTTTCTTTCTTTCTTTCTCAAGTTCTCCTCCCCAGAAGGGTGTACATCTCTCACAGCGCCTCTTCTGTGTGTACAGTACAGAATGTCTCCCAGGCCGAATGATGGAGTTAATTGACCGAGTTGAACATCAATCTCCCTGGCCTCCCAGCAGATGGACCAAATTGCCTCAGTCCAGCACACATCAGACTCTCAGCAGACACAGCCGTGGGGAACTGTGTGACAGAGCCTACCTCTGCAAGAAGAATGCTACACACTGAGTTTGCTACATTGCTTAGACCTGCTCACACTTACAATTAAGTTAAGTAAAATGGAAAAACGAATGATACGGCTGGAAGAAAATGCCAATTTGTTTATGGCTTCTCAAAGAGAGGGCATTTCTAAAAAAGATTTCCAATAAGTCTCATTTGGATTGTGCTAACAAATCCTGCTCAACCTCGCCTGCCAAATTCTATGCTCTGCGCTTAAATATTCATACGCTGCCCAAAGCGAAGAGACAAACATCTGCCTAAGGGTAACACAACAAAGCCAGGTGTTCTTTCCCTCTCTTTGTAAATATAACTTGTCATGTGCTGTTAGGACCAGCATAAATGTTTATCGCCAACAGGCTTTATTATCTGCAGTGTCACATTTGATTGCGATGGTCTCTTTGGTGAATCAATGTGAACTTTATGAGACAAAATAAAGATGTAATTTGCTTATTGGGGTTTCATTTTGTGCACTCAGAATAGATTAGAACCAGTGTCAGTCTTGCAGATTGAACGTTTATGTTTTTGAACAATGTGTTCATTCAAAAATGTGTCTGTGTGCAGTCCCAACAGGGCAAGGTACCTGCTGAAGTGCTCTCTGAATATCGATGCCCTGGCCCCAAGGTGCTGGTGGGTTGGCCAGACACTCTCCAGCATTTCCACGCCGAGATATATCTATCCTCTGCCTGCGGAGGTTCTGGAAGGCTGTGGACATGACTTTGACCCCATCATATGTGAGAGCTCCAGTGTACTGCATAAAGAAGTACATTTAGTTTTATTTTAACGTACATACACATTATATATTTAATACATATATAACGCATATATATATATATATATAAACCTAATTACATGTTGTTGTGTTTTTGTAGTTCTTTACATGGTGAAATGTACCTTCAGTCCTCGCTTGGGAAGTTTGGCATCTTTGTTTTCAAAGTCCAACCACTGCTGCACTGTTCTACTAATATTAGGGTTTGCGTAGTTCACCAGCTGGAAGCCTGTTACATTCGCCTCACCCTTCTTAAACTCTGTCAGGTCGATGTCCAGAAATCCCTACAGGAGAACAGAGAACATGTTAGCATGACATACTGTGATTTCAGTTGCAGAAGAGCACACAGAAGATTTCCATAGTCAATAAGAAGATAAGAATCCAATTTCAACCAAATGGTAATCATTAAAGGCACGTAATTGACTCAATTGAAAAGGGAAACCAATCTGAGATAAAATACGGTGACGAATTCCTTGCGATTGTAAAAAAAAAAAAATCCAACGTAAGACCTCGACAAGAAATGCAGGGTTGAATTCACAGCAGAGGGAGTCATTTCTACAATAATGGTCAAGTGTAGCGAGTGAGCATGAGGCCGGGCCTGTGGAGTGCTGTCAAATGTAATTCAGGGTTTAAATTATAATGGAAAGAATGGTTGGGTCAATCACTTAATGAAAAAGGCTAATCCCTCTCATCCACTGAGGCTGGTTATCCAAGAAAGCTCGGTTGTTATCCGATGTGGTGCTGGAAAATGCAGGAGCTGTGAATAGGAATTTGAAGTAAAAAAAAAAACAAAAAAACAGTGGCACATCACGAGAGTTTTCTGGAGGTTTGTCTTTAATCCCAATGGCTCTATTCAGTAATTCTCACAATCCTATCAGCTGAGGCAAGCTGCCCCAGAGCAGCCCACACACTCACCGTACCAGAGATCATACCGAACCGAATCTAACCTGAAGTATTACAAGAAATGTTTCATTTCATGAAGCTGACTACTTACTCCTATAAGCTCAAATATAAATGTGTGTGAACTAAAGATCAGTTTGTGTTCAGCTCGACAACAAAATACGTTGGTGTGTGTGTCTCACACTCAGTTTTGAGTGTAACAGCCCTCGTCAGACTGTAAGTGTGTTAATCTTTGATCTTTTATCCCTTAACACGCTTGGTCCCCCAGGAGCAGTAACATGTCCCTGTGTACCCTGGGAACATCTGCTCCGTAGGACAACGAACAAGACTGACTACGCTTCTAACATGACCTCACGCTTGTGTCTTACCTCAGATACCCTCACACACACATAAACTACTGGTCAGAATAATAAGACTGAATAGTATACTTGGCAGACCGTGCAATGCCTTTTTTTAATGTCAGACTATATGATATGCAGCAAATCTTTAGGACATTTGTTACATTTGACAGTGTCGACTGGGCAATCAAACACATCACATTCTGACATCCTCACTGATAGGCAAAAATCAAATGGCACCGCAGGGAAGTCCCATATGCCAATGTTGGCCCATATTGGTTGCCCACTAATTGAAATATGCAGAAGGAGAGGCTGTCAACCTAAATATTATGGTGCCACACACCCCTAAAAAATGATCCCTTCGCTAGAAAATATATTTAGCAAAAATGTAAAGGCAACTATAAGCTAATGTTAAAAAGACTAGGGTCACTTTTATTCAACATTAATGTATCATATTTATCAAGGGCTTCTTAAAAAAAGTATAAAAAAATAATAATACGCACAACTGATTTCAACATTAAATAATAAGAATAAATGTTGCTTGAGAAATGTTACACTGAAGACTGGAGTAATGGTTGCTGAAAATTAATCTCAGGTATAAATTACATTTAAAAACATACATTCTTTTTTTATTTACATTTTTTTTATTATTGTTTTTACTGAATTTTTTAACCAAAATTTGTTTATAAAAACATCGATAAACCTTACTTACCCCAAGCTTTTGAATTCTAGTGTATGTGTTCATGTATAAAGAAAGACCCATTAAAAAATTAAAAACCCTGACCAATATTAATGTCTCCCTACTGGAACCTACCATTCCACAGGGACAACTCAAAGTATCCTGTAACATCAAATCAATTCTTGGAGGGAAGTGCCATCACACGGCTGGCCTCCGGGCCGAAGCTTCACACAACCTCGTTTCACAGCCTCATCACTCTCTGCGGTGAGAGTGAACAAGGCAATCAGAGACCCTGCATCACTGCACATGCCGTATTATGCCATGCTGTTACTGAGCGCACAACTGGGACGCATGTCATCACAAGCTCTCAAGTCTGAAACATGGCACATTCTTCCCTCAATCAACATCACTACAGTCTTTGAAGGCAATCAAGAGCTCATTCACCAAACAAATGTATAATAAATTAAAGGAGAAAACAAAGTCAAGCAGTTTGCAGAATGAAACTTTCACTGATTTCAAAAAAGCTAAACTCTCATGGAGACACTTCTGAAACTCTCATTTCAGAAAGATAAATGTTTCAAATTTCTTATTTTGACAGGTTATATATTTTTAATCATTCACTACTTTAACATTATAATCACTAGCTCATAGGTCCAACTGTAGCACAATACTCACAACAACTATATTGAAGCAGTGTTGTTATTTTTGGTAATTAATAAATAAGATTAAGAACATCAAAAAAAAATTTGAAATGTTTGACAAGTAAATTAAATAAGTTTAAGTTGAAATTAAAGTTTAAATGCAAGTTGAATTAAGTTGAATGATTTAGCAGGAGTTAGTAGGTGTCACGACATTGAGAGCCATCGGAGGGCACTCCACAACAGACTATTGTCATTCCCTCACAAACTACATCTCCATTAAATTCTCTGCCTGGACTCATCAGCACTCATTGTTTTCACCTGTGTCTCATCTTCTTGTTTGCTCACCCTATATAAGCCTGGCTCTTTGAGTCATTCCCTGCGAAGTCTTGTTTAGTGTTTGTACTGCAATGTTTGTATCCTGTTTCCTGGTTATCTTGATTCTCTGCCTGTTCCCTTGGATTTCTCTCTTTGCCTCAGCCCTTATCTGTTAGTGTTTGGATTGCTTGTTTTTGCATGACCCTTGCCTGGATTTGGATTAGGTCTTTGGATTATTCTCTGTTTAAGAAATACTGCATTTGGATCCTCAACCTTTGTGTCTCAGAGCAGTACGTGACAGTATGTCTAATATTAATAGTGAAGCTTGCCTTGAATTGAATCTGCCTGGTTAGACACACCACGCAAGGGACTCTATGAGTCTATAACCAATCGAGAAATGGGGCCAGGAGTCATTACTGATTACAACAGCAAGTTGCTTTCTGAAGCACTGCCACTGCTCTCTCATGATTGGCCGCTTCTTTCTGTTTTTCTTTCTTTCTTTTTTTCATTCAGCAGCACATCTTTTGGCATTCCTTCTCATGTCAACTATCTGCTCTCATAGCAACAGTGACATCCTGTTTCCTGGAACAGGGCACCACTGATGATATCCTTCAGTTGTATGTGACTGATATAATTGATTACAGGTTTTTGACGGATTTCGTTCATTTTTGCCAGTCTTGTTCTCTTGGCTCAGCGCAATTATTCTCAATTTCAGGCGTAGGCGGTCCTCCCACTCTAGAACTACAGAGAGGGCTTTTGCCCATCTGATCCTACACAAACTCACTGTAAACCAAGTGAATGATCTAAAGAATGCAAGATTTTGGGTAGAGACACCTGTATTATCATTACTAGTTCTCAAATCACATCAGTCAAGCACAAGACTCAACAATTGCAGCCAAAATGTGAGATATGGTGGACGTGTCTCCTTAGCATGCAGTATGAAAGCCTGCACAGTCTCTGTCTGTGTTAAACCATTAGGATATTTCCACAACACTGCAAAAAACTAAAGATGAAGCTCCTCTTTTCCCCCTCTTTTGCTTAATTGATCAGTAGAGTCATTTGTATACATATGTTTTTTGATTCACTAAAACAGACCTGCAAACTCACAAGAGATGAAAAAGGTGACATGTTTAGAAAGTAAATTGTTGTTGGGTTGTCTAAGGGCATCCTCCCCCAGGATAATTTTTGGTAACACTTTACAATAACAGGGCATGAATAATCATGTACTAATACCTGATTTATTAGTTACTTAAACATGAACTCATGATTAGTGAATAGACAGTATGAACTAATCGTGAACAAATGAAGAGCAATCCTTAACTACGACAGGAGTCATAATGATTCATGCATTAATAACATACATATACATACACATACACGTTTGAAAGTTAATGCATTAATTAACAGTTTACTATATCTTCATGGAACATGATCTTTACTTAAAGGATTAGTTCACTTTTAAAATGAAAATTCTGTCATCATATACTCACCCTTAAGTTGTTTCAAACCTGTATGAATTTCTTTCCTCTGCTGCACACAAAGGAAGATATTCAGAAGAATGTCAGTAACCAGACAGTTTTTGGTTCCCATTGACTTCCATAGTAGGAAAAAAATATACTATGGAAGTCAATGGGAACCAAAAACTGTCTGGTTACTGACATTCTTCTAAATATCTTCCTTTGTGTTCAGCAGAGGAAAGAAATTCATACAGGTTTGAAACAACTTAAGGGTGAGTATATGATGACAGAATTTTCATTTTAAAAGTGAACTAATCCTTTAATACCATAATGATTTTTGGCATGAAATAAAAATCGATAATTTTGACCCATATGTATTGTTGGCTATTGCCACAGATATACCCGTGCTACTTGTGACTGGTTTTGTGATCCAGGGTCAAAAATATTTATAACTAAATATTTATACACTAAATAAATGTATCTAGCTGACTAATGAGTTTTTGGACATTGAATGGCTTTTCTGAGGTAAATGTGACATATGACATTGTTTACAAGCTGTTTTATCGATTACATGTGACATGATACAGATTTTGGTGAAGCTTTCAACATACCTCCTGATGTCCATTTTTCATGTTTATTTAATATTGTAATTAAATCAGAAGAGATGATAGCTTCACGAATCACGTCACGCGCAACCTTTGGGTTACCAGTCTGACTCGAACTATACTATTAGGCCATGACTGTTGACTATTGTGCTTGCAATTTCACCCCGTGGTCATATTTTGCTAGTGCGCACATTAACAGTTAAATACTGTGACTTTTTTTTTTTTTTTTTTTACCGTGGTGCTAAAGATGGAAAGGTCATGGAGGAAATGCATTCAAATACAGTGAACCTCCTAACTTTTTTATGATGAAAATATTGATCTTAAAAAATAACAGGAGCCACGCGTCCTCTGAAAAAAGACCAATCTATCAATCTTTTAAGAATGAATATCTGGATTTTTAAAATGATGATTGATTTTAACTCAATTCGATATTTCCCTATTCTCTCCTCTCGGATGTAACTTGTAGCAGGTGTTCATATCTCTCAACTGAGTGGATGGAGTTGTATTTTTTTCCGCTTGGCGTCCCTGTAAATGTGGTGCAGTGAGTTGGTGATGTTACTATAGAAACTAGCCTTTACCAAAAAGGCTTGGACACAGAGGGGAAGCTTACACGGGCATCCACTCAGATACAAACGTCCATGTATATGCGCGCGCGCACGCACACACACACACACACACACACACACACACACACACACACACACACACGCGCGCACACACACACACGCGCGCACACACGCGCGCGCGCACACACACGCGCACACACTGTAAATAGAATTGAGCTCTCCGTCGTAGGACACTGGGAGTAATTTGCTCACTTCTTAAAATTTGGCCATTATGGAAATAGCAGGCAGTTGCAAATCTTTCTTTATTGCTTTGCAACCTTTATCGTTTATCATTTACAATTACATCTAACAAACCGTCCAGACCAGTTTAATTTAAAATCCTCAGCGGTGTGCCATCCAGGAGCACACCACAGCATATTAATGCTGCGATTATCATCATTTCTGTTTAAATCAATTTAGCCCTCTGTTCTCATACGTTGAGCGCACCTACAGACAAAGACTGCAGAAAACACTAGTAGTTTTTCATATTCACAGAACAGATCTCCAGGCAATGTTTATATAACATCTCATTTGTTAGTCATAGTGAGCATCTTCTTATGATTGGTCAGTAGTGGAAATATGCAAATCACTTGTAATATCAAGAGTCCAGTGGCATTTGAAAGCCTAATGCTGAGGTTTAGTCATGAGATCTCTCATCGTGCTGAAACGAGTGCAGTTTTTTGGTTTGTTTTTTGCTTACCAGGTTTGCTAGGATGTAGTGATAACTCTTCACGTTCTTCCCCAGCTCGATGATCTGAAATGGACCAACAAATAAGATGAAATTCTCCAGTATTCATTTTGGAAAACACAGCACTATATAAAGCCTTATTTATGACAGTAAACCCACAAATATTAATAAATCACAAGTTAATATAATATTTGCAGTCACATAACTGCAAACAACATATTTTGTTTTTCCACTGCATTCAGTACATATGAAACAATAATTAAAAGCGCTATAGAAATGTATAAATACATTTTACTGTACTATAATTATTATTTGAACCAAATCAATAATAACAAAACAATACAATTATCTTTACCTTTACCTCAACCAATACACACCAAAGTTATGGTTAATAAATAATAATGATTATTATCTATAACAACAACAACACCAATAATAATAATAATATTTATTTATTTTTATTTTGTATTTTACTTCAAAGAGTACACACCAAAGTTATAGTTTCGATTCCTAGCAAACACATGAATTGATAAAATGTGTAATGTGAGTCACTTTGAGGAAAGGTTCTGCAAAATGCATAAACATGTAACATTTAAATAACAACAACAACAGCACATTTCATCTCCATAATATGACTACAATCCTGAGCTTTCATCTTTGCACTGAGTTCAGGGTGTTTCAGAATCAAGATGGCTATGTTTTCAGAGGAACAAAGAGGAGAGGAATGAAGATTTGTGATGTTCGTTTTGTGTGTGTGTGTGTGTGTGGCTATAGAGATAACAAAGCTTCTGCAGGCATGAGGAGTACAACAGTGGTGAAAAACAATGAGTCATACTCTGACGGAGGAGGAACACATTAGCAGCACTCTCAGTTCTGTTTGGTACACACTGACCGAGGGTCACAGCTTTAACCTGTGTGGATGTACGTGAGTGCGTAGTGTGCGGTGTCAATGGGTATCAAAGACTTTGACACCATCAAACTGTTATGTTGTTCTATGGCTATAATTAAAGAAAATCCTCTGCATATACTCAGGATGTACAGGACTGGGGTACTCAGAAATAACAATGAGCGACCGTAAAGAACAATTCTGTGACCAAATTTGTATGCATGCGAGTAGATCTTTGCTCTTACACACTTTTATGTAAAATTAAGTTGTGAAAGCTGACTTTAGCTAGTGGCCATGACAGACAGTAGCATTAGTTATTAATGGTGACCCCAGTAAGATTTCATCCGGCAGGGCAGCCCAGGGCGGAGAACACTACTGACAAGGACTTGGTCTTCTTGTGTATTTCAGTGCTGTGATCAAAATTAAAGGGAGAGTTCATCCTAAAATGTAGAAATTCCCCGTAACATTGTTCACAATACGATTTAGAGAAATGTCTCAGTGGTTTTTGTCCATGTAATTGAAGTCAAAAGTATAAGTATGAGTAAATGACAGAATTTTCATTTTTGTGTGATCTTTTTCTTTAATGCAGAACACAGGAATTAAAGAGAAGCCTCAGACTAAAATTAGTTTTGTGACTTTTAGTCCATGTCTGTAAGGATCTGGTTACATTAGCAAGGATTCTGCTAAATTTTGTGGGCAAAAAAAGTTAATTGTCTATTGTCAATAATGTATCGCTCACACAGAAGTCACTTAAAAACCAAGCAGTTTTTGTTGGTTAACACAGCACATTTGCGTGACCAACCTGAACACGTGCAAAATCTGTGTGTGGAACTTTTTCACCATTATGTGAAACTCCCAATCGCATTTATTCCTATTGAAACTACTGGATTTTGCTTGAAAAACTTAGCTGAGGAAAGGTAAATGTGACTGCACCTTAAGCTTGAGGCAATCTATATGATAACGTGCTCCAAAAAATTGACAAAAAACCTGTAGCAGAGGGAAATACTGGAAAGTGGACCGAAATAATGATGATTTCATCTCTTACTAAAGGGGTAAACTGTGTTTGTCAAACTACTGGTGTCAGGGTTGTGTCACTTCTGTCTAGTGTATTTCTTGGTTTTGTGACAGAGCTCTGACACTCCTGGTTTTGTCTCGTCTTTGTCAGAGTGCATGGTTTCGAGCGTGCTCGAGCCGTGAACTCACTTGTCTACGTGCCTTGTTACATGTGCGGGGTGTGGTGTTTGGATCCCGGCACGTCGGTCTAGTTTGGTTTCGGTTCTGTGTCGGGATTCAGACATCCATGCTCCGCGTGTTTGTTTTCTGTAGTGAGCGCACAGGATGAGCTTACGCTCGTTCTGCTGTCTTGTTGTGCGAGCGTGCGGTTTTGAGTTTGCTCGGGCCGTACACTCTTCTGTCCACGGGTGTTGTGTTTTGTGTAGCACGCCGTTCGTGTTTACATCGGCCACGTGCTTTCATGTTGTCATGTTTTGTGTGAACACGTGGCTTATGAGTGTTTTCATTAGCTTTTATCTCTCACTGAAAAAAGTTAATGTCTCGTTTTGTCGTTTTCCAAGTCAAGTCTGTCTTGTTTTCCCCCTCAGGGTAGTTTTTGCTGCATTCTGTTTTATTTGTATTATTAAGAAAAGCCCATTTTTCCTGCAATTGAGTCCTCGCTTCATCTCCTCAACCCCAAAGCCTGGCAACTGGGGTCTTAAAAATAGGAAATATTTATATCGGAAAAGCTCCACACAACATATTGCATGCTAAGAGAGCGATGAAAAACACGCACAGAGAGTTTTTCCTCAGTTAAACCGTCTGGCCCCCGGTGTTAGTGAAAGAATCAAAGTAGGGGAAAATTACACCAGTGTTGTTTTACGGTATGATTGGTGGATGCGTGGTGATGGATGATTGCTTTCAGAGAGAAAAAAATTTGTCTAGACATGCTGTGGAAATTGCCACCAAATGATGCAACAGCCTTAAATGTGGCCACTGTGCTATCAATAACACAACATGGCCTGTCGAGGGTCTTCTGTTTGAGTCATGAAATAGAGGAAAGAAGAAAAAGGGAAGAAAAGACACGCTCTCATTAATTACAGTAACAGGACGCTTCCTCCTCCTCCAGGCAGTGGAGAGAGCTGACAGAGAAAGTGACGCGTCACTATGGCTCCCCTGCCAACCCCAAATGTCAGCCCAGTGTTATTTATCTGCTCCGTCCTTGGCGCTCTATGAGAGAGAGAGAGCATCTTGGGGCCTGTTGCACAGGCCACTCCATCTGATAAGAGTGGCCACAGGCTTCATCCAAGTACTCAAGCTCAGAATTGCATTTTAAGTTTAGTCATCTGAGCCTGCAAATGATTACTGTTATATATTTACATTATTACATATATATATATATATTCATTATGGCACGGTTATTAGCAGCATTACATATGACTAGCTGTTTGACTTAGTTAAAAGACATATTGTAGTCTTAGTACATTAAAGCAAAGAACATGCTCCATTTGCATAAAACATTTTAATCCCAAATTCATTTGGAGCATCTGACAACATGTACGACTGTAATAAGACCGGCGAGAGCCAATTACCTTCTTCAGGATGGAGGTGAGTCTCTCCAGCTCACAGTCGAGGATGATCTGGCCCTCCTTTCTTTTGTCCAGGTCCTGGAACACTTTGAGGAAGGATGCTTCTGTCATTGTCTCCACGTTCACGGAGGTCACTAGCCAGTTATGCTCTGCTGCTGTGTCCAGAACCTTCTGCAGAACTGCCAGTCCTTGAATAAAAATGGGAAATATTAGGTTAGCAGAACTAAGTTAAGAAAGTTAAGTTACATCAATTGTAAGTTAATAAACTCCACAGTTAATTTACTAGAACTATTTTAATTCTGCATTTCACAAGCAATCTAACTGTACTTAAACTAACAATTTTGGAGGAAGATGGGACACTTAATGTGACAAGTTGTGTGAAATGTACTGTGTAAATAATGATATGTGATAGTATGCCAAAGCTAATTAATTAAAAAGTCATTCTAAAGCAGCTTGAGAGCTTGGAGGACTTTAGTATAGACACTGTTATCTCCAGCAACTAACCATCTAACCATCTGAATGCCACTTTTTTGGCTGTGATTTCAGAAAAACCTGCCAGGAAGATACAGACCAGTGAAGAGTGAAAGCCACACTATTCACAGACAGGAAATTGGGTTCGATTAGTGAAGACATTGATCTTGGCATAGGATTGCATGTGCATGTGGGAAACCCCCGAAGGACCAATCAGCTTTCTCCCCCAGACACCAACAAAAATCTCTCTAGATCAAAAACAATATGCTTAGTAGCCATTAGAGCCAACAATATCAACTTTTTGGAGCAGCCTTTAAAACAAGAACATGGTTATAATGCCTTAAAATGTTGCCTGTGGAGGCAGCTCACTAGGTTTTGGAACAGAGTGAGTGTCTACACATACTGTAACACGAACCGCATCTCTCACATAAGAACTGAGCAGTTCTGAAGGATCATATGATCCCATGACGTGACGACAGTTGAAAGCACAAGCATACACGATTGCTCTTATTATGCTGCAGCTGAGAGCAGCTTATGCTCCTTGTGTTCGCAGTACTTCAGCACCATGGCCAGCTCCTCCAAACTCATCAAAACCTCTCCAAACACTCAACTGCACACTTTCACAGCCATCTATGCTTTTTGCTGTGTGAGTATTTCACTCAACAAGCCCAAGTTCATCCAGTAATCCAGTATCCAGTTTTTTTTTAAATCCTCAAAAACTGACAATGAAAGTCTATGGCTGCCTGTATACTGTGGCAAGCTTAAATACAGTAACTCCCCTGCGAGCATTTATGTGGGAAATTGTTTATGAAAATTTTAATGGACTTTGGGTGCTGTTCAAAACATAAAACAAATTTAAGTAAAAAAATAAATAAAGAGAAAGCATGCACTTGAATTTTATAGCGTTTGTTTAATGCAACACCACCCAGCTGTTGTACGAGCTGCAATTAAAAGGAGAGCAACAAGGATGCACACATTATAATTTATGGAACCAATGGATGCCGCAGCAGCGATAACAGGAATAAATATTTCATTTATGGGGTGGGATGGACCACAAAATAAATTACAGGAAACCGTGACTGTTCCAGAAGAATCATTATATGCACTAGACTACAATAGGGACTACACACTTAAAGGATTACTTCACCCCAAAATCTAAATTCAGTCACCGCTTGTTTACCTTCACACCATTTTACCTCAACATCATATGGCTTTATTTTATTGGTGGGACACTAAAAGGATAAATTTGGTCAATTACTGTGATGAAAAATAAATAAATAAATAATAATAATTGTTGTCCTCGAAGGAGACTCGAACTAGAGGCTCCCAGCTAGACTCTCCTATAACAGCACTGTGCAGAGGAAGAATAAGAGAAATAGAGGAGGGATGGTGCAGTGACTGCTGATGATTGACAGAACTGAATTTTTAGGCTCCTCCTGAACCTTCGTTTGGAACTTCATTTCATTCATGAATCAAACTGTTTCATTTCTTGAGTTCACAATCATAATAATTCAGTAGCAGTGATTAACAGGCACCAGAGGGGAAGATTATCAGTGAACAATGATTTCAATTTCAGTCTGTTTCTCACACAAAGCTATCATGCGGCTTCAGCGGATTTGAAATATAGTGCATGCCAACTATACAAGTCATGCTAACTATACATTTATGATATATAAATGGAGCATCTGTGTCCTTTTTGTAGTTGGAATGAGGACTAGAAAAAGCAACAAGTGCAATTCTTCAGTATATTACAGGAAAAACTGATTTGAGTAAATAGTCACAGAAACTTATTTAAACAGTCCAACTTTACCCAAGTAAAGAAAGCACATATTGACGGCAGGAGAGGGAAATATTGACTCCCTCCTCTGCTTCGGTCCTCCTCTGTTTTGAGCACTTGCCCTTTGACCCCTCTGCATCTGAGCCAGTGCTGCTTCCTGTTTGACTCAGTGTGAGTACAGCTGGACCACTTTAAGACTGCAGGGTGATTTGACATTAAGGAGCTCACACTCCCAGCAGGCTGAACAAATGGCTCTCGATGCACACAGAGAACAGGGCCAGCGGGGGAAGACGTCTCTCCTTAGCCTCATTCTCACTCATCTGGGGTGGTGTGATGCCAATGGAGTACTACGCCAACATGCAAAACAGCAAACGGCAGCGGGGACGGTTTTATACGCATAGGAAGCTTACAGCGTGACTGGATTCACATACGGGCTACATACACTCTCACACGTATGTCCTTAAAAGGCTTAAAATAACCCCGTAGACAGTGCAGCGCTGTATCTAGGCAACAAGAGGCTGGTGATATGGATTCCTGCAGTTTGGTTCCTCTCAGTCACAGAGTTAATGATCCCACAATCTTAACCCAGAGCCCTCAGCACTTCAACAAGATAAAACCATCACTGAGACACCTGTGGCGTGCATATAGGCAGGCATCAAACCTATTGTGTACGTACAGCGATGACAAAACTGACAGCGACAAAGCAAAAAGGTGAGCTGGAAAGAAGAGGGCTGGCGGTGAGAGCATTATGGGTAACTACATTTCTTAAAAAAGACGAATATGCAGATCACACCATGCTCCCATCATGGTCGGCTGAGCTGAATGTCTGTGACAGATGGTGACACATTATAGGGACACTGTCGATTGGCTAGGGGGACGGGGGGGGGGACGCACACCTGGTGCTGACAGGTGTGTCAGATTTTACCTGTTCGCGGAGCAGCACCGGATGCCCATGACTTTTCTAGAGCAGATCTGGGAATTTCAGGTACTTATTTTGAAGTGAGAAGAGACAGGCATTCAAAATTCCTGTGCTATGGGATGGTAGGTGGCAAAAGGTCCAAAATTTACACTCGTCATGCACCAAATGCAAGTAAAATTTGTGTTAGTAACCACTTGTCTGGTAACTTTCTTAACAACTGTGATAAAATCTAATCTGATGTAAAATACATGCGTCATTTAAAATGACAACCGTCTACCAAAAAAAGCCATCTGTCATGACTTCTGTCTACTCAATTTTGACCAAATTACAAGTTTCGCAAAACATAGTGGATTATTCTTCACAAAGAAATTCAAAAACAAAAAAATATGAAGGACCAAATTATTATAGCTGGCTCATTAATGTGCATTACATGATAAATCTGTCATTATTTACTTACCCTCATGTTGTTCCAAACATGTATGTAATTCTTTCTTCTATGGAACACAAAAATATTTGAAGAATGCATTGACTTACGTTAACTTTATGGACAAAAAACAAGGGGGAAAAAAGGGCTTTTTAATACCCCTTTAAGGAAAAAACAGCTAATTTTATTATTTAAAAGGACAACAAATTTTAAATAAAAATAAACCAAAATATAATTTCATGGCTTGTAAGAAATATGTATTGTTTGTTACATTTTCTCAATTCATTGCCCCTGGCATGTGTGGTAGAAGAGTTAATGTTGGACCCTTCTTGGAATAACAATGAAGCCATGTGCAGAGGTGCTTTGGAATTGGGATTTTCTTTCCCCAGCCTTCAGCTGGATATATTTTACACTGGCACAATGGTTTCATTCTGGCAGATATTCATGGAGAAAGATGCACAAATGAGCTCCAAGTGCAGGGGAGAGATGCATCCACTCAGATCAGAACACTATTGTTCATCCCAGCAACACACAAGCAGGCAGCTCTCTCATGAGTCATATCTATATCTGTCATTACATACCAACATGTTCACAAACAAACAGGGAACAAAAGCTGACTCAATGTGCACACCAGCAATGTGGTGGTAAATATTGGGTCTCAGAAAACCAATGTATTCAAAAGAGAACTCTAAGGGGCGAATTCAGTTTAGCGCATGGTATTTCAGAACAAAAACCAGTGTCTTATTCACTAAGCACCCACAAACCAGTTTAACCAAGACTTGCTAAATGCATCGCTATACAGTACTACACAATGAGAATGTTGCATACTGTATTTGGATTCTAATGAGTGGGAAACATGCCTCCATTCTATGCAAATTAAGCTTATTAAACATTGCACATTTTAGAGCACTTTTAGACAGATTTATAGAGACTTTATATTGATTATGTCAGGGGTTTTCAAACTTTTTGATGCCAAGATCCCCAACATAAGAATACCTCGCCACTGTGTGACAAAAATAGTGAAATCGACAATATTATTATCTAAATTTACATGAATAATAATAATAATACATATTATCATTATTTAAAAAAATCATGGAAGCAGTTATACATCAAATAATAATCAAATGCTGTAAATAAGAGTGTGTAAACAGACTATAAGTGCTATAAGACTATAAGTGGGTGCAATTTATTCTTAGACAATTCCCCCCAAAATCCAAAGATTCCGATCATAAAAAGCAGTCCTCACCAGAGTCCGAGCTGTACATGTAGACGAACCTGGACCACTTGTAGTGCTCAATAACGCCCACCAGGGCATCCTGCAGTTCGGGTCTCAGCTGGATGACAAACTGGTTGGAGTTTTCCATGGGGAAGCTGGGCGTCACAAAGCAGACGTGTAGTGCACCGCAGAATGACATCAACATGTTGACGGTCTTCCTGTCGTACACCCCGATGATGGCGTACACCCCTTTTGAGAACTGCGAACAGACTGGAGACGACAACAGAACACGATTTACAATACAGACATCATTCATGTCGCATTGTTAGAATCTTGCTGGTTTTATTATTAATTTCCGAGAAGCAATTAGTAAACGTTTCTATATGCATCACTGGACTGGAAATGGTGCGGAAGGCGTTTCTGAAGAGGCAGATAATCAATGCACACAATGGGTCTCGCTGACATTTACCAAACAGCAGGGCGCTTTTCTATCTCTGCTGCCTTGAACGATGAGTATCTTTTCCTCTCCCTGTTGGTGGCAAAATGGCCTCAATCGGTTTTGAACCAGGTTTCCCGGTGTATTTTAATGCTGTATCATACCCTGTTGTTGCTATCTTTGCCCTGGCGGAGGTTATTTTTCACCGTGGCTCCGGCCCTCACGTTTCAGTCCCGCAACTAAACAGATTGAAGTTGCAGTCTGTTCGCTGCCCAAGGCCCAAATCCCAGCAGGAGCCGCCTGAGGGGCACAGGGGGAGTAGGAGCGATACGCATGGCCATCACCCAAACTGCCTGCCCCATCATGCAACAGCCCACAAGCAGTGCAGGGTGCCAACTCCTCCAGCATGTGTGTTTTTGTGTGTGTGAGTTTGTGACCACTGGCCTTCGTCACATGCACTATGACTCATTTTAACATCCGGCCACAACACTTTATCTATATGATAGACATTGTCTCATTCTGAGCAAATGACATCTTATAAAGAGAATGTGATATTCAACACAGTCATGCTCATTAAACGGTTCTCCATGCACTGTATATAAAAGTCACACGCTTGGTGCTAAGCAATAATGAGTGTGGCACGTCTATAACAGACGCTGCCATGAGCTCTGAGGTAATATTGGGGATGTTCTTATCACACGGCTCTGCTTCCTCTGTGACTGATGACTTGCACATTAATTCTGTCTGGGCTGAGCTTTGTGGACCCGGAGAAAGAGAGAAAGGAAGGTGGGGGACTGCATCCCTCTGTGTTAGCTATTACCGAAGACATATGGCATATTGAATCGAGATCCTCATCATACCATATGTGCTTGTCTTGAATGGTTTCACATATATATATATATATATATATATATATATATCTTTTTTATGTTAATGCATACAATGTTAATAACCTATGCTCATTCAAATACAACATATTGTTGAACTGGTTCCTGGCAGCAGAACATATTTATTACCTTTATTTGATATTAGGCATAATTCATTCTAAATAACAGTGATATATTAGCCTACCGAATACAGCTTTAGTGTCTTGCTCATGGTTTTTCTTAAGCTTGCAATGCTATCTGAGATAGTCACATTAATGCACTAAAGACAGTGATGCGAGTGTGAGACACTCTCCTTTCCTGATCCTTTCCCTCCTATTCCATGCACCATTTTCTGTTGTTTTTCTATTTTCCTACCAATAAAGCCAAACAATCTAATGTTTGTGCTAAGACTGCATTTATTTACTATTATAATAAATCTAATAAACTATTTTTAAATTATTTATTTTTCCTGTAATGGCAAAGCTGAATTTTCAGCAGGCATTGGTCACGTGATCCTTCAGAAATCATAATAATTTGCTGATTTGGTGGACAAATTTCTCATTATCATCAATGTTTAAAACCGCTTACCGGTAATATTTTACTGGAAATGGTGATACATTTTGATGAACCATAATTTATAAAATATATGTTGATTATGAATAGTAAGTTAAAAAAAGCATTCATTTTAAATAGAAATTGAACAGTATTTTTTTTGTCACTTTCGTTCAATTGAACGTATCCTTGCTTAATAAAAGTATTAATTTCTTTAAAACCATAATTCCAAAAACTATTCAAGGACAACCTTAATTGTCATTTGAAAAGAAGTAAAAATAAATATCAGGTGAAAAAAAAGTTTTCAAGACAGTTTTAATGTAATCCAAGCAAGAATAGTAACAAACGTATTTAGTGTTTTATAAGTAACTAATTTACAAAAATTTCAATGGAAACCATTTGCCACACGGCTGTTGCCACTTCCTATGTGTGTGTGATAGTGTGGAAGCAGACTGCAAGTGTGCGGTTCCCTCTCGCTCACATCTGCTTCCCTGTTCTGAAAAGTTCCCACTGACAGGGAGCACATGGCCGTGTCATCCGGCCCTCTAATGACAGGAACACACTGGCCGCCTGCAGTGGTTTGTGTTAGCCTGAGTGGAGGCGTAAAACATGATGTGAACACCTCTGGCCAACCTGTGCTCTCTGGCCCTGCTAAAGATCCTGGCAGCATCTGCCCGTTCTGGCACCATCTTGCAAACAGATCTCCACAGGTCTGTTCGGCCCTACCAGACCCTCGACAGGGATGACTGATGACTGTATTGAACGTTCAGCTTGTCTGTGGTCATGAGACTCGTAGAGCCTTAGCCAAGCTGATGCTATAAGCCTAGAAAAAATATCCTGTTAAATTTACAGTTAGAATAAAAGAAAATGACAGCAGTTGTGGTTGCCAGAAGTTCAAGATAAAAAAAAAACATTGTAATGTTTCATGCACTTTCTTCCACATCACAAATCGTCTCGGTTACGGATGTAACCCTCGTTCCCTGAGTAGGGAACGGAGACGTTACGTCGAATGATGACGAAATGGGGTTCGCTTAGAAGCCCATTTCGTCATCATTCAACGTAACTCGAAGTGACAACGAAAGGGAACTCTAACTCGCTTCATATTCCATACGTTAATAATTAATTAAAGGAATAATTCATCAAAAAATAAAAGAATCATTAATGTCCATGTCATTTCAAACACCACTGATAGCAACAAGTATGTTTACACATACATCTATAATCAAACAACAGTTTTTTTTTTTTTTGCATATTCGAGCTTGTCCTCATCTGTCTAAGTATACATGACACAATGTGTAATTGAATATTTGAAAGATTAAATACACACTGTGGGTCACTTCTGTCTTTCAACGTATGTGCACAATGCAGAGATCAAGTGTAGTCATGCTGAACATAACAGTGACTGAAGCCAATCTACAGTCCCATTCTCTGCTAGTCCGATTTGACAGAAAACAAACTGGTATGATTTCAGTTTCATTATTGAAATTACATTTTTAAAGTTTATGTAAACACAATTACTTTTTACCCCTTTTAGCATCCTGATAATATTCTAAACAAAGGAAGTCCGACATGTTTGGAACAAAATGAGAGTGAGGGTTTACATTGTTTGGTTAACTATCCCGTTAAACGAGAAAAATATCACTTTCTAATTCCAAAATCAACTGGCAACAGTGAAGAAACCGTATATTTGTTGTAGCTGGACTGCTGAACTGGCTTTTCCAGTGTTTCTGTTTTTCCTCACCCTAAATGACATCAGTTCCACTTAATATATGTGAGGCCAGTCTATTTAAACGACAGCGTGTCTGAGAGGTTCTTGCCAGGCAGCACTATGGAGTAAACCTGCTTTAAACTGCAGTCTGAAAGCAGTCTCAGGTAGACTCCCTCAGGAGAACTGTGGAGACTAAATAGCCATTTCCTTCTCAATCTGTTTCACTCACTCACTATTTCTCTTTTCCCCACCCCTCCAATCGTGAGCAGAAAACCTGTGGATTATTGGAGCCTGTGTGCCCTTTCTTGTGCAGTTATTTGGTGTATGTTGATGCCTGATGATGTGTTGACATATGGATTATTTTAATAACTCTGCAGTGAACTAAATTTTAAAGGACAGTGAGCAGCACCTCTTCTTTCCACATCTACTGCTTTAATGAGGTTTTCTGCTCACTCCTTTGGCCTCCAGTCCACTGTATAAACACACACACACATATCATATCCTCTGGCACACTCCAACATACGCACACAAGCTACCTTCACAGTTCAAATATAAAACACACATACACACACTTAAAATAATTCAGCGATCTCACTCTTGCTAAACACACAAGTGTCTGCAAATATCACCAAGACTTTTTCTCTCTCACACACACACACACACACACACACACACACACACACACACACACACACACACACACACACACACACACACACACACACACACACACACACACACACACACACACACACGCGCGCACACACAAGCCTGTCCATACTCATTGATGGGAGTTACACGTCATTACCCTACACAGTGGAGCGTATTCCTGTGGGTGCTCAAGGGAATGTGTAGTAATAATCACGCCTGTATCCTGCTGTATTTATGCCCTAAGTGGACAGTTCCAGGTCAGCTATACATAATGTGTTATTTCCAAGGAATTCGACCTTTACAAATACAGTATGTGCATGGTACGACAACATAAGCCAGGATGAGGGCTTCTCATCATTTGCATGTACTGCTGCACATATCCTATGATACTGCTATTCAATCACAGTGGCTGAGGACTTATCAATGTCTTCAAAATTTTATTTTGTCCAAAAAGGAACCGACATCCTCAAGACTGAAATTACAGTTTTTTTTTTAACAATCTCTAGGACACATTTTTCAATACTTAGGTCTTTCAAAACTCTTCACATAGTGATCACAACAGCAATCTGTGTGGATTAAACTGTGGATTTGCTTTGGCACAAAATGCCTTCAATGACAACATCTTTCAATCTACATGAATTCATTTCGCACTTAGACATGACCACCAAAAACGTTGTACTATACAAGCCAATTTGCACTTAACATACTCTTTTCAAAACTGTTAAAATGAAGTTCAAAACCTAGCACAACACACAAAATGAATAAGACAGTAATACCACTACCGGCAATTTAAATATATTCGGATTCTAAAAAAATCTAATACTATCAAAGCAATTAGATGCAACTAAACAGTAAACACATACACAAGTGTGAGTCTTTCAATTTCATTACCATTCATTCAAAAATGGAAAACTTAATTTTGTACTGTAATGTAAAGATGGACTATGTAATATACTGCAGTGAATTATAAGCAATAGAGAGTGTCAATCTTGTTTTGTAAAAATAAAAACTTGTGTAATGCTACCTGATGTTAGTGGGGGGGGGGTTTTGTCTGTGTTTTATGGGTGAAAAGAAAACCTTTGCTAGTGTTATGGAAGAATGACATGTATGACGTGTTTTGGTAGTAGTGGCAAGCAGGATGAGGCCGGTGGCGTGATTGATAATGAACGCTCATTACCTGCGCGGCACAACGGTCTCGAGGACCAGGGGCCTCATTTATAACCGTTGCGTACGCACAAAACCGGCCCTGAAAGAGGCGTACGCCACTTCCGACGCATAAGTTGTGATTTATAAAAACAAACTTGACGGGAAAATGTGCGCACCTGCACGCAAACTCTGACCCATGCGTACGAACGTTTTGGAGACGGAGCAGTTTGGCGACACCGATGGTGAGCTGGAGTTAAATGTCTTTTTGGTCACTTTTAGACAGAAAATCTAAATAAAATTATACATATACAGAAAGATAATACAAATATAATTTCACTCACCAAGCCTATTACTTGAAGCAAATATCCACACCTTGAATATCCGCGCCACCGAGCGCGTTGGGCCGTTTAGTGAAACTGACGCATATCTAACGGCAGATGAAGTAAAACTGTAAATCTTCATTATGAGTCCTAATCATAAATAGGCTACAGTTTATATAAAACAATGATTTAAACTATGTTTTATTTCTGATATAAACATTTAGATTAAATATGCCATTCTCATTAACGGAGTTAAACACTTAAACTACATGACATTTAGGCCTATACTGAAAAGTAAAAAAAGTAAAAAAATATATATATATATATATATATATATATATATATATTATATATTTAATATATAATTTAATAAATAGCCTATAAATATTTGTTGTGGATGCAATGCTTTTGAACACTTTTCCTTTGGCATGCTGTGTTTCAATGTTTTAACTACAGAGATAATTGCTTATCATGATAATAGCAGATTGTGCAAATATAATGCACAACAAGGTCTATCTGTTTCCATTAAAAATATAAATCAATTAAAAAGACTATTTGGCCAGTGGAAAAGATTGAGAAAAACTTTCTCTGAAATGTATTTTACACAATTTGATTTATTTATTCAAAAACAAGGCAAGGATAGGCTACTAAATGATTTTTATTAAGGTAAGGTGACTGCACATCCGTATGTCATATTTTCCTAATGTCTTGTACCGTTAAACATGTTATCACGTGGATGAATAATAATATGCAAATGATATGCAGATGATGATATGCATAGTAAAACTAGGCGTTGTAAGCTCCATATATGGTCATTTCGGGGAGGAGACGCATGTGCGCACAATCTTCCGCTGAGTGGGATTTATAAAGTGAATTCTGCGCAGGTTCTGGCGTACGCACATTTTTATAAGTCTCAATATTTTTTTGCGCACACCATTATGGCTTTTTGGCGCACGTACACTTTTAGTAATGATCCTACGCACAGTTTTATAAATGAGGCCCCAGGCCTGGACTATTTTACCTTATGTTTTGTTTATGTTTGTGCGGCAGCCAGTGAGTCGTTTTGTGTGTTTTTTTTTCTTATATATTAAACTTGTTGAAACGTTTGCCGGTTCCCTCCTCCTTCTTCCCTGATCCTTTAACTTTGTTACAGTTTTAGAGCATTTTGCACTAATACCATTAATATACATTTTCTTTTACAATATAATATTTTATAATTAGCATGAAACGGAAATTGTGCTCATCTTCTCATTCATATTTTGACAAACATCTGAGGGAAACAGCTGGCAATGAAAAAAAAAAAAAGTACACCGGTACTTGATTTTGATTGGATTATTGTCATTTTCTAATTTCTGTGATCTGATGCGAGTGACAGGTTGCTGAAAGGAAGGGGTTAATATGCCACCTTAGAGCCGGTTCGCACGTCATCAGAGGCCCTGTCCCAAATGGCACCCTAAACACTTGCGGTCTTCCCACAAGTCCACTTTTCACAAGTAACACTGCTTTGACTGTCGAGAAGCCTTCTGCTGAGTAGCTCGCTTCAGTGCGGGCTCGGCAAAAGTGCGCATCAAGGGCGCATATCAACCACAAAGGGGGCGCTCGCGAGCACCCTTCTGACAACTAAAATGATAAATGGGACAACCTACGGTCTCATCGACTTAACGGACACGTGTACGTGGCAGCCATTGTAAGTCCACAGGACTGTAAGTGCATATGAGGTGTGTCATTTGGGACAGGCCCAGAGAAGAGATGTTGTTGCGAGGGGAAGGGGACCCTAATGGTTTTTGATTAAAGATTATGAGGGCAAAAAATTTAAAACAATTTAAAATAAATAATACAAAATAAACAATAATGGATGGATAAATAATTTATAGTAAACACTGCAACATTCCATCAAAAATAAATAATCATCAATTTTGTTTTCGTTACTGTAATTAAATAATAAAAAGCAATATAAAAAATAATAATTTGAGCCTCTACACATCCACATGTTCCAGAAGTTTCAAGTATTGCATTACAATAGGATAATTTCTGCTCTATCCTGAATGTGCAAAAGAAGATCCTGAGAAATCTTTTTATTGTGGATAACAGTAGTCATGTCCTGAACCTGTCTGCTGACAAGGCCTCTGAGGGGGAAACGGCTGTTATCACTCCTGCAACAGGAGAACAAACCAATTTAGCAAAAGCCAGAAGCAACCTCTGAGAATTTCTCTTTTTTTTCTATTACCCAAACACTACAAATAGCCCGAGTACTGCAAGTCATTTTGTCCATCATGTTTGCTGCAATAAAAAAGAATAAAATATTGACAGTTTAAGCTTCAATGTGATGTTTGTCATTTTATGGAAACAACTAAATTGTCCTGCCAGGTGGCTGACATTAAGAGTTATTGCTGTGGCCCTAAAGCATTATTTAAAAGCCACACAAACACACTTCAGCCTTCTCCTTACAGGTCTGAATAAAAGTCTGTCTGTCCAGAACATAGTCTATGTTTAGATTTAGAAGTGTTTAAAACGATGTGACAATAACTGAGCCATACCTCTCACTGTGTTTGATTGACCTTAATGATAATGATATACAGAGTTACAGCTCCTTCATACTGAAGGCCACAAATAGCTCTCAATGCAGCAAAAGTGATCCAGTGTTGGGTGGGTGGAAGCTCACAGGTGCAGAGACCGCTGGTTCGGCCAAATGAGAGTTCACTTCTTCAGAATGAGTCACTCGCACAACCTGAGCTTGAGAGTCAGATAAATATGGAAGAAGATAATAAAATCCACCTCAGACAATATGGCACAATATGACGGCAGACATGCTGGGTGGCACAACTGTGTGCTCACAGCACATATCCAACCAATCAATGCCTGAATCAGAACCCAAACTGTACAACCATAACAGCATAAAATTGGAGGGCAATAATAATTGTGCTATAGAAATGTTTCTGATTATTGCCAATATTGAAACCAGAAACAAGCATCATTATTTTTTTGCTAACATTATAAATTAGTTTAAAGTGCCCCTATTATGGATTTTTCCATAAGAATGACCTTAAAAATGACCTTTCATGTAGTGTATAGCTCTAAGTGAATGAAAACATCCTGCAAAGTTTTAAATCTGAAAGTGCACCGTATATAACGTTTTCTTTCAAAAGCGTCGACTCAATGAAATGAATCGTTTTTCAAACAAGTCATAAGCCATTTTGTTGTGAAGTCAAGACGAAACATTAGCATATTATCTTTACTTCTTTATTTTTTTTAAACCCTCCACACATTTGAACAGGCACTGGAATATAATTAAATAAAACAAACAAACAAATAAATAAATAGTTCACACTGACACCAATCTGCATTGACAAAGTGACCTGAAGTCACTGATTATTACCCATTATATTTGGCAGCTGATTCACTATCAGTGTGAACGGCTTAAGAGTTAGCTCAAGGAAAAAGTATTTTACATTACAAATGTTCTGCTAAGTAAACAGTATAGCTTATAAAGGAATTGTCTGGTTGAACGTTGTTTTAGAAACAACCAAGGATGTTGATAGGCCGTGACGTGTAGAAATTAACTAAAAATAGCAACACAACTAACAGCAGCTCATCTGCTTCTATACAGCAGTTTTTCCAGAAACAAGCTACTATTTTAAGTAGACGTGTTGGTTGACCTACAGCATACATTTAAAAAGCATGTTTGGACATACCTGCACGCACGCGCACACACACACACACACACACACACACACACACACACACACACACACACACACACACACACACACACAATAATTCCCAGCTGAAAGCCCTTCCCCTCGAATGGATGGATATACTTAAGTCTTGGATACTCAAGTAGGCTAGAAGAGTGTAAGGGCATGCTGGCCAGAGAACTTGACACTCGGGTCTTGGTGTGCATGGGATGAACAAAATGGTCACACTTTCAAAGAGTGCTAATAGTGCTGTGAGCTAGTGGCTGCTGAGCTCAGTATGTGTCCTCGACATCACAGAAAGGACAAACGCCGTCCTCAGACAGGCACCAGTAACACATATACGCGCTTGTGCTTAAGCAAAGTAGCTAAGGATAAAAGAGGCTGATATCAGCTGATATTCAGGGACAGGGCTGGTTTCTTACTTTCTCTTCCACAATTTGTTACACCAGTGTAAAGAACTTAATGCCTAATTAAACGGATAATTGAGAAAGCTGGACCTGCGTCCACTCGAATTACAAGGCATCTTTACCTGTTAACCTTCACGAGGACGCTGACGCACTGAATCATTCTGACATGTTCAAAAATATGATCATAATTTTCTTTTCTATTTTCAGTAAATTTAGAGCAGTAAAAAAGTTAGAGCCAATGCACATGTAATCAGAGGCCCTGTCCCAAATGGCACCTAAACACTCGCGATCTTCTCACGAGTCCACATTTTCATGACGTAACACTGCTTAGGCTAAATAAAGTGTATGGGCGAATAATGTTTAACCATAGAAACATACCACCGTTCCAAAGTTTGGGGTTTGATTCGATTTTTTAGTCTGATACTCACTAAGGCTAATTTATTTGATTTTAATTTTGACTTTACGGGGACTTTAAGCCCTTGGTTTCCTCCGTTCAGTGTTCGGTGCAGTTTATATTTAGGTTGATGTGGTTTATATTTATCCTGCGCATGTATCTCTAGCTATCTATATTAAATACTTCCTCAAATATTTTCTTGTTTGTGTGTGTGTTTACCACACTAGGCATAACAATATGTGTTTTTATTGTTTTTGATAGGCTTTATTTAATTGTATAGAAAACTTCTCTTCAGTTTAATTAGGTTCAGTGTACCTTTTAATTTTCTTAGTGTAGTATTTATCGATTCTCAACCCTACACATGAGCCAGATCTTCGCCATCATAAAACATTTTCCTAACATGCATGATTACGTCTTCACAAGCACTAAGACCTACAGGGATTAGAATTAAAAAACCCTTCTTAAATTCTCTATGGTGATGTCAGCCAAGACAGACGCATGTGTCCTCATTAAGACAGGAAGCTCAGGCTATATGGGGCATCCTCATAATGAAGCATAATTGGACTGCTTCCACTATTTAAAATGACACTATATGATGGTATGGGGACAGTGGAGTCTCTTGCACTAGATAACAATGTCGAGGCATGATTGTCTCATACTGAATTTATGCTTCAGTTTGTTACACTCCTTTTATTTGTCATTTGCAGCTCGAAAACCAAAAGACTCCCTTAGTGTTTTACCACCTTTACATTCTTTGTTCTAGTTTTATAAATAACAAAAAAAAAACAGTAAGGTTGTCATGTTTTTGAGGAGGAGAAGACAGTTGAGAGCAGACGTGTTTCTCTCTGTGTCTCTCATTAATGTAAAGGACTGTGCGAGACAAGGGAGTCTCTGTTCGTCTCAGACTGAACATGACAGCTCCTCTCCTTTCCTCATTGAGGAGAAGTACATCCCTCGCTGGATCCTTTTTCACAGCTCTTACAAAAACCAACAGCTATAGTAAATCAGAGATACAAAGCCGCCATACAAATTCACCACACAGTGGACTCAATCACCTGCCTATTATTGATGTGAATGCCCAAAATGTATGAAATTGCATTGCATTTTCCTAAGCTGCTGGTGTGCAGAGCTGCCATGGGATATTGTGAAAGGCAGGTGTTGTTATTCATGTTTGCTTTATGTCAAAGGTCACAATTAACAAGAGATCCACATTTGGTTCTGGACCAGTACCGGTCCAAACCGGGATTAGTTTAATGTGAACCGCGAAACATTTATCATAAATTAATATAGACAATAGTTCAAAAGTTTGAGGTTGGTAAAAAAAAAAAAAAAAAAGGATATTATTCTCACTTACTGTGAAATATTATTACAATTTAAAATAACCATTTTCTATTTGAATATGTTTGAAAATGTAATGTATTCTTGTGATGACTATTGTAATGGCTGCTGAAAATTTAACTGCCACATGATTCTTCACAAATCTGTCTAATATGCTGATTTGCTGCTCAAGAAACATTTATTACTATTATCAATATTGAAATCAGTTGTGCTGCTTAATATTTTTTGTGAAAAGTGTGATAAAAATGTTTTTCAAGTAAAACAAAAACACTATACCTTACTTTGAAACAATGTAAATGTATTTAGGATCACTTTTTTTCATACAATTTAATGCATCTTTGGTGAATAAAAATATTTGTAAAAAATATTTTAAATCCCACATTTTTTACCGATTGTATAACTATAAACCATTATAAAGCATAGGCGACACAGAAGCTGACAAGGTGCATTCACACGTCATGCGACAGTAGAAATGTGTCAACGGCTTAAAATTCTAGTACAGAACATTGATTATTATAATGGGAGTGATTTATCAGCTAACTGTAGGTTGTTTACGGTTACTAAGCAACAGCACAACCTGTAACAGAATTCGACTGATGTGCGGTCCCATGTGTGCACATGTCTCATCCAATTTGAATTTATAATGTTATTATTTTGATGTTTTGAAACTCTGATTGTTCTGACCTTTCCTGGAAAGAACATTTAAAGACGGAACCTCTTGGCACTTTAATTGAATATCCTGCTTTAGGGAATCCTATCCAGATGATTCTGTTGTTCTGATCAGGATTGGGAGGTCCTGCAGTGACTGAGGGCGATCCCTCCCCCGCTTCGTTCTCTTGTTACACAATAACACAATACCCCGGAGCCAACTCTCCCAACACTCACAATCCTAGAGGTTCACTACCGTACACATTTCTCTGTGACTGTACGACATGCTGCAGAGGGTTATTATTTTCTTCTCAGTGTGAAGTGCTTGAAGACATTCCATGCTTATGACAGAAGCCGCTGCTGCTTATACTGAGATACTCTGATGCATGTTTACAGCCATCTCCCAAGAGCAATCACGTCAGATGCGAAGGTGTAAACTACAAACTTAGAAACACCTAATAAAAGGAAACACACGAACATACTACTCTTCAACAGCAGCAGAGCGATGAAAAAAACAGATGTTTGATTTAGAGCATTATATTATAAGACATTGCTCAGCGCAGATGCAATAATAGCAACAGTAAATATACTCGATTCAGTTCTTTGTCCAGGAGCGTGCTAATGTATTCTGGTCTGAAGGCTTTCTTTCTTGGAGGTCTATGAAAGCGAACTCTCCCATAGATCTTTAAGTGGGCTCTTGAGTCTTTGCATGCAGGGATAGGTGAGCATCTCATATTGATTGTGGAGCCTTTGCATGGGGTCCGGCTATTGATCAGCTCTAATTCTGCTCACGGATCAAATAAAGGAATCCACCATTAACTGTGAGGACTTCAAATGTCAGCGAGACGGTTGGGGGTCATTGAATAAATTGCATTGCACATTCTTCTGAAATTGGAAGTGAAAACGTGTTTATTCCCGGAAAGTGGGAGAGTGTTTGAAACAGGTGGTCCTGTTTATCAATTTATGCACCATCTATTTTAATTACTTTTTTACCACGAGGCAATCTGATTAATATCACCTCTCTAAATATACAGGACATTTAAATTTACTCCAGATTAATATAATAAGAGCTCAGATCCCATCCAACGCATGAAAACACAAGACTACAGCAGCAATTAAATCAAACTTTGGGCTTTGGGAAATCAACAGAGATATTATATTCGGCTGATTCTGTATTTCATATAACAATGAACAATAGCAGCACACACAATATTCCAAAATTAAAATCACAAAAGACAGTTTTAACCCTCAGATTCTGTTATTGATTTTGATGCTCTCCGGAAACCAAAATTTATTAGGGTAAAAATAATCAAACTAATTTTCAAACTTCAAGTTATTTTAATACGTTTCTCTTACTCAATGAAATCCCAGTAAGCAAACATTATTGTGACTTCATCCTGCTGTTTACTACAAAGTAGGCTAAATGTCTAGTTTTCAGAAATGTAACTAAAAACAAACTAAAGAAAAATACAATTAATTGAACCGCATTCATTCATGTTTTATATCAGGGGTCTCTTAGACCCCAAACATTATAACACATTAAATGGAGAATGAGAGTTTTATTAGTGTTTATATTTTCGGCATGCATTATTCACCCAGTAAAAGCACTCTAACCGTTTCAATGTTTGTATCACTCCACTTGCGTCGACTGTCATGGCGCTTGAGCAAATCCACCATACTTTTTAAAAATAGTTGTTGTATCACGAAATGTAGTTTAAGAGTTTTTTTTTAGGCAATAATGTATTATTTAGACCTCAAATATGTGACTAATATATAATCATAGTGCCTATTTTAAAATCTGTTTATACACTTTCGCAGAATGTGAGCCCCAGTCCGTCAGCGGCCGCTCAGCGCTCATGTTCCCGCAGAGAACAGCGTCATCTCGGCCAGTCCTTCGGGATTTTGCTGCTGCTCTTATGTAGGTAGTGGTTAAACATTAGATATAATGAATTTGGGGTATATCAAATGGGCAATCTTTGGTCTTATTAATCTATTACTTGTTCCAGAACAAATCGATTTTGGTTAAGGGGAAACTTCACTTAAAGCTATATTTCACTTAAATCCTGTACTAGAGTGCTGCTTGTAAGTTTGACTGAATTGTTTGCTTGTGTTTATTTCCTATTGTCTTTTAAAAATGGCTATATTTGTTAATTTAAATATTGTTGTTCAATAAATATTATTTTATATAAATAATATGCCATATTTGATATTACGAAAGGATCATGATATGAACTTCAGTGAAAGTTACATTATTACGCCGTTAGATGGCGGCTTTATGAGTCAGAACAAGGAAGTTGTTTAAGCGCTGTCATGGGAAGGACAAAGACAAACATATTGCTTTCCTCAGCGGACATTCAAAGTGATTTTTTTGGATATAACATTATGAACATCGACCTGAAGAATGAACGCTATATCAGAAAGTGACGTTTTAGAATTAGTAACGGAGGCTTGGGCTCAACTGTTAAACTGTCAACTTGAGATTTGAATCCATGATGGAATGAAGTAGTTCTGCACAAAAGAGGGATTTAAAAAAACACTTGTTGTTGTTTCATATTTATTTACTCATATGTGCCGTCGAACTGCTATCATCACGCTGTGATTACCTACAGCACTCGACCACAGCCGTGCTGATATACAGCCATATCGCATAGCTACTCGTGTGATATTGCTCATTTATCATCACTTCTCTTAAAATTGGTAAGTATTAACCTAAAATATCAATGTTAGGAAAATACATTTTATAAAATCACCTTGAGGTCTCTGAGACCCCAAAGAGAACACGAGGGGTAGGTGTGCTCTTCCATTTATTAATAAAACTGTGCTTTCCTACAGTAGGTGCCACACCACTTCTTATTTAATCAACCTTTGGCCCAGAACAATCCTACCCCCTTTTCTGTGTACTCACCCCCCTCTGGTTCACCCTGGCAGGTGCTGACAGGGATGATTTGCTCTAAGGATTGAGCCCACACAGAGGGGGAGCAACTGAGGGTAACTTTCCTCAGGCGTCTCCGGACACACATTCAGTCCATGGCACAAGAGGCCATTCAGCAATACACAGAGTCGGGGCCTTCACAGCACTCCTCTCACAGCTCATTGCGTGAGGGCTGCCCATTCACCATGCAACAGATCAGGACGGGAGCACAGCAGAGCAATACAAGAGACCTTCGATTATCCGGGACAAACTGCTGCAGCGTTTAAATATGACTGAGCTTCATAATGGGTCAGTGAATAACAAATGTCTTATCTTGAGGGAAAAAAAAGGAAGACAGTGAGGAAAAAGTGCAAGAACATCATTGACTAATGAGCATGTTGAATTTTCCACCTGAGAGAACCCATATGAAATTCATAGAAGGACTGATTTGTCTCTTCACTCCATTACAAATCCCACCGCACAACTCCAGCTCTGACAGAATCAGTGGATGGAGTTGAATTGCACTGTTTGGGGACCCTCACATTAGTGTTTGGATCTGCATCCTAATATCCGTTAATAAGGCCATTATGCAATTGTTTTCATTTCATCTGATTGGTTTTCCTCAAGACCAGAGAGAAGGCATGAGGTGGTGATGGATGGGCACACACAGAATGCATGAATAGAGGATGAGGCAGGAGGGTCTATGCGTAGCTCAAAATTCACATCAAAAAAAGAAATATTGGTAGCCTGGGGGAGACGAATCCTTAGATTTAATGTGAACATCTTTGATGTCCTCTCAGTAATATTACAGAACAAAGAATATTTAAAATGCTACAGAGCTGAAAGACATCTGCTTACTGGTTTTCCAACTCAAGTGTCTAGTTTGCGTCATATTTTTAAAAAACTATATTCTCTCTATATATTCTTTGGTGAGAAAAAGAAACGGACAGTGTTTCCCAACCTTTTTTTTTTGTCTTACATTCTCCAATGAGTAAGGCTCAAGAATCATAAGAATCATGTTATTTTATACTGGATATCACTCAGCATTATCATTAAGTGGCTGTTATTACAATGATTCACTTTCAAACATAACATGATCAATACTTTTAGTACTTTCTAATTCAACTGAGATTGTTTTTGTAAGCATTTCTAGGTGTACACATGAAAAGCATTCTCAAAGAAAGATCTAACAATACATTTTATTAATAAATAAAAGTAAAAAATAAATAAAAGTAGGCCACTCTTGATTTGGAATCACTGACACAGAGAGAGAGAGAGAGAGAGAGAGAGAGAGAGAGAGAGAGAGAGAGAGAGAGAGAGAGAGAGAGAGAGAGAGAGAGAGAGAGAGAGAGAGAGAGAGAGATATATTACACATCCCCGGTCTATATCCCTACTATATTCCTGCTGTTAGACATCTTCGTGAGCCTAAAGAGCTTGAAAGTCATTGATTAATCAATCCATTGCTAGTAACGCTTGTTTTCATTAACAACGCTTTGATCCTCTGTTCTGTACAACGGAAGCTGCCACACGTTGTGCGCTTTAAGACTAGCACAAATATCTTACAAGATACTTAATCACAAAATTACCCAACATAACTGACCGACAATCCTCAAAAAAATCAGCAAAATAGATATCAATTCATAATAATCCGCATTATAAGCATAACATACGGTTTCATGATTTATCAGCAACGAAGCGCTCACGTCCATGACGCATAATTGAGATTAATTGCACGCACAGTATAACAAAAGAAACAAAAAAATTACGTACATATGTGCATTAAAAGGTGTTTAATTTGATAATTGGGTTATTTCCTAACCAAATATTCCACACGCGCGTCCGGCATAACACGCATTTTTGGCGTCTGGACAATGCACTTTATGCAGTTGTGAATATAGGCCTATCAATAATACATTCAATAACGTTTGCCATGGCAGATATATTAGTGTTTAATACAAATAAGATCGATTTAATCTCCGCGTGGTACGCGCAACAGGGAGACAAAACTTTCACATGCAGACTTCTTCATTTTATCATTCTTCCATCAACGCAACAGATAGACATGAACAGCAGCTGCAGTGTGTTGATATTCACTACACACATTTTCTCTACACTGTAAAAATGGGTTGTACTCACAAGCATATGTCATGGAGAAGCTATTCCCCATTTTGACCATATCCACTTGAGGTACCAGTTTAGGGATATCCTGGTGATGCGAGAGCGCAAACCGAAACACTTCATATTCGTGTGATTCGGTTGGGAACAATCCTCCTGTGGGGATAGATAAATTACAGAATACGTTAAAACAACACAAGCAGTTTTCTGGTCAAATAAGTAAATTTACTAGACCATAAATTACGAGTATTTCTCCAGTTTTTATTCATAACGCAACATTCTACACTTCACCCTTCACTTTTGTAATTCACTCACCTATGTTGATATTACTTGGGAAACTGGAACCGAAGCACAATCCCAGAAAACTGGTGCAGAGCAGTGTGAGGCTTCGCTGCATATTTCCTTTTGCATCAGCGAAGAAAAAGAAAGCCAAATCCCAAGCATGGGTATGCGCGAGGTGTAGAATATCTCTTCTGGATGCTCTCACACTATCCGCACATCGGCGAGTGAACAGCGTGGATTACAGGTGCACCTCTTTGCGCGTGCTGTCCTCTTTCGCGCTGCGTCCTTGTGTGTAGCGCTCCCGTTCTTTCAGCACGAGCAGTACTTCCTCTGAGCCGCGGACGCGCGCGCGCGAGAGAAATGACTGACGGACCCCAATAACCGGTATTTCACTCCAGCGCAACACCGTGTGTGGACTTTCTTCTCACGTTCACGATTAACCACTTACTGTATGATTTAATTAACCAGCGATCTGTCTCGCGTTTAACTGTGCGTTTTACGCACAAAGAGACGATGGCGAATAACGCGTAAACAAACAAGAGCGCATACTTTGAAATTATGTTTCAGAAAAGTGCTTCTCAACACTAGCCTATATATGAAATGATGTCATCGTGTCATATTTTTTTCAGGATGGTGTCAGCTGTCAAAGAACGTAAATGCCAGCATATGTTTCTTCCCTGTGCATTAGACATGATACTTATTTAGAGAATTTAAGATATTTCAATCCAGTTTACTGCATCCGGTTTCACAGGAAGATGCAAATATTTAAATAAGCTTAGATTAAGCATTACGTCCATACATAATACCTCCCAGTAGGCCACATAATAAAAAATAAAACTTTATACAGCTCACATAAATTTAATGTGGTTCAATACCAGGTTTTGTGCGCCATTCAGAACTAAACGGACAATGCCTTTTACATTGAGGTACAGTAACAAACAGGATACATTTTAATTTGAATGCAAGGAAATAGATTAAAAATTAAATTATTATATATATATTTTTTTATAAATGTGTCATTTTAAAATATAAATGAATAAAGTGTTGTCTGTGTTTGATCATGTTGCAGGGGATTCCAAGTGAATTTTAAGGGTCCCCCTTATGGTTTATCTTCCTTGGTTCACAATATTTAAACTTGGAGTTAAAATTGTGATGGTTTGTAACATGCAAGCTCACTGAAACCATCCTTTATGATGTTGCTGGGCAATCTCTACCACTTAAAGCTGCACAGCCGGCTTCACAGCCACTTTGAGCTGGAGAGAGCAATGACAAGATTAGAGCTTTCGGGCTGATTCAGAACAACAGTGGGTTATTTATAATCCACTGCACTTTCAGTGCGATAGAGATTACCTGCTGGCAAACATTGCAGGAAACAACATGCCAGTCACTGTCGCAGCATCACAACAGTAATTCTTAAACATGAGCCCTTCAAGATGCTCATATTCTCATGGATCTATGTATTATATATCATGCATCTAGGTTAAATTATCACATGTCTGAGAATACAGTAAAAATGGCATATGTATTTGGTAATAGCATTATCCTTGTTGATGAGCAAACCTTGGGCTCAACCAACCATAGTTTCTGCAGTGAAACTATATTAGCGTCAGGTGTTTTAAATGCAATGTGGGCTTACTTTGTCAAGTCTTTTGTGAAGTTCCCTACTTGTTTATGAAAAAGGGCTGTAAATCCCGTCTTTGACATAATTAGGATTAAGGATAAGCCCATTTATCAGTCCCTAGCAATTTCTCTTCTCTGGATAATGAAAAAATTGCTTTTCCTTTTAATATCGTCTCATGCAAAAAGAGGACCCAATTAGCATATTTTCACTGACAATAGAATTTAAGCGATTTAATGGGTGTGGGGTGAGAAACAAAAGTCCCTTTTCCCCCCTGTCTTCAATGTAACACGCACAATGCGCCAGTGATAAAACATGATAGGTATCTGGCTGCTGTGACATCCTTGAGACTAAAGGAAATCTGGTGAGATGCAGCACTGCAGAAAATGAAAGAGGACTTTTGAGAACTTACCATCATCTGCAAAGTGTGAAAGAGAAGGTATCATTTATTATGAACTAAGTTCAAGAGGAAGGCACACATACAAATGAGGCGAGATAAAGCATATGGGCTGCAATCAGCCACACCAGCTTCTTACCATGAAGCTCAATTACTCATTGGAAAGTGAGAAGGTGAGGAGGCCTTTCTCATTAAGCCTGTATAATATTCAACCCAAAAGACCTCTATTAGACATCAAGGCAAAAGGAGCAAGTAGTTAGAGGCTTGGAAAATGAGTTGCACACATTACGTAAGATGTTTTGATTATTGTACACACAGCTTGTTCTCTCTACCCTGTGCACTCTTTTCTGGGGCCTACATAATTAATGGTATCTCTTTTTCAAGATGATGTCTGCTGTCTAAGAACTCAAATGGTTAATGCCAGCATGTGTTTTTTCTGTGCATTAGACATGATACTGATTTGCAGAATCATCTTTAATTTACATAATTTCCTCCAGTTTATAATAATGCACACTGAAAAAAAATTCTAAGTAAAATGTACCTAATTTTTTCCGCACGTTTTTGCAAGTATATTTCTTAAAATAAATGACACATATGGAATTAAGTAAAATCTACTTACCTATGTTAATTAAAATCAACAAAGAAAATAAGTAACTAACTTCAAGCCAGTTAGAGTTTGAGTCATTTCAAGTTTGAGTCAAGTATTTTACTCAATACAATATATAACACTGAATTAAGTCAAATTATATTAAAGTTGAAGTGTATATTTTACTTAGAATATCTAAGTAAATAAGACAGTAGATATTGTACAGACAACATATAATAGCAGTAATCTGGTACCCACCCGAACACAGAGACCTCAATACTTGGTATGACTATTTTGATTATTTTTTAGTATGAATGTGGAATGAACTCCAGATGTCACAAAACAGCTATTTACTAAACCTAACAACAAAATCAATGATAAAACAGTGTAAATATAGCCAGAAAACAGTGAAAAATGCAACCTTATTATTATTCATGCTCCAATGCATGATGGGAACACCAGTATCAGAAAGTAAAGTACTGTAGGTTCTACTTAATTTTATAACGTTGATATTTACACTTTAATTTAAAGTTTAAATTTAGTACTAATTTAGAATTTACTTTGTTTTTTTTTCTTGCCTGAACTCAATGATTTAGGTAGAAACTACATTTGTTTTTTTCTGTAGTATTTAATTTATGCATTTGGTTTCACAGAAAGGCACAAACATTTGCATAAGCTTAAGCATTATGCCCATACCACTAATCACATAATACCTACCAGAAGGCCATATAAACAGACAGACAGATTATATTAGATGTTAAATGACACCTATAGAAATGTAGTTTATATTTTGTCTCTCATGTTCTGTTTAGGTCATGATTGTGGACTAAATTGATGGCTGTTCAACCAAAAGACCAAAGACTGCAAATACCAGGAGAGATTACTTGCATAAGAGAAACTGCAGTGCACCATATGGTGGGAAAAGTCCCACCTTCAAAATAAAAGAGCCAATCGCCAATTGGTAAAGTCATCAAGTCACTGCAGCTGCCGTTAGAAGCTCCGGTTCCCATAGAAACAGTCAGTGTCCGGAGATGTATGTTTGGACTGCACATGCGCCTTGGCTGGATCAACCTGAAATATATGTTTTTTTAATGCTATTTAAGGATAATAAACAACATTTTTGGGTAAGTTCATGTCCGTTTTTTTAGTGCAATACCAACATCTCAAAATCCAATCAACCACCAATAGAACAAAGTCCCAACATTTTTTCTCTTTTTCGACAATATGTTACTCTCGGATTTACTTCAAAATATGGAAGAAAGATCTGTTGCTATACTTCCATTTCATCGTGGCTTTAAATACAAAGTTCTGTCATGAAATTCTGGATGGCACAGGCTGATAAGTTCTTAACGCAATCTGCTTGCAATCACATCATTATCTACAGGGCACATCTGATTGGTTCCTGCTGTATCAGTAGCCAATGAACTCAAATACTTGGTTAGCATTTGCTGTAGCAGTTGCAGCGTGCTTTCAGACACTCCACCTTCCCCAGCTCTACCTGTATAGATCTGCTACGGGTAATTCATGTGTGCTATATTGTACAGCAGCAGTATGTCTTGCATGCATAGGCAGTAGTAAGTCCGCAGGGTATAATCTATTCAGCCAAGACCAAAAATATACAAGTGGTACTCACTGCAGACCAGCTCCTCCTCTCTGGAGCTCTAAGGGATAGAGTTGTGGGTAGGGTTAGGGTGTGGTTGGATATTCTAGCTCCAACCATTAGGCCCAAATTACATTCGGTCCTCCTCGCTATCCATGCCAAACACTCAGAGTTGTCATGACAGAAATATGGATTTGAAAAGCAGTTTTTGAGATTTCAGTATTTCTCCATTCATGCTGATAGAACTTGGTCTTGCATGCTCGCAATAGCTGTGCGGAAGCACTGCAAACAGCCGCAGAGTGAACAGTTTTGAACAGTTACTCATAATTCGTTTTTACTGTTAGCTAAGGATCCCTTTTTGACTTGTTGGACCAATGTCTCAATGCTAAAGATCGATATGAAGCAGGGAAGCATGTTTAACTTCAACTCTGTCTTAATTAATCGTGAGTATTGATGTGCAACTTAATTAGACTTTGTGATCAATTGTGGTTGGGCTTTTTTCTTAGGATAAAGATCTATACCTCTTGTAGATTCAACAGAACATGTAGAGATAGCCAGGATGTATTATTTACAGCAAGTTTGCATAAATTGTTATGGTAATGGTTTTACGACTGAATTAATTACCATATTTGATTGACTGGAGAGAATTGCCTTCTCAGACTAAGACTATTTTGGTTTAATTGTCTCCGGATCCCTTTGTTTGCATGTGGCACAAAACACGTTTTCTCTATTTTTGAACATTCTGAATCATGGTAGGTCTATAGGGACAAATTACACAGTTAGAACTACGATTGACACCAACTGATGGAAAGGTAGGAAACAAGTGAGTCAAAGATATGTGTGTTTGGCATTTTTTAAAGGCCTAAAACCCCCATCTGTCTCTCTCGCTCATTCCATGTTCCCGCCGGTATAATTGTCTTTCCATCCCGCTGCCTGCCGCTGGATGTAGGGCTTTCAGAACGTTACCGCGGTAATACTGATTGATGGAGTCGATACCTCGCCAGGTTCCAGAACATCGAACACCCCCGCACACAGACATGACAAATTTCAGGGAACAAATTATAATCGCTTGACTCATGATAAATTCCTTCAGGGAAAATAGAAATATTGTGAATACTTATGAACTTTGCCTGCCATATGGCCATTCATTTGGTACGCTCGTATAGAAGAGGAGCAGAAAATAAAGACAAGGTTAAGAGGTGAAAACTCTCACTGATGAGGATGGATAAAAGAGAGAGATGGAGGGTATTCGACGAGTATATATATATATATATACACTGACGAACAGCAATTACTTCTGAACTACGTCTAGTCTTTGATCCACAAAGCAGTCGAAATACTGTACATCTAGTTAAACAGTTATGTAACAGATATGTTCACCCTCGCTAATAAAAGGTGCAGGAAACAAAGAAATTAATGTGATCTGCTACAGAGACATGTGGGTTAAAGAAAGAGAGCGAGACACGCTGTGGTTGCTTCAGCCCAAATGCGACTATAGTTGACAAGCATTAAAAATCAATCAAAACAAATTAATGGCTGACAGCAATAGCTGGGTTTTGTTAAATGGAATTGGACTTGGTTGCAAAGCAGTCATGAGGCTAATAATGAGTGCCAATCACCACGACTGCCAATCATTGGCTCTCTCCAAACCCCGCAGCGACCTCAGAAAGCAGAAGTAAAGATGTGTTTGATGGGGCCCAAACGATCAACAGATAAATACTGGACACCTGTGGCATCACAGTGCAAAACTGTGGCTGTTTCTGAACCCTAAAGCACTAAAATCAACGACCTTTTAGACAGTACCTCCCAAAGCACCATAACGTCATGTATAATGATATAGAATAATAATTCAGTAAATAGTATTAAAAGTAAATATTTTAAAACTACAATTGAACTGACAAAAAGGATACTTATGATTTACTGAATAAAAATCTTGCAATCAATCCAATAAAGTTTCTACTTTAGAAATTCCCACATTAAGAAATTGTAATTATGATGTGTGATGCGCGCTAAAGTATTTTTGTCAGAAAAAAAGGACTGGATAATAATTTTTTTCCAAGACAAGAATCTTTTTAAAGCATTCATGCTACATAATGAAGAGCAAAAGATGCACATTGTATGTGGTTGTTGGTTTTTCTGTTGTTTTTTTTCCACCACTGTCATACTGCCCTGAATAATTATGGGATTTCCCCGCCCCAAAAAAGTCTCCTCATAAACCGCTATATATGATTAGAATTTTCTGACAGACTATTCTTCAGTAACAGTAAACAAATCTGTAAAAATTATGCACAAACTAAACTATATCATCACTTATTAAGATTAATTACAATTTACACCCTAAGTGGCCATTCACACAGAACACATTTTTGTGTAGAAATGCAAGGACACAGGGCAGAGGAATAAGACAAAGTTTTTTTTTTTTTTTTTAAAGCTGCACTTCTTTTAACTCGAGCACAGTGTTTTTAGAATGGTGTGCCATGCGTGAGATGCTGCAAAAGATGTGAGACATGAACACAATCGAAAAGCAGCACAGTGTGTCAGTGTGAACAGCTTCTAAATCTGTATCTGGCATACCTCCAACTTGAAGTAGACTTTTTAAGTTGTGTTCATGTTTCCTCAATTCGTGAATATGATGATTTTTTCAATGACTTGTATGCACCAATATCATGCTGCCTTCAAAAATGCCTAGAGGAAGCCTTCTTTATTTACACAAAAGCTGAATTGCATTTTTAGGATTCGTATGTCACTAAAAGCTGGAATATACTACATGACTTTTAATATCGGAAACAGATTTGAAACTGAAAAGGTAAAGATCATACACTTTCCAACTTTGTAAATGGCTACAGAGAAAAACTGGGCATCATACACTAAACAACTAAGGATCACAAACAACCAGACTGTCAAGTTTTTCCAAACACAACAACGTCATGCAGAAAAATGTGCCTCATTGCTAAGAGATAAGTGACATATAATAACAATATGTGTTCTAAAATCAGCTCAAGATATCAAACATGTGATATCCTACGACTGGATGGAATCATAGTCTGATGCCCATCATACACTACACAATTTTCTGTGAAATCGGTCAATTTTGACTGTTCAAAATCGGCAACTAGCATTGACTCATCTAGACTGGAAATTGGGGCAAAAAGTTGTGTGAATTCCAGCCTTAAAGGGATAGTTCACCCAAAAATTAAAATTAGCCCATTATTTACTCCGCCTGAAGCCATCCTAGGTGCCGTTCTTCTTCAGACGAATACAATCAGAGTTATATATTAAAATATGTCCTGGCTCTTCCAAGCTTGATAATGAGAGTGAATGGTTGTTTGACTTTAGAAGTACATTAAAGCGCATCTATTCATGATTAAAGTGGTCGACACGGATCTGCGGGGCCTTCTGATGTAAAGAGATGCGTTCGTGTAAGAAAAATATCCATATTTAAAACTTTATTGACGAAAATAACTAGCTTCCGGCAGACGGGCGTACGCATCGATTTACGTCAAAAGAGTAACATTTGAACTTTACGCACAACGTAATGACGAACGCGGTTGCCCAATTTGAAGTTTGCCTAGTTTGAACCGTGAGAGGCGTCAATTGCCGTCATTATGTTGTGCGTCAAGTTCAAATGTTATTCTTTTGGCGTAAGTCGACTTGCGGTCATCGGTCATTTATGACCGGAAAATTTTCTGTTTTGAATTTCTAAAAATCACAGCTTCATCGGAATGTTATGAAACTTGGTGACTTTTATGGCATTAGGTATGTGAATACAAAAAAAAATTGAGGTCATGATCCGAGCATGCTAAGTGGTCGTGAAAAAAATAGTCACACTTGTGGTCTTCGGTCAAAAATCACCGACCCATAGGAAATTAATGGGAAATTTACAAAAATTCAAAAATTCTCCGCATTTTTGTGTGTACAATCCACAAATCGGACACAATCCTAAAAAAAAGTACACCGCAGGAAAGGGGGGAAACTCTACAACATCAAGAGTGCAAAACAGACACACCCACCCACACACACACACATACAAACACACTTTTAGACACATACACACCAATAAATTCAGATTACAAAAAATATGTTTTGAATTTTTAAAAATCACAGCTTCATCGAAATGTTACGAAACTTGGTGACGTTTATGGCATTATGTATGTGAACACACAAAAAAATTGAGGTCATGATCCGAGCATGTTAAGTGGTCATAAAAAAAATAGTTACACTTGTGGTCTTTGGTCAAAAATGACCCCCATAGGAAATGAATGGGAAATTGACAAAAACAAAAAAAAACTTTTTTTTTTAAGTACACAGCAGTAAAGGAGTGACACTCTAAAACATCTAGAGAGAATTTTTTTTTAAAAAAATAAATAAATTTTTTTTTTTTTTAATTAATAAAAAAAATGTTATTTTTATATTTTATTTTTTTTATATATATATATATTAAAAAATATATATTTATATTTATATTAAACATCATTATATCACTAAGCCATGATGACATATTAGGTGGATTGTGTGATTTCCACTCTAGGATAATTCTTCTAGGCTTTCTAACACAATGTTTAGGTTTGACTAATCATAATGCAAAAACTAACACTTTAAATCACTATTTCTAAAAAAATATATATCTAAAACTTGATAAGAAATAGTTTTTGAGATTGTTTAAATATATATTCAAATCCACAAAAAAAAAAAAAAAAAGTAAATGTGTCCATTAAACAGCTGGGGAAGTCACATGCCTCTCCATAGAGTGCTGTTTATGCCATCTAGTGGTTACAACATGGTTCTACGCTTTCTCTCCATACTCTCACCAGATGGCGCTAATCTGCTTCAACCATTTTTTTTTTGAAGGCCTAGACTCTATATTAAACTAAAATACTGCATAAAAAAAAAAAAAAAAAAAAAAAAATTAAAAATTTTGTATTATTTTCAATGGCAAAAATAGACCATAAATATTGCATAAATATTAATAAATTCAATCAAATTCTCTCAAAATACAAAATTAAAAAGAAAAAATATTATAGAACAAAAATAAATTGCATTGGTTTTACTGGGATGGAGGAAATTTAATTTTTAGGTGTCCGGTCACTTCTGACCGGGAAGGCCCAGGAGGTGACTCCGAAACGAAGACCGTCTGAGGGTTAAGCTTGGAAGAGCCAGGACAATTTTTAATATAACTCAAATTGTATTCGTCTGAAAGAAGAATGTCATATACACATAGGATGGCTTCAGGCGGAGTAAATGATGTGCTAATTTAAATTTTTTGGTGAGCTATCCCATTAATATGAAAAATAAGTATTTGTGAGATGCTGCATACCTAGTGGGGTATAGTCAAACATTTTGCATGCATTACCTAATAATTAACAATAATAAAGAAAATGGTATTGTTGTGAGGGTTACAAAAAAAGAGCAGATAAAAGGAGATGGACAAAATCAAAACTGAAGAGACAAAACTGTCATGCTGTATACAATACAGCAGTCACTCCTGATTTCAGCCGTCATACCATCACTTTTCAAACCCTGACTGTGATATAAGAGTCTACGTGGCAACAGGCGAGAATGCCGGGAGGCCATATGAGGTAACAAAGGTGCTCTTTTAGCGTTGATGGATTTGCGTATCATGATTTGTGCACTGTTTATGCTGTGCTAGCACCTTTGCAGCCACCTGAGCTGACGGCTCGCATTGTGGAGGTGTTGGGCCCTCATATATTTATCCGGGGAAATCACTGGCTGAGAAGTCAATTAGTGCCTGTCTGTGTGAGTATCGCACACCTGCCACGGCCAAGCAGGACGCTTCCTGTTCATTAAATCAGTTCGCCTAATGATCTCAATCGTTTGGCTGTCTGAAGCAATCGCCTTAATGCCATACAAAAAGTGAATGACAGGATGAATGAGTGAAGGGAATTAGAGAAAGAGAAAAAGACCATAAGAACTGATTTCATCCTTCCACATACAGGTTTTGAGCCAGTCACCTGATACTGTATATAAAACTATGAGACTAATTATTCTGAAGATGCAGGAAAATGATGCCATGACAAGCTAACAACACTGACGTGAAAGACAGACCGGGAAAATATAGTCAATTTCATGGTTTTACAAGTCTTCCACACACACACAAAAAGAGTCTGGTTAAACATCTGCAATATAGAACGTCTGAAATGTATTACAGCACCTTTAATGTATAGTTGCTGTGTAGGCGTTTTCTGGAAACCTATGTACGTCGGTGTATTCTGGAATAACACACGTTTTATTTCCCTTTGAGACCATTATGATGTGTAACGGTCCATCTTGCAGCCAAGATTAAGTTTCCAAACTTAAATATACAGTAGTGTGAACTCCACCCAGGCCTTTCCCTATTCACAAAAGTAGCCCCTATTAATACAACAATGTTTACATATATATGATATAATAAAAAGACACCATGCCAAAGCTTACCTTTTTTAGGGGCATCTTAGACTCAAGTCGTCAGCATACAGTAGATTCAGCCCATGTTCTTCTTTGCCTCAAACAGCAGTATTGCCTACATTTTTTATGAGATTGGGATGTTAAAAAAGTCACTAGAGGGTCCTGAAATAGTTTGCAGTGCACATTGCAGCACATATTAGCTTGGAATTCATTAAAATAATTAAACATGAACGTAAGAGACACTGTTTTGTTTGTAAGAGGAATGCTCTGTATTCTTTATGGCCTGGATGACCTTTTAAATTTAATATATGCGTTTACTGCACCTAAAGGCATGTACAGCAGGGTTCAAGTCTTCTTGTCCTGTATAAACATGAAGTTAAAGCTCACAGATCTTGTAAAGGTCTCATGCCAATTACTAGAGGTCATGAAGTGAGTCATACTAGCTCTATACAAGCACAGAAGATACCTACTTAGGAGGGGCGTTTTCTCTGAGGGAAAAATATGATGAGAAAATAATCGGCAAGACAAATTCTGAACTCAAAAAGTGTCTAAAGTCATTTTTTCAAAAGTAACTAAAAAGTGACTATCCAACAGTGACACCAAATACAGATAAGGATTCAGAGGAAGGCAATGTCTCTTTCTCCACCCTCAAGCTTATTGGGTTGTCATTGATATCCTAAAATCTGACGTGAATGTAAGGGTGCTAATGGCGAAATTCGGGTGAAAACTCACATGTGGTGCCTCCACTGCTCTATTACTGGCTCATCACCGTGTCAGATGGATAATGCCTTACATATTAATTTTCGATCCACAAATCACCTGGAGGGGTCCAACTGGCAGAAATTTAAAAAAGTATTTAAAAGTAGTTTAGAAATAAAACAATCTACCAAAATAAAATCTTCAAAAATAATTAAACCTAAATTATATTACCGCCTTGATCCAATCTGTATTTTTTAATTAATAAAGATTATATTTATTAACTAATGCATTTAATTATAGTAAAACCCATTTATTGAATTAAGTCATGTCAGCACCAAAGGCTAATTAAGGTACTCCATGAACAGAATAGTTCAAAATTCATTGATCATCAATCAATAAATAAACTCTTACATCTCTGCAAGAAAAACCTTTATGAAAAGATCTTTAAATTTGATATTTGCTAAAAAAAAAAAAAAAAAAAAAAAAAATGTTAAGTATATTTCCCTGGTGGGATGTTTTTAAAAACGGTGAATGCAGTGAGTATTTCAAAGTGAGCCTCTGAAAATTTCTTAAGTGTGTCATAGACTCTGTAATGGCTTCAAAACAAGAGCTCGGTGTCTGTGTATAGACAAAAGGTCAATATTAAAGATCCCATTCCCGGCTCCTCAAAGGGCTACATCACGGTGCAGACATTACAGAAAAGACATTTCCCAGAGCCCGAAACATCTTTTGAGTTTTATTGACCCGCATAGTTTGTGTCAGCAAACCCATTACCTGCCTCCGCGACAGTCTTCCATGCGGCGTAAAACGCGGTGCTGTCAGGTGGTGGTGTTGATGGAGAGAGACCTGCGAAGCTTTGTCAACAAGGCAGACAAGTGCATGGATGGATGAGAGGAAGCGGGCCACCCTAGAGGAGTGTCAGAAGAGAGAGTCGTCAGTGTCACTCCACAGAGAGAGCAAGACAAGCGTTCTTGGCACACGCTTAGATCCCTGCTGAATAAATACACAGAGAAACAAAGAATTACCTCATAGTACACATATCATTGATCCAGGAGTATTTCACCAGGCCAGTAAGAGCTGTGCGTGTAAACCTCACCCCCCACTCCTCAAAAGGAGTTCTAACGGCTGCGTTCTTTAGCATCCTTAATAGTTTGCCAGTCTCCCACACCTGAGACCCCAGTTTGAATCCTGCTTGAAGTGGGTCGAGTAGTATACTTGTACTTTTTCTTTAAGGGAACATAACATCATACTTATAGTTTACTATTTAGAAGTATAGTAATAGCACACTTGAATAAACTTATTTTTCTTAAGGGTAAGGAACAGTGAGTGAGTGAGTGAACAAGTGAGAAATTTAAAATACAGCAAATATTAACATCTACCATTGTACAATGTACAGCAAATGTTCACTAGCTAAGTCAAGTCATTTCACTAGGAATCCACATGATCTGGAATTCTGTGTCAGAGCGAAAGATTTTCCCATGCAGATTTTTGGCACATTGACCAACAGAAAGCTGCTTGGTTTGAAAGTGTCTTCTTTGTGAGTTGTGTTGCTACACTTTTGACAATAGACCTTTTTTGTCTGTGAAATTTCACTAATGTGACTGCACCTTCAGGCTGAGTTCTATTCATAATTAACTATGGAAAAACATTTTATGGAAAATTAAATGGCATGTTATTATGCTAATTTTTCACTTTTATGAGCAAAACAAAATATTTATGATAACTGCCTCAGATATTTACTTGCTAGCATTGAGCAGAAGCAGTAGTGGCCATCGTTCTATATCGTCTTTGTTTATATATATATATATATATATATATATATATATATATATATATATATATATATATATATATATATGAGTGGAAGCAAGTTAGCAATCAAAGCTTCACACATATTGGAACATGTAAAATCCCCTTAAGAGTTGCTCCGAAAAGAAGTTCAACACAGCAGTAGACCCTGCGGGTAATTGATTCTGATTTAGTTTGACGTATCTCTCAGGTCATCCGTTTGGGTCATACTGAACCAGAAACATTATGTATATCCGGCTTTTAAATATTGGTGCAAAACCAGCCTACATTTTCTCTGAGACCCAGTTTTATGCAGTGGATGCCGCTGATTAGCCCTATCACCATCTCTCACAACATCATACTGCTTCTCTCCCTTCTCCTTCTGAGCTCACATGGGATTGTGCTGCCCAGGCCTGGATGAGAGCGGACATGCAACTATGGTAACAGAGATGAGGGAAGACTACTATTCAAAAGCCTTTTCCGTCTCAGAGTAAAGGCAGCTGTCGGACTGAGGTAACAAACCCTTCTTAGTTCATACCACAAATACGGCCGCCCATTAGATGGTAACAAGCCCGTCTCACCATTCACTCCTTCCATCAATGGCTGTGCCTTTCAGGTCATTTCTGGAGCACTAAGGCCTTTGGGTTGTTGGAGTCCTTTGTTGCTAGCCCAATTAGTGAGGCTCCCAGTGGCTTTTGCTCCCAAGTGACCGGAGGTGGAAAAAAATCCCTCTTTTCTCTGATGGCCTTGTAATGGTTGAGCTCAAGCTCAGTGTCTGGTGGTCAGACCTCAGGAAAGGGCAAGACAAAGCAGTGCTGTGGGAGTAGCCGAGGGGCGGAGAGTGCTGATAGCAATTTCATTAGCATGGAAAATGCTAATAAATGTGTGAGGAACCCTTTGAAGACGCATCTCCGCTCAAGTTTCCATGGACAACCAAGAAAAACAATTAGGGATTTTTTCTTCTTCTGGCCAATGTAATAAGACATTTCAGTCGGACAGTACAACCTGATCTCAATGTAATTTGTAAGTATTTTATTTTAGTATTAGGTGGCTAATTCATACAAATTTGTACGATTTTTTCAGCAGAAGGGGGCTTCAAAGTTTTTGACAACTGGAGGCCTTGTAGTAAAAAAGGAACCACTGCATTAATGTGCTATATCTACCATAGCTTAAAAATGTCACAATCCAAAAGAAATCAAAACCGTATTCACTAGCTTACATTACTAGTGTTGTGGTGAACAATGTATCTGTAAATTAATCAGCAGAAAAGTAAAGTTGGTCGTAACTGACTCACACTGACTTTAAATAACAATTAATTTAGATGTTACCACAAAAGCTGGTTTATAGTAGTTAGTGCTGGTCTAGTTGGTGGACTAGTATTGTCTTGCTGTTCACAAATAAATTTAGCTTATGAATCTGGTCATTTAGCATGGTATTATTATTTATAGACCAAACATTATCTTGCTGGTTAAGCTAGTTAGAAAGTCTGGTACAAACACCACTCATGCTGGATGATCAGCAACCCAAATACCATGTTGGTTAGCTGAACTAAACCATGGCTGCGTCTCCTGTAGGGTGGTGGCAATTGTTCATCAACTTAGGCTTACAATGCTTTTGGGGAACGCAGCCCAGCTTAGTACCAAATACCTGCAAAAATATATTGTTGACTCGACCCTTTTAAATGTTTTAAATTTTTAATGGTTTTCAAAACAGCTCTTTTAGATATAGGCTTACATGCGAATTTAAATTTCCATTTGAGAAATCTCATTTACAGCAATGAGTAATTAGGTGAATAATAAATAGACTGAGGAAAAGCCTTATGGCAAGTAATTAAAATGCATTTTATATTGACTGTTAAAAATGTTAATGGAATTTATTTAATGTGCTGTGAATAATCAGAGAACAACTTCCTTAGTGTACTTTGAAATAATTTTTTGTAGGATGGACATTCCATTCAGAAGTGTTTCACCTGAAGAAGGACTAAACAAAAATTCTTAAAAATAAATCCGATTTATCATATACTGTAAGCACTAAGACCTAAAATTGGACACACACACACACACACAAAAAAAAAACAGTAAATATGTTTTTATCGTTAGCCTACACTTGAGTGAACTAAATTACTTTTGGCTATACAGTTGAGGGAACCTTTTGGCGAACATTATCCTCCCCGTCAGGCATGAACGAGGTCTGTTGGTGTAGGCCTACATTTGTTTATGCAGCCTAAGTTAGGCTACTGCTAAAGTTGTAATTTTTAAAAACGACACATTATTGTTGGGTGTAAGACTTCAGCCATAAAAGTTTGACTACTCTTTTACCCTATGGTCAAGGGACAATATTAGGCTACTTTGTGTCAGGATAACAAATAAAACATAAAAAAAAATATCAAAACAGCACTGAGAAATTTCAGAATGTAATTAAAAATCACACACCTGTCATGCGAGCTTGAAAAGTGTATATTAATTCATCCATATTCCACTTAATCATGTCGATCTGATCATTCAGAGTTTATGATGCATGTTCGATTAATACTGTACGCACAGCCACTCTTGAACTGTTGTTGGCAAAAGAAGAGCGCCGCAAATTTCGTCCTCCTCACTCACTACGCTTTTAGACAAACAGGAAATGACAAAAATGTTTGACTAATGACAAAACGTGAAGCTAATAAATACGATTGTATCAATTTGTGGTTTTCAAATCCATGTTTTCTAAGCATCGTGGTTGTTTTTAGAAGGATACAAATATATTAATAAGGTGAATGTTAAACCAGTTGTAACATGGTAGCATATAGATTTGTTTTTAATGTGGTCCTATTTTTTTTTTTACCCTAGGCTACTCTATGAACAGAATCAATCAAAATCAGAAGTTATAAAACAAGTAAAAAAAAAAAACACTGTACATTTTATATGTTTACAGTTTTGAGAACAGCTTGCAAATTTAGCTTTTTTCATACTCGTCTATGGTCACAATGGAGTTTTTAGAGTGTGAGAGTGGATTTTTTTTTAATTGAGTTTCCTTTCAAAATCTAAAATGTAAAAAAAATGTTTTATTACGTTTCATGAAATGTAGCCTTTTAGTAAAATCAGTTTCTGACAGAACAGCTTAGTAGCCATTTTATACATTAGCCATTTTATACATTATACATTTTATACGTTATTCTAACAAATTACTGATCATATTGCAATATTTTTAACAATTTACTTTATGAATTAAATACATTCTGACACTACGGTTAAAATCAAGCATCTACATTTGGATTAGCAGTATTATATACCAGAAGTGCCAAGGGTTCATGAACTGCAACCAAACTGTCCTATTTAGGGCACCGAAGGGAGGATGTGATCAGGTTACAGATGTTTTGTAAATATATATGTATTGTTTTTCTTTATGTGTACAAAATACTTTAAAAAAAATGCTGAATTATGCACAAATGTAACGTAATTTCCTCTCATTAGTCAATATGACACCATTGGCCCCTTTTTCATTAATACTGCTAATGTGAGCTATATAGTAAGGTTATTTATAATAATTTAAAATTGTGAGGGGCCTCAAATTTATGGATCATGGGTGGCCTACTATTGCTGCAAAATAAATTAATCTTCTGATAGGGCGTGGGCAACAAAAACCCTGAAAAACGCCATGATCTGTTAGAGCATGGCCTGCATGTGCTCTGTGATTGCGCTATGTGTGAGACTGAGTAGGGGGAAAAAGATACCGCCAAAGGCAAATGACAAGACGAGGAAGATATTGATTGTTACATCTTATTTTAATCCTGAGCATCCATGGTGCACAGATATAACACATTCCTATTGAGCATTTTTGTTTCGCTGCCTCTCAGTCTCCATTGCTGGCACAACCAGAGCCTAAAGTCAAGTTGTGCTCAATCACAAAAGGCTGTTCAGAGATAGACCGTTCTGCACACAGTATTTTGTGAATATTTGCAAGAAGAGGTGTGTACACATGATGCATTCTCTGTGGCTCACGGCATAGGCTTGGTCTCAAAGGCATAGGTCTCAAAGATGTAGAACATACATGGCCAAAAGCATGTCAAGTCAAAATGTAGGCTACTTGCATTTAAATACACACTAAAAATCAACAGAAGCTGAACTAAAGTGCTGCACAAAACAAATCGGCTTTTTAAGGCAATACATATGTGAATAGTATTTTTTTTATTTAGCTAATACGTATCAACATACTTTCCCCAGTTGATTAATTGCAGAATATGAAGACAATCATTTTGTATTATAAATTTGCAGAAATTTCCAGAACAAAAATCTGAACATTGATATAGCCATATTCAAAATTAATGTTAATTTTGGTTGGCATATCAGAGTGAACCTTAATAATATAGACATAAAAGCAGTGCATTTATGTGCTACTGGCTCAGTGCATGAGGGAAAAAAAAAACATTTTAAGAAAACGGCCTTTAAAGATATGTATAATTGAAACCTACAAATAGAAAAAGTGTAATAAAATAAACACTTAACAACATGTTTTGTTGTTATATATTAAAATATGTTAAATATATATTATACTTATCTCCTGGGTCTGATCTCCTGGGTGTGTGTATATATATATATATATATATATATATATATATATATATATATATATATATATATATATATATATATATATATATATATTAACTGATTTGTTCACCTGATTCATTTGCACTGCAAGTAGTGGGAGGTGTGAAACATGAGTGCCCGTGCAGGATCAGACCCAGGAGATCCTCCCTAAAGCATTTCTGCATGGCCCTAATAAGGCCTGGAGACATTATGCAAATACCAGCTAATGTGCCACACATCAGGGATGAGCACTGCTCTCTGCCACCCTCCCCCAAATGCCATAGATCCGATGATGGGAAAACTGCTGAGCAAAATCAAATGTACGAAGCATGTGAACAATTCAAAGCTTCATGCAGAGAGCAGGAGAGCAAGACAGACAAAGCAATGACTCTGATGGAATTTCAAGGGCCATCCGGAAGTGATGGCTCTTTGAACACTTTTTTTGCGCATCACAATTAATTGCTTTTATTGCTGTTCCCATGGAAACGGCAGAACACTTTGAAGCCATTACAGATTTTCATCCAGCCCATGGGGGGGTGAAGGGCTGATGTCATGGTACTGCGTTTAATAAACTAGAATTGCTGCATGTAGGGGGGGGGGGGGGGGGGGGGGGGGGTCTTTTCAACCTCCACCAATGTGCAGCATCCATCTGGATGATGAGACGGCAGCCATATTGCGCCAGGACACCCACCACACATCAGCTTATTGGTGGAGAGGAGACCGAATTGTGAAGCCAATGAGTATATAGGGATGATTAGGGGGCCATGATGGACAGGCCACTGGGCAAATTTGGCCAGGATGCTGGGGTTACACCCCTACTCTTTCTAAAGTCATCCTGGGATTTTTTGTGACCACAAAGAGTCAGGACCTCGGTTTAACGTCTCAAACGAAGGACGGTGCTTTTTGACAGTATAGTGTCCCCGTCACTATACTGGGGCGTTGGGGGCACAGACCACAGGGTGAGCACGCCCTGCTGGCCTCACTATATAATATTAGGAAAACAGAAATTCCATTGCCAGATGTAGTAACTGTTATTTCTTGTGTTTTTAAAAGAAGTCTCTTATGCTCACTAAGGCTGCATTTATTTGACCAAAAATACATTAAAAACAGTAATATTGCGAAATATTATTAAAATTTAAAGTAAATATTTTCTATTTTAACATACTGTATAATGTAATTTATTCATTCCATTGCTAAATTTTCATCAACCTTTACTTCTGAAGTATACTTTGCTGGTTCCATCCATCTAGCTCCGCCAGTCCCGCCCAGTTCCCAGGCTCCGCCCCCTTTGCTGGTTCTGCCCAGTCCTTTTCCTTTGCTGGTTCCTTCCAGCTCCATGGCTTTGCCTCATCCTCCTGATCCCCTGGCTCTCCTCAGCCCTCCTCAGCCCTCCAGATCCACCGTGGGCTTCGGAGTGGTGGCCGCAAAGTTTCAACCTTCTGACTCCATTTTGGCCCTCCAAGCCCATGAATCCCAGCTCCACCTCGTTCCTCGAATCCGCCCACTCCACCTTGGCCCTCTGGTCCAGTGGAGTCACTTTGGTTTCTCCAGCCCTCTGGCTCCGCCTTGATCTTCCATCACCCCAGCTCCGTCAAGGCATCCCACTCCACCGGCTCCCCAGGGGTCCTTTTCCCTGCCTGAACATTACAATGTGTTTTTTGAGCAATTAAAAGAGCCAGAACATTAAAGATAAAAGCCAAATATCTGGAGATGCTAACTCACCACCTCCTCTTTAATTCTCTAATTCCGTCAATATTTTGTGTAATCCGCAACAGCGAAAATGGAGTTGAAGCAGATGGGTTAATTCTCAGAAGTCTCAGGGCTGCTCGCTGGCACACTAGGAGAACACTCCACTCTTATTGCTTTCCCTCTTTTTCACCAGAAGCGTTTTATTGTTATTGCCCAGAATCTTGGCATCCTTTGATGCACCTCTCAGTCATTTGAAAGGCTGGGGGAAAAGAATAAAAGTGAAAGATAGCTATTCAGGAGGACATATTGGAGCGGATGTTGAGAGAAGAATGAGAAGAAATGGTAGCACCCACAGAGGATGATGGCACAGTCAATCTCAGATTCCCATGATAATGACAGAAGCGAGGTGATCGTTCCTTCAATTACCCCCTAAAGCCCTGAGCAATTCCATCTCCATATTTTTTTTTACTTGGTTGGTTTAATAGAAGCATTACACAGCATCTGAAAGAACAATATGGTGGTAATGAGACCCTGATCCGCATGCATTAAAACCATATTCAGTTATATTAATTAAACAGTGGCTTTATTGAAGTGATGGAGAGATGATGGGGAGACACACATGTGTAAAAAGTTAGATCTACACAGCAGAAGGTAACAACAGTTTTGTTTTTTCCCCATTGAGTATAGGATAGATTAACCTGCAGTCAGAGACATTGGCAATCTGCAGGCAACCTCTAAAGATTCCCACTGATGCATTATGCATGGCACGCTGAATCATTTGAGATATGACAGTGAGTAATGCGCTGGAGATTGTCTGATGGAACATGAATGCAGGCCATGCTTAAGATATGCTTTTTAATATAATTTCTTCCAGGTGTTTTTTCTAATGGCCTTGTGCTATGATGATCAGTCTAAACCAGAGTTTAGACAAAATCAGTAAAATACTATCAGTACTATCTGGCATAACTTTCTTTGCAGAGCACACATCAAATTGAAGAGAAATTGTGCAAAAGGATCTAATTTCTTGGCATTAAGAAAAGAATACAGGGACCATTGTTCTGTCTAATAAAAAATATGGAAACATTATTCATATCACAAAGTATAAAACAGATAAACACCACCTTGCAAGCATTTTTGTTTTTAACTTTTTACCATTATTTTGTGGAGAAGTGAAGTGGAAACAGGAAAGTATAGAGAAGGGAAATCATCACAGAGTTGAGTTGAGGCATTTTTTGAGCTCAAATAAGAATATAAAAAGGGGTTTAGGTGTATTCACCAGCAATGAATGATGAATATGTTTGACCATTTGCAAGTTTTATTTACCCTGTTGTTTTTATCATCCATTTTGACATGTTTCTAAAATGCTTGAATTTTCTTTACATATAGGCTTACCAAATACCAAAATCATGGATCTTTATTATTATTATTATTATTTTTTATTTTTTTACAAATGCTTAAACACAGTAAGAAGTATTTAAACATTGTGTGTTTAATTTCTTTCAGAGGATTATGGAGTTGGAGGCTAATCAGACACTGCATGAATTAATTTATGTAGACTACATGTGATGTGGACGAGAACATGTGGCCAAATACTAAAGATCGTATAGATTAGAATATTACTTTTTTTTCTGTGCCTTTTTTCTGTCATTTTGTTTTATTTTTGCACACTTTGAACCAAAGGACATGTGTTTGTCTTTTTTGTTTTGTTATTCACTGGCAGCAATTTCATATTGCTAATAAAGCCTTTACTTCTGTCAGGACCACTATCGACAAATACGATTGACAATTAGCATACAGTTAGGATTGGCGGTATGGTTCTGTTCTGGGCAAGAACTCCCTGCCTAGCATGGATAAGAGCAGGGAGAGTAGCAATAACCCCCTTAGGGTAAACAGAACAGAACCAAAAATGTATTGCAGATATCATTAATGTCAAGATATTAAAGTAACATAATTTGAGAATTTAGTCTGATTCAAAGGGGAATCAGACTGCGAAGGGCAAAGGGAAATCCTGACTGACGAGAGGAGGAGCTGGGGATGGAGGAGGGTAATTAGGTCCTGAGAAACACGCTAGCTGCTGATAATACTGAAGGAGCTTATATATTAATACAGTGATAGGCATCGTATTCCCAAAGGTAGACATGGATCAGCTGAGAGTCAACATAACATGACCTGCCAGAACGCCATTCGCTTGATTGCAGCAATTCTGTCACGTACCGATTTTTTTGTCTCAGTTGTACATCCTATGAAGTATTATGACTCTTTCACTTTAAGATACTATTTTGTACACATTCTATCTAATGCACCATGAATTCACGCACACCAAAAATGTAGAGTGGTTTACAGCTGACAGAATAATTTTTATTTTTTTATTTGTATGTTCTATACAGGTAGAACGAAAACATGACACTGAAAATCACCATCACCAACTTTTTTGACAGTCATTGCGCTAATGACTACTGTATATGTTGGATGGAAACAGAACGAATGATTCGACTTTGAACCCGGTTTTGCAGTATTTTGATAGGGTTAGTATTGAAAAGGTTTTTTTTTTTTTTTTTTTTTTTTTAAATTAAGAGTTTGTATTTATTTAACAAAATATGTGTTTGTGCAGAAAATTAACTGTTAAGAGTTTAGAAAAAGTACTTTAAGTATTGGTAAACGCTTGTTAGCAATTGTAAAAATTATAAATTATAAATGATTATAAATTATTAATCTGTGCAAGAATATGTCACAAGACTAGATAATCACAATTTCCATTTCATGCCAACTTTAAGTTCTGTGAACTCTTTTTAGCATGCAGTTCAAATGTTTAATGTGTGCTTCTGACTATTAACGCATGATCAAATCATTTTGTACAGTAGATTAAACGCATTTGACCCCAGGGATGATCAGTACACCAGCTTTAAGATGAAATGCATTCCAGTGCTCACAACACATCGAACCTGAGCACACCTGAGCTTTATGTGACTGAGAGTTGTCAACATGTTCACATATACTCGCATGCTAGAGTGTAAAGCAGGTCAGTGCTCCTCACCTGACACATCTACTGCAGAGATGCAGAGAGAGAAGGATGTGGTGTGACTACCACTGTAACTGTTTTTCATTTTTTATTTATTTATTTCAAGCACAGTTGAGCAGAAACCCCGTTTAAAACACCATGATGCATATAGGCTTCTATAACTTATCACTATCACCGTGCTTGAAAATGCACTCTACTACCCCAAGCCCCGTATCAGCCACTACTGCTTTTCAAAAGTGTTATATATTTAAAATAGCCACCAGTGCTTACTGAAGTTATAAATACTATAATTCTGGGTCTGCAAATTATGCAGCATGACTTTTATGTTCTCGTGGAGAATTGTAGACAGGTTTTGCATTCGACTCCTGATGTGGACTGTGTAAGATTTCCAGAGGAAGTAATTATCTAGTGAGACGAGCCCTTTAAAAAAATAGGCTTTTGCCACTTTTATTGGGTAGAGCAGAGAGCACGAGGAAAGTATTTGAGAGAGATAGAGAGGGGGAAATTGGATCGTGGCACATCAGAGACCAGGTTTGAACCCAAGTCACTTGTATGACCGGCATTGCTCAAAATATCTGCTGCACCAAGCCTCTTATGTCTAGATGCAGGCGGTGAGACATTTCCTCCTCCCCGGTAAGTTCTGTCTATATCAGCACTCAGTCAGTTGGTGAGTTGCAGACTCTGATAAGACCCTGTTTAAATTTCCCATAGAGCAGCTGCAGCTCGGCAGCCAGCAGCTCAATGCCTTATCAAGGTCAGGAGTGCGTGGGGCAACCCTTACAAGCTTTCATCAGTGTTTTATCACATACACGGCAGCTGTAAACAGCACATATTTTGACTCACTTTCAAGTGCACTCACTGCTGCAGAGCTCCTTGGTTTGTTTCAAAAGCAATCACTGAATCACTCCTGTAATTGATTCACATGCATCCCCAGGATTCCATTCTATTTTTATAAAAGCAAACAGTGGGGTGCAAAAGTAACAGTGAACACCATTTTTACATTGTAAAAAAAAAATTGAGAAAATCTAGGCATCATGATGTGAGATATCCCAAATACTATTTTGTTTAGCCAATTTGAACTGAATCAAATTCCATCAAATTTGATTGAATAATCCCTACATAATTATGAATTAAGAATTTTAAATGAGTATAAAATCTTAACAGAACAAGGGAATGGACCATTTAGTTTATGTGATTTGTATTCATGAATAAACATAAAAAAAGATGGTCTAGAAATCATTCTAATATGCTGATTAATAATCTTAATTATTCTAAACTCAACCACGTTCAAATTCCAGATAAGTTCATGTTGATAAACAAACTCATGTTAATTATTTGATGCATTTGTATTGTATGCAAATAAGTCAGTCATTTTGTAACATCTTATTCTGCTGGATCTGGTCTGTTACCCATGAGGGGTTTAATTTGTGCTCTGTCCAAGCATGGCTAGAGTTTGCCCAGAGCAGAGCAGAACCACACCGCCAACACCAATAGAACTGCTACAAATTCTCATTACTAACATTTATATGTGACAAAAAGTGGTCCTCTGACTGCAATATAATAGAGTATAATGGAAAATGGAAATAAATAGCATTATTAAACAACAAAGTTAGTCGTCACACATTCGCACTGTGCTGTAGCTATATTGCACAGATCCCCTCACGTGAATTTCAGAGTGACTATTGGGTTTTAGAGACTAGACTGTAAGTCATACTGTGATAAAAACCATTGTCCTCAGTGGCTAGTTTACAGTAAGCTGCTGTATTGCCAAGCGTCGACAGCTGTCAGGACAGCACTGTGTAAATCAAACGGGCCGCTGATGACGAGGCTTTAAAAGCTCCAATAAATCAGGCCTGAGTGTGACGGCTCGTCTGGCCCTGTGCTGCCACGAGGGGGACAGGTAATGGATGTGTCTCCCCTGGAAGGCCTAAACCTCAACGTCTCCACAGCAGCCTGAAGCTTTAATCGTGGATGCACACAAGATAATATAAAAACAAAAGGTCTTAAGGATACCCGATTACATTATAAAGTTATCTTCACAATTATCTCAGGTTGTAAAATGAAAATCAATAAGATCCATGTTGAAATACAGAACAAAAAGAACAAAAAAGGAACTCTGCTGTAAAGTATGTTAATTTGTTGTTGAATTACTCTGATGAAGATGACTAATAGTTTTCCCTCTCTGGCTCTGAAGCTCACTGCTTCTCTGTCTTGGGTGCCAGTTATAGTAATTACCATGTTGGCAGGGCTTGCGTGGCAGCTTTCGCTGTGTTATGATTAACCAAATGTTTAGACTGTTGACCCAGCACAGTAATGCAGTAATGAGTAGAGGCCAGTGATGATTTGGGATGTTTCTTTTAATTAGACTCTAAATTGCCTTTTACGATGCTGTACTTATTATGCTGCTGTCCCGCGAGCAGCTAAACGCTCAGTCCTCAATGCTACTGAGGTGATAACGATGAGATATTTTCAGCAGATTTTTTCTGATAGTGCAAAATGCTACAAATCATAAACTATCCATGAACATATGTCTATATGGCCTATAACCCTTCAAGCATAATTATTTTTCACAATCAATCAATCAATCAATCTATCTATCTATCTATCTATCTATCTATCTATCTATCTATCTATCTATCTATCTATCTATCTATCTATCTATCTATCTATCTATCTATCTATCTATCTATCTATCTATCTATCTATCTATCTATCTATCTATCTATCTATCTATCTATCTATCTCAAATTACAGTTCCATCCTGTTTGCTACACTGGTTCAAATGAAATTCACATTCACGAGTTTGAAAATCGTTTTTTAATTCAATTGTGAATGGTGCACAACTCCATCATATGTGTTTGGGAAGCAGATTGTGGAGCTCTGGCTTTTCTATGGTTGGTTAGAGACAAATAGGCATTGAAAACCACGCAAGTCTACACAAGCTTTCTTTTTCTCAGATATCTTAAACTCACGGAGACCAAATAATTATCAATTAGCCTAGCGTTACAATCCTCCATCACTCTGTGGAGTTTAAACGAGGCTCAGACACAAAGGTGTGTGGTGTTTAAAGGCCCATGCTCTGTAGTTTGATGGATTCTGGAGGGTTCACAGGTTCAGTGGAATGGGTCTTATCGCAGCCTGCCAGCTGGACCAGAAAGAAATGACTCAATTTAATATCCATCTCAGCTGCGTGATAATAGGCTCTCTCCTGTCACCGTCCCCCACTTATTAACCCCTTGCAGTCTTTGTCTTTTGAGAGAGTCACGGTTCTTTATATTCCTAGGCATCAGTCTCCTCCCATCACACCTATTTCCATTCATCTGCTGGCAGATGAAGAGAACATTGTCTTTGCGGTGGGAGAGAAAGAAGCGGGGAAAGCATTTGGCTCACCTTGTGTTTGTTGTTCTCCATACTGTGGAACAAATAAGCTAATGTTCTCATGGTGTTAGGGGAAGAAAATCAGCCTCTTTTTTCATATCTTGTTCTGGAACATATATATTTTTAACCACACAGTAAAAGTTTGTGATTATCTTGTATTATTATTATTATTTTTCAAATTGTTGACTTTTGTTTTTTATGTTTCTGCTCATACCTTAGTTATTGATCCTTTTAGATATTTTACACTGTTAGCATTCTTATTTGCATAATAATGAGGTCAATAACTTTAGACAAATCAGACACATTTGAACAGGAAAATGTTCCTGCTGTTTCCTGCTGTTAACGAGTTTGCCAATATCAATGTTTAATCATTATTATAATTATTATTTTCTGAAAATGTCTGGGACTATACAAATATCATGAATATATAATGAGGTAAGCACTGTGTAGTTTTATTTTATGCTTGTCTGTTGCTGAACAACTCACTGCAACAACTAACATTCTATAACTGTATAGTTCCACATTGTATATGAAACGTTGCTTTAGCCACAGTTAAAAGTGACCTCAGCCCAGGGTTTATAAGCCGATAACTCAGGGTTAAGTGCAAAAGCTGTTTTTATAGATGCAGCCCACACAGTTTTAAAAGCATTTCACAGCTGCATTCATTTTATTTGGAGCAGGTCAAAGCTGTGCCTTGTTTACAAACCTATGAAATATAGGCTACTTGAAATTAATCTTTGTACTCATCAGACAGGATCTAATCTCATGGCGCAATCTAAAAATCAGAACGATACTAATGTAGTGAATAATTTGGGGAAAGATCAATGAGACCATCAATGGCTTTCTCCTCTATGTATTTGTCTAGAGACCCCGAGCCAGCACCTCCATTAATCATAGGTCTCCCGTCTGCTTCTTTCATATTCACAGTTTCTATTTGAACAAGTGATTAAAAATGATTAAAGTTTGCTTATACAATCAGCATAAACTTGAGATGATATAACAGGTTATGAATGAATCAACAAAACCTTTCTCCTCCAACTATTATATGACGCTGGGAGACTGTTTCAGTAATGATAGAGTCATTTATTTGCAGTTCTGTGACTTTCTGAACACAAAAAGTGGAAGTGAGGTGATTAGTTATTAATCAAACACCTACATAGGGATTAAAGCTGGCTGGTTGAAACTTTTCAAAGAATTAGCAAATTGACACCTTTCTAGTTTCATTTTCCATTATGATGTTGTTGCAAAACTCAAAAATAATCTTAATTAGGTGTTATATAATGGCAGTTAAAACCCACAAAAATGTGATTTACTTTGTTCCAGACAGATAAACAGAAAATAGATGAACTAACCTGAAGTTCAATTGACTCCAGTTTACTGCAGGGGTCAGAGTGCAGAAGGGTTTACTAGCTGCAGGCAAAACTACTCGACCCTTTGAACATAAAATGTTCAGCTCTGCGTTTAATACCGAAGAGAAAAATTCTGGAGAAGTCCACCCTAACATTACCATTACTATTACTAAAAGCCTTCCATCATTTGACTGGGCTGACAGGTGTGGTAAGCCAGAGCCAGTGCAAGGGCTAATGTAATTTCATGCTCTGCGGCAAGCTCCATCAAATTCATACATGAATCCACCTTAGAGAGACAGACACAGAGTAGACAGACTGTAAAGCATTTCCACATCATATTACTCCATGCTCTTGGAACACCATAGAATTAAATTTTAACATATACACCTCAATCCATGGTATTTTTGCCATTTATGCTCTGTTTTTCTTAAAAGCAATATAATATAATATAATATAATGTCATATAATATAATATAATATAATATTAACTGTGCTGAAAGCATTTAATTTAGAAGGGATATTACTAATATATATATATAATTGATAATTGCAGGAGTAAATCATCAAATGGTGCAGAAGAGCAGGGCATATATACAGTACGCCATACAGGTGAGAGCAGTAAAAGTATTTTAAAATTGCAGTAGCCTGCTATATTATGCACATATTGTAACAAGCCAAAAAGATCGGGAATTGCACCATACAAATTGCATTTAACACTGATTTTGTTAGTTTGCGCTGGTATGAGATTTGCATAATTCCTTTTGAGAAATGGGAGCTAATCTAAAGTGCAAAAAAAACGGTACTAATGGCTGCCACAATTCATTCCTAGTGAACACCCTCTAGCGACTATCAACTCTACTGTTGTGAGGAAATATTCGCTCTATCCTTAGTATTACACAGTCTGACTTTAAAAATGATGAAGGCACATTCACTTTTTCTACTCGCAATGTGACTGTAAAATTGGATGGTTTATTTTAATGAGCTTTCCAAAGACTAGGTTCAGTGGGCTCTGGAGTCTACAGGATTGGGTTTTATCGTGAAATACCACAACAATAATGCATTAAGACTCAGATTAACACATTCCACTCTAGACATGATGTTCTGAGAGTGAACAGCTCTTCACATTCTAGAGGATGGTGACAAATTGTAAGAAACTGGGAAGGAAGCTCTTCCTTTAATTGATCCTTCTTAATGTGCATACATGTGTAAAAGCCACGTGGGCTCAACTTAAAATAACACAGTGACACATGCTGATAAAGAACACACTGTGAAAGTAACAGCAGCAGTTATGAATGAAGAAATGAACAAAACAGAACACTCTTACCACATGAGGAAAACCTGCTCTTAATGGATTCACAGATGTCCAATGAAAAGCAGGAGCAAAGAACGTGTGACACTGCATCAGATAGATTGATTGATGCATACACTCTAAAAAATGCTGGGTTGTTTCAACCCAATTTTGGGTAAAATATGAATTTTTACATTACATTTTTAACCCAAACTTTGGGTTTGTCCATATTTTACCCAAAATTGGGTTGAAACAACCCAGCATTTTTTAGAGTGTATAGAGACGAGTGAAGCCATACATTGAGTAAAAATAAATGGGAGTCAGTCCATGCCATTGAATGAACTGCATACATGTTACTGATATATTGCAGGAGAGTCTCATAGTCTACTCTAAATAAAGACATGTGGGTGAAATCAACACACTTTTTTTTGGACACAGGCCAATTTCATGACACATGTTACCCTTCAGCGATCTGCCAGTCACTCCTCATTACTCCATGACAACCTGGCTTGCATGCAGCAAACATTTTTCTCAAAGATTGCCAACTTTTTATATCTGCGTGGAGGAGTGGGGTGTGATGGGGTGCAGACTGTTACATAATTCAATGTGCAAATTCAACCACAGCATTCTATTCTTACTATTTCTGCCATAGAAAGATATGATAAAGGTAGTACAAGAAGTATACAAGTAAGTGAAGTCAAAACATTTCGACAACCCCCTGGTGGCTGGCTGCAGTAAATGTCATAAACCCCGCCCTCTTCATGCAATCAAAAATCCCATTCATCTTCAAATAGAATTCAAAGATGCAAAAAAAAAAAAAAAAACAAGTCTATAAAATTCCAGTGATCAAATTCTAAATAACAACTATATAAAAAATACAACTGCAATTCAAATGTATTTAAAATTACAACATAAAAAAGACAACTTGGCCCAAACTGCACTGCAGATCAGAATTCAGAACTATTGGCCAGAACTGGTAATATTTCACATAACATTGGATCAAAAAATATAAACAGGACAATTCCATTAACAAAATTACCAAACAGGAAAAAAAATCTCTCTGTTTTTATACGGACCACATAATTGCACGTCTTGTGCCAGACAAGTTCTTTATATGACTGCTTTTTACCAAGTGTAGCATCTACAATTCTTAAAAGCACTGCAGTCATTCCTATCAACCCTCATCAACCCAGCTCTGCTCCGTCTGAACTAAAGAACACATCTGTTTGTTCTCTAGTTCACCATCTAAATTGAGGCTCACTGTAGACGCAGACATAAGAACCACTTTGCTGCATATGTCTGGCATGATTTATGGGCGTCACTTTCCGAATCACTTCTGAGAGTTGTCCATGCCTGACACCCTCTCCCTGCCTTCTTTACTTCACAATCTGATTTGCTACTTTACAGCCATGAAAAAATCATGAGATGGATTTGACAGCGCCCTGCTAGAGCACTATGCAAACACATTACATGCTTAAGTGTGTTGATATTCTGCATCGTGTGTGTTGCCTGGTTCAGCATTCTTATATTAGAGTCCATGAGAGTGTGTATGTATGTTTTTTTATCTGAGCTCAGCTACATTTTATCCACATCCTTTAGTGGGTAAATCCAATTGTGGATTGGAGTATTTTATGTACATTTCATGTGTTTTTGGCAGACTAACAGTGGACACCCCTTTAAGAAAATAATGATATGGCTGATGAATAGGAGTACGTTTTTTTCTTTTTCTTATTTTTTAACAGTTCTTAGCAAGTTGAGTCATAAGTTCACTTACGGATCAGGGCCATCAGTTACTCTTCCTTACAGGCTGCTGTAAATATCACCAAAGTTTTGTCCTGATGGAGGCCTTCATTCTTTTACAGCACCTGGCTCTCTTTGAATATAGGTGACATTTATGACAGTTCTACAGTCACAATGGAAATAAATAACTCTTAAGTATGGCATGAAACAGCCATTTATCACCTTACTCATGAGAAAGAAGATAAAAAAAATGCAATAATTTGACCAGCATGCTGAGTTATAAAGGGAAAACAACACCTCCACCACTTACTTTCCTTTCATTTTCCAAAATCAGTATCTTATCACCCACATGAAAAGAAAAGCAGAGCTCTGGAACAGACTAATGAGTGAGGTTCGCCAATCAAACATGATTCAAATATGTTTTAACCTGCTTCAGAATTTTTATTTCAGAAATAGTTTTTATATTGCAATTTGCAACTAGTGTTCAGTAATATTTATATACTAGTATTTATTAAGCTCCATCCACACACAGAATAGAATCAGCATTTTGTAAGCCATTACAAATTTCGACAGCTGTTTTTTTGCCGTATATTTCTGACACACAGAGGTTCTAATATTTAACAAATAAGCATATTTTAAGCCAATACAACAACATCTCTCATCATCGGGGTGGGGGAACTTATTTAGACAGCTGAGCTTTTGCTGTTGGATTCTGTCCCCCCTGTTTCTTACACAACGAGGTTATAATATTTAGCAAATTGATCCTTCTTATTAGACCCAATAGCCTAGTGGTCAATGCATTGACATTCATCGTTTTTCAGCATATGGCAACCTGAGTTCAAGTCCCACGTCGTCAAATTTTCTTGATCCTATATTGTCCTATCATAATAAAAGGCAAACAAAATATTCTTTAAACTGATGCAATTTAAGCTCCATCCACACACAAAATAAAATCAGCATTTTTAAAAGAAATTAAATCAACATCTCTCATAATGGAAGTGAACGGATTTCGACAGCTGAACTATTTGCCGTCGGATTCTTTTCCCCCTGTGTTTCTTACACAATGAGCTTCTAATATTTGTTCAATTGAAACTTATTATTTAGCCTAGTGGTCAGTGCACGCACTGACAACCATTGTTTTTGAGCTTTGGGCGACCCGAGTTTAAGTCCCGGGTCAACAAACTTTCTTGATCCTATACTGTCCTATCATAATAAAAGGCAAAAACTATTCTTTAAATTGATGTTGTTTAAGCTCCATCCACACACAAAATAGAATCAGCATTTTTTTAAGCCAATACATCAACATCTCTCATCATCAGGGTGGGGGAACGGATTTCGACAGCTGTTTCGAAATATTTTAAAACTATTTGCCGTCAAATTCTGTTCCCCCCATACTTCTGACTGAGGTTGTAATATTTAGCAAATCTATGCTTATTATTAGCCCCAAAAGCATATTGGTCAGTGCACTGACATGCATATTGTTTTCAGCTTAGGGCAACCCGAGTTCAAATCCCGGGTCGACGAACTTTCTTGATCCTATACTGTCCTATCATAATAAAGAGGAAAAAAACTTTTCTTTAAACTGATGCAAGTTAACTTAACAATGTATATTTTAAATTACCCTTTATATATATTTTTTTCATTTTAAAGATAATAATTGTATTATGTCTGGTGCGTTTGTCATTATTATAATCTATTTATTCTATTATCTTTTATCAGTTTTAGTTGTAGTTGTAGGCTACTTCAACTTTATTTTATTTCTAATTATCATAAGAGTTATTTTATTAAAGTTTTTACATCGAATATTTATATTTTATTTTATGTTTGATCTATTTAATTACATTTTTTCAAATTCTTTTTTCCACTGCCACATATCAGCCAAATCCTAAAGTTTTCATTACAAGCTCTTTAATCCTAACACATAATTTTGCATTGTTTTCTCTTTAGACTGTTTAAACATGAAAATTATTGTAAAATGATTCTTTCTCATCTTATTTTTTCATCAACTGTGTTTTTGGCGTAAAGACTTTACAGACTTGTTTAATTCCTTTAATGAACTTGGTGCTAAAATAATGCATAAAACACTAGCAGTCTTCTCAATTCATTGGTGACCTGACCTGCCAGCTAAACCTTTGAAAAGCGTGACTAAAATTGAAAACATATTACCTAAATGTGCCATATGTGTTTGAATGAGATGGACCTGGATGTGCTTGTCTTGTCCTCACACATGGTGCTTTGCAGGACAGAACAGCTTTCCGTCTGATTCCTGTTTACTGTGTGATTATCAAAGCTGGATTCACCTATTGCTCCACCAGGGAACAGGCCAAAGCTTTAGCCATCATCAGACAGACATGGTCACCTTACTAAGCTCTCAGAGATTTCTCTCAGCCAGATGTCATTCCTGATCTCCCCATCCAAGTACACCTTACTCTGGTTTCCCTATCTGTAAAAGAGCAACAATACTTCTTCCATAGGTTAACAAGCATAACTACACCAGATAGACCAAAATGTTCATGCTAATATATGCTGGGGGGGTTTCTCAGTAGGGAAAAGCAAGAGAAATTAGGAAGTGTTGCTCTAACAGCGTGACCTTGTGAAAAGCTCTTGATGTGCTATCACAGAAGTGGGTCATCTTGCTCATTTTTTCAGTTTTCAGCTTGTGTAATGTTTCCGTGACACTGAATAATGTGTCTGTTTATGGGAAAGAAGACTATGTGGGTTTATATATTTTTTTCTCTGGGGCCAAAATTGATTTCCTGAGGCACTATCCGCATGTGAGAAAAAAATTCTAGAAAAGCATTATGAATTCAGAGAAATCTGAAGGGCATGCTTTATTTTGCTTTTTCTTCTTCCTCTCTGTCTGGCTCAAAAACCATTGTGATGTACAAAATCTAATATGTTGTACACTGTCAGAAATCGTTTTGCAAAAATTGCATCTTTATAAGTACAGTAGCTTGTCACTGGGGCAGTACCCTGAAAGAGACAACTCTGTGTCGTATGAACAACTAAAATGCGTATTAGCTAGAATAATAACGCACCCTTAACATAAACTATGAAACTTTTGGGTTGAATAAGGTATAAAGCTGTCCCTTTAAAGTGTCTGAATGTACAGTAAAACATGTTATATGCTAATGTGTTAAATGAATACATGAAGATGAAGAAGAAGAAGAGAAACATGTTTAGAGAAAAAAAGATAACGGGTATTAAAACTAAGCAAATCACCTATAGTCAGGCTTGCAGTGCTTGTGCAGGCGATGGTAATAAACCCAGAGGTGAGATCTGGTCAGGATGAAGGATTGATGACGCTGCCACAGCTTGTCAGCACTGACAAATTGACACCCCAGACAAAAAGCAAGTAAGACATCCGAGAACATGGATTCACCGAGACCCTGTCCATACACTGCCACTAATGATGCAGACCCTCCGAGTTTGGCACCAATAGTCTCATTCAATGAATCATAGGAAATTGATTTAGGCTGCCCTCTGCAATTGACATGAGATTCATCTTGATGTGGAACATGCAAGAAGATGCAAGACAGCATACTGGGGTAAAGACAGTAAAAGGAAAACATCTCTATTCATCCACCCTGAAAAACCTTGATGTCTACACATCATGTCATGGACATGCAGATCAGAGCTTCATATTTGCACTCCAACTAGCAGAGAGCAGATAAATATGAATGCAAGCTGAGTTTGGAATGTCTTCACTCTGTCCAGCTTGTTATGTTACACAGTGGATGGCAATGAGCTCCCCACCTGCAAATCAGCTCTTTTACTAGGTAGTTTGATTTGCTAAATTGAATACTGATGGTCTTCCTTAAGATGAATTACACAGTGTTTGCATTACACAAGTGAGAAAATTAAAGATATCTCATTTTATATCATCTATACACCTTAGCTTTCCTATCACACTCACAGATTTTTTTTTTCATCATCTGTGGAACTTGATTCTCTCTCTTTATCTCTTTCCTGCACTGATAGGCACAATTGGTCTGCTCCAAAATCAATTGAGCTTCCAATAGAGGCAGAAGTTAAGGCATTATAGTCTGATGCGAATCCTCTTCCAAAAGGTAATTACTTTATAAGATAACACATTTTAGCCAAATAAAGCAGCATATATCATTCAAGGAGAAGGATGCCAGAATGCTTTGTGAAAAGCTGAGTGAAATAAAATACATAAAATAATCCAAGATGGTGGACAAGATGAGGGAATGTTAAGTACCTATTAAAATAGTTGTTGAATCTAATTTAAAATAGATTACTGTATTACACAATATAATAATTAGATGCTGTGACATTTAAATGAACAGATTTGTTTTTTAAATATGATTTATTATGACTGAATCTACTTTAGATCAGATTTAAAAAAAAGTTATTTAAAATGCAGCTGTTTTTGTAGGCAGCAAGGCAGCTCACTAGGTTTTGAAACAGATCCAATACATTCTTTCTCTGATTGACAGGGTGTGAGAATGTGAGTGAGTGAGTCGGTGTCAAGGGAAGCAATGAGGCCAGTGGAGTAGAGCAGGAACTCACCATGCAGAGCTCAGGGTATAAGAACTACATAGCATTAGATCTGCTGAGATAGGAAAACAGTTTACTCTTGATGAAAAAAAATAATTGAATAAGCAATTTCATGTAATTTACCCTCTCTTGGATCTTTTTGAAGCCAGATGTCACGTATGGTAGTCTTGCCTTTTCTTTACCACCAAAGTATCATCCAGAGCTACATCACAGCATGATATAAAAATGTAATGGTCCAAGACAAGACTACTCCATCTTCTTAAATCGGCAGGAAAAATAATAAGACTACCAGCGGAGAGAGGCTCCAACAGTGAGCACATTACAAGCCTGAGCCAGCTGGTTTAGAAAATCTCCTTGACAAGCTTCCCTCTCTTACACTCACACTCATTATAGTGTAGCAGGATTTTTTATTAGCATTAATATTTTATTTACAAAAGGGGGCAAATATTTTAAAAGAAAGTTTCAAGGAAAATTCTTTTAAAAATGTTTTATTAAACCCACGTCTTTCCGAACTTGACTTTCTTTCCTCTGTGAAGCACAAAAGGTAAATTTGGGAGATTATGTCCACTTACTGAATGAGGGCTGAGGCTATCAAGAAATGAAAATAAAAGCACAGTTGAATGTACTATAAAAATTTTAACTTGTTATACAACCGCTTTGTGTGAAGAACATACCAGAACAGAAAATTTTCCCTGAGTGCATAAAATAATCGATTGTGATGAGAATAAGAAATTTATGATTTTTTTAAAAATCACATCTTTTAAATTAATTATTTGATTCAATTCATAGAACCAGTCTATATTATTTGTTCACAAATCAGACTAACTCAGTTCTCGAGGTGAACTCACCGAAGGAGAAGCTTATATCGGTAAGTATCGAGCAAATTGTTTTGTCTGTTTCTGACACAAAGCTCTCATATGATGAACTGGAATATTCTAAACTAATGATAGATTAGAAGTGTGAAGGAGAGTCAGAGACACAACTTGAGAAAGTAGAGAGAATGATAGTATTTGTTATGATAATCACATAAGCATGATGGATCATGTTCCCCTGGTTTTGGCTGGGATAGTCGAGCAGGGGGCTGGTCCCGTCAGCAGCCTGGGGCGCTGCATCTGGGAACCACTGCTGTTTGTTCCAGGGGGTGTCTGCTGTGGGTCAGCAGCTCTGCGAAACCCCAAGCCAAACGCAAAGCCCTTAGCTCAGCGTATGTGTCAGCATAGAAATACTCATGGGACTCTTGTCCTACATACTGAATACCCTGCAAACTAAACCACCATTTTATTCCGCTTGAACTTGAAGCCTTTTAGCAAAGTCCTCCTGAGTGGAATTATGGATAATGGGCTGATCCCTTAGGTTTGTTTTAGCCAGAATATCAAACATTTTGCAAGTACAAAATTTAGTTGAGGAATAGAGAAGGATGCACTTTATTTTACAGTATATGCACATATGTACTTACAATGTACTTACCTAAATATACTGGTAATATAGGGTAACATGGGTTAAGGTTATAGGTTTAGGGGTTGGTTCAGGGTTAGTACATAGTTATTACCCAGTTATTGCAATTACTATAATAAGTACATAGTATGCACATGGGAAACAGAACTATAAAATAAAGTGCTACCACAGAGACACTTAAGACATTAAAATCACAGGGTATGGCTGAAAACCGGAGGTATGTATCTCTGGTTAAATATAATATGAATTTGATACACCACCGTTCAAAGGTTTGATGGGGTCAGTTAGATTTGTTTTTTGAAAGAAATTAATTTCATTTAGCAAGGATGCATTAATTGATCAAAAGTGACAATAAGGACATTTACAAAAGATTATTTTTTTAAATAAAATAAAAAGTTGTATTATTTATTTCAAGTAAATTATTTTGAGCTTTCTCATCAAAGAATCCTGAAAAAAGCAGGCCGTTTCTAAAATATATTAAGCAGCATAACTGTTTTCAACATTGATCATATAGTAAATGTTTCTTGAGCATCAAATTGAGCATATTACAATGATTTCTGAAGGATTCAAGAATTCAGCTTTGCCATCACATGAATAGGCTAAATTAATTTTTCAAGTATAATAATATGGACAACACTTATTTGAAATTGCATTGAATGTTTTTTTTACACCTGTGTTTGTGCCATGATATGTTGTTTCTACAGATGAGCATTGTGTATGAGTGTTTGTGCATGTTTTCAGCTGTTTATTTCTAAAGTGAGGGATGAGTCATATGGTCCTCTACCTGGTCTGACTGTTTGATGATTTAGTAATGATATAAATTTCTCATTTTTTAAACTCTCTTTTCCATTCCTGTCTCCTAGTCTTACTCTTCTTCTCTCAACCTGTGAGTTATTTTCTCATATTAAAACTCATAATGTCAGTACAAAATGACATCTGACCTCCACCGCTGCAATGCCTCCGTCTTCTGTTTTGTTACCGATACGATGCGAGCAAATGTGTTATATTAAAAAACTCAGGTCATTTTAAGTCTGCTAGGAAAGTTACAAGCAAGTGTTTGATTAAAAACTTGGGAAGTAAAACAAATTAACAGAGTTGAAACCCTCTCCGGATTAAGAAAATTGACGCTAGATTCTTGATTTATGTGGGACAGACTTTTATCAGAGATTTTGGTGCTTTACTCTACACAGATCTGCAGACTATCCAGAGCTGTCCATTATTGAGCACCTCTGCTCTTCTATGAGAAGTCTAGGCAACAATCTATCTATCTATCTATCTATCTATCTATCTATCTATCTATCTATCTATCTATCTATCTATCTATCTATCTATCTATCTATCTATCTATCTATCTATCTATCTATCTATCTATCTATCTATCTATCTATCTATCTAAATCAGTAAAGATTAGTAACTCAAAATGAATGAATTTCCAGTTTGTCACTGATATTGAACAATTACTATAAAGAGACCCCCCCTCCCCTCTTTAATTGGGACACCGTCTTAATTAAGCCTGGGCAATGGTGATAATCATTATGTTATTATCCTAATAAGCATTCAACGAGACCCATTAAATCCGGTCAGCTAATTGACTTGTCTGAAAAGTCCTTACAAATTAAAACGGTTTTAAAGGGTATTGCAGGGATCTGAAGTTGGTTCTGAAAACACTAAATACTCCACAGCATGTCATCAGTAACAAACCACAGAAGCACCAATGAATGACCAACAAGCTTCGGACATGTTTTCAAGAGAACATGAATCATATCTGTGTAGTCAACAGCGTAACCTCTTTAACAAAGCCAGTGACCGGTGGAAACACTGGGTCAGATGCCAACAAAACAACAAGCAATAAAAGTGTGGTGAAATACAGACGCAGGAGCAGTAATGAAATATAAAGTCCTGTTTTCATTGTGTGCATGTTTGATAGGGGTCAGAGCTTTACACTCTCTAATGATGGAGAGAGCTCTAACATCACTGATATAACAAGACAGTAAAAAAAGACATAGCCAAACATCCAAACCAAGAGGTACAGCTAAATTTGCCCACATAAACACTACATACACTCCAAAAACACAGATTTGACTAATCCACAGCCACCACATTAATCACATTAAACTGAATCAACTGAATAAAAAAATGAACATGAACATAAAAAATCTGAAAATGGTTTGAAAACAACAACAGTAGGTGATTCTTATCAAAATAAAAGGAATGGCAAATGGCACATTGAAATGATGTCTCTGGTTTACATATCTGCACAAAATTAATTAATCTACATTTCACATCTATTTTACTTATTACATAGCATACTCATTATTTTTTTGTTATATCAGCTCAGTTATAACGAACAAGGCAAGCTAATTAAACCACATCTAATCTTCATTCTACTTGGGTGAAATAAGAGTACAAATGAACATTTCTCAGTAAACTTGGTAACCTCCATCTGATGTTTACTGTACTTGTACTTAATAGGCTGTATGATTAGATGCAAAACAGTCTTTCTTGAGAAGCCTCCTTTGCGTAATTAGCAGAGCTAATAAATGTGCTCAGCACTTCCAGGTTTGTCATTGTCATGTGTGTGGACTTTTGTTATTTCCTGTTGTGCCATGTTTTGTAGTCCTTTGTAGTTGATAAGTTCCTGATTGTTCCCAGGTGTGTCTTGTTTGCCAATCTCCTCTTGTGTGTATATATATCCCAATGTTTCTCATGTTCTTTGTCTGGTGTTTTCCTACATGGATGTATATTTGGTGTTTCTCATTCTGTTCTCGGTTCCTTGGTCTCTGTTGTGGTTTTGTTTATTATTAAATTAGCCTACTTTACATTTGGATTCAGCTCTCCCTTTGTTTCTTGAGTTCACCCAGTGTTACAGTCCTACAGTAGCTTTAAGGAGCATGATAAGAACTGTAACCTATAACCTTTAATAATCAGCAATTTAGAGCCCTTAAAAGCCTCGATATTTCCTCAATTAATTATTCAGGAGCAGGAAACAATGGCCACTCCCCCAAAGACACTGCCTGACAGCCAGGTACAGCCAGGATCTCAGCTGACTCAACTAAAAACATTTGTAAAAATGTATTTGTTTAAATGAATCAAGCAAAAATCAAGCTAAAATCAGCTGTAATACGAGCGTTGAGTATGGACGCAGTATTAGTGCTATAACAGATGCTTAATTATTAACGCAAGGCTTGGCAGATGTATTGATTTGGGATGAAAGTCTGCATTCCGGAGAGGTGGGAGAACAGGGAGAGATGGAAAGTTTGCTCATTAAAACGCTCCACATTGCTTTAATTCCCTTAAATTACGGAGAGACCTGAACAGGTGTTGATCTCCAAAGAGACCTGGACTTCATTCAGACAGTTCATTATTAGCAAAGGCCTATAATTGGAGCCTGATGGCTAAATTATGTACTCCACCATCCCCATTAAGCAAGCATACAGCAAAAATTTGTAACAGGCAGAAATACACATTAACATCCTTTTGATCATGCCAGGTTTCTACTTCCCCCGAAAACACATTAAGATGAACAAAAACATGAGCAAAAATACTGTGTTTTGAATAGCAAGTACCCCCAAAAATACTGAAATAAACAAGTTTGATATTTCCTTTCCCTGCACCAGCCCATAGAAACAAGATATTTCAAACAAACTCACCCTGTTCCTGACATAAATATTCTATATGTGGTTGTGGAACTTTGATATGAACTTTGTATCTCAAGCAGGTGCAGATACTCATATACACCAATATCAATATCACTGAACAACATATTGTTAACAATAACTAAAACTATTGAAAATCATGTTTCATTAATTAAGGTAGAGCTAAAAAAAACATTAGATTAAAATATTATATACTTAAAAAAATGTTGCCTTGACAACTAACTGAAACAGTTTAAGTAGTAAAATTATAAAAACTGAAATAAAAATAAAGCTAAATAGAAATATATAAAAATAACACAAATTACAAACACACAAAATTACTAAAAATGTAACAACAATTCAATGAAAACTTAAAATATATAAAACAAAAGCTAATTCAAAATATTAATAATATAATAAATTATACTCATAAAATGCTAAAGAACAAATTTGCATATTCTTAAATTAATAAAATTAATGTTTGCCGATTCTGTCCAATATTGGCATTGCAGTTAAAGATGTGAATTGGTAACCAAAAGCTAATATGTTTGAAACCAACAAGTGGTCATCTTTATGATGTTGACTGACTATAGACAAGAGAGTCGAGAGAGCTCTACGCTGCAACTGAAGAAAACACCCGCAAATAGAAAAACAGCCGCAAATTAAGAAAAAATCTTCATCAGTTTCACAACACATGTGCTCCAAATAATCAGAACACAACCAAATAGAGAAACGCGCTGCAAAAGTTCACAACACAACCAAATACAGAAACGTGCTGCAAATAGCACAGACCACAACGGAAATGTTTCCAGGGGACCCCAACAATAAGTGACGAACCCGGCTAAGTGCAGGTGTTTTTTCTGTTTGCATGTGTTTTCTTCAGTTTCAGCGCGTTGAGTTCTCTTGGCCACCGTAATAATCAGAACAGGAAAGTCCCATCTATTCTCCATCTTTGCACACGTGCATACATCACTTCCTCTGGGAGACAGACAGCAGCTTTAAATAACAGAAGCTCTGTAATGAGATTTTTCTGATGGGGTTTGGAAGTCACACTGACCTTGCTGAATATTTTACCCTCATTTAAACAAAACTTACATTCAAGCACGTTAAACAGGCAAATTGGAATACTGCAAACGCATGATAGCAACATTATAAACATTAAATTGATATTTGCCTTTCCTGTCTTTAGTCTAAAATCATTGTAAGCGTGACTGTCAACAGAACAAGGTTAGACCTGCTATAGGGACTACACCATTTTATCTCATTGGGAGTCACTGGAAGTAGCAAGAAGAATGTATTTTACAATATTACTGTTTTTTTCAATTGCTTAAGCACACTTTTGAAAACAGGGCCAGGTTTTTCAAAACCCTACACACAATTAGCACAACACTACACCAAAATAACACCTCAAATAATTTGCAAAATGGAACACTTTTGTCAAAACTATACAATGTCTTATAAAAACCTTATTTTGTTGTCATAACATAAAGACAACCATCATAACACTCCTGTGTTCAACCTAAAACACTTTTAGCATTTACACAGAGAAAGTATAAAAATAAATTCACCAACACCATGACACCAATTGTGCAGACTAATGAAAATATTTGTTATACTCAAGTCAGTCAATACTGAACATTTCAACAAAACACTCATAACAAAACTTTTTCCAGTTTTCATACAGTATTACAGTATTGTCTAAGACATGTGCACTTACCTGTTGCCTTTTATAGTGCTTAAACCTGATTGTTGTGTCTACAGTTAAGCACCAGTGTGTGTGCACATCTGGTGGCTGTGTTTAACCAATTGGTTCATGGGTGTGTTCATTTGAAAGCCTTTGCTTTGAAATTGCAAGACATCATGATACATTTCTGTGTCAAATGCATGCAAGTGTGTTTAGTGTTTTGCAAATCACTGTGTGAGTAATGTTTTGCAAAAAGTGTGAAGCTGACAATGTGCATACAGTTGTGCAAATCTAGGCTGGTGTTTTGCTCCTTGTGTGTAAGGTTGTGCTAATTGTGGGAAAGTTTTAATTTGAGTGTGTAAGCAATTGAAAAAAACTGTAAATTATTATTATTTTTTAAATCATACCAGCCCAAAAAGAAAATCAGAAAATGCCTCAAATGTGCATCATCATCGTGTGTGTGTGTGTGTGTGTGTGTGTGTGTGTGTGTGTGTGTTTGGCAGGGAGCCAACTAAGTGTGGTTTTACACTCTGTCTTTATACAATATTCATGAAAGAGTAAAAAGATTACACAGACTTGAGGGATGTTTTAGAGGCGTTCGGTTTGTCTCTCTCACAGGTACATCCAGCATGCTCTGCATGTAAATCATACAGGTAAATGTTTCATGAAAGGTCGAGTAGGGTTTCCCTGCCTCGCTCAGGCTAATGGAATACTGTGCATCCTGTTCTTCTCACATGAACGTAATTACATCAGGGGGGATTCTGCGGCTTAGCAAAGCATCAGCACTGGAGAACTGAATGCAATAAGGTTGTTCTGCTTTTGTTCCTCTGAATGAGACACAGACGCACGTCGAAAACATTTTATTAAGATCACACCACGTTTCACTAAGGGAAAGGTAATAAAGCTGCACATAATAAAACTGTCAAAATGTGCATGACCTTACTTGACCTTCCTTACCTGTAATTTGCCACCATTATGAACTACATTATTACTTAAGGCTGTGACACACCAAGTCGACGTCAAACTAGTGGTGACGAAAGCCAATTGTGTTGTCACCTCGCCTCGGCTATGTCTGGGCCAAAAAAAAAAAGAAGAAGCTATGTCTGGGCCAAAAAATGCAATTGAACACACCACAAAGACTACAGCTGACTACCAATACCATTCTGAATATCAATCATGGTGTTCACTTTCTTCACTCCAGGCAAAATATTTGCGTATTGGAATGCTCAGGTAAGATCTTGTGCACTGACTCTCCCGCAGATTCAACAAGCTGAATTGGGCAAACTCTCCCCGATGTGAGGCCGACGTGTGCTGTCGGGTTGGTGTGTCACGACCCTTACCCCATACCCAAAATGATTTTACAGTAGTATAACGTGTTGAATGACTTGTATTTTTATCAGTGGAAAAACTACATTTGACTTCAGGGTAAATAACTATACAGATATTGATGGAAAATTAATATAAACAAAATAATATATAGTAAAAATAAAAAAAAAATATAATAAAAAGTATGACAACTATAGCCACAGTCTCACCTGAATAAATAACAGCATTAAACAATAAACTATGTACAATAAAAGGTCAAGAAAATTTGCTATGAAGCTGTGATTGTATTTGGAATAACAATACCCCCCCCCCCCCCCTTCTTTCGAAAATCTATTGCTGGAATAATCTACGAGAGATGGTTTTAATTTCATTATGCCCCAAAGCAAGAACCCCAAATGAATTGTCCTTTCATACTGGAGAAAGTGTTCTCCAGAGACAGAGAACAGAGGAGAAATCAGAATAGAATGAAAACTTGTTGTTGCCACTGTACATTCCACAGCGGCTGTGGATTACACACAATGAACAGTGTACATACAGTATGTTCAATGACTTACCAGAGCAGAAATGTTTTACCCCCCCATCTTTTCAGAGGTCTTACTTAGTTTAATTATTCACCCCTATATTGTTTACTTAGGCCTATTTAATTTGTAAATCACTTAATTTAAAATTATTTTCTTTATAAATATATCTGCATTTATGCAACAGTCATGCATTTCTACTAAAAAAAAGTAAAAGATAAAATCCATCAAGGTCCCTGGCCGAAGCAGTTTAGACCAATGAAAAGTGAGGCTCATTTGATTGATTTTCTCTCCGTCTAAAGCCCTTCATCTTGATTTCAAGATAGCTTACTTCATGAGAGTCCACCAGCAGGGTCATTTACACACCTCTATTTCTTTGCGTCATTGACATTAGTTAACTCTGTGCTAATTAACTAATGATTACAATTCGTTTTTATAAATCTGGGAGTCATGAGTTCACAGTAAATGGGATGAAGTCTCCTATGATACGTCAACGAGATGGTGGTGGACTTGCTCTAGCCTTATTACAGTTAGATGAGGTGAATCTGCAAGTGCAAATTTGCCTTGTTACATTGAGAAGGTTTCTTTTGTTGGTGTAACATAGTTTTGATTCAGTCATTTTAAGTCTTGAGCTGCACATCATTTGTGTTCCACAGAAAATATAACAGCATACAGTGAGTAAATAATGACAGAAATAGTTTGACTGGTTTCTTTAACTGCCACCTACCAGGTACACAACCAGCACATAACATCCCATGTACAATAGTACTGACAAACAGTGTTGTGTAGCATCTGAGCTCAGTGGATTTGAGATCTGTTCGCCCGAGCACAGAAGCCTGTCAGTGTGGAGCCTCATCCAGCAGCCGAGTGTAGCCTATCTTCCTCGTCTCTCTGGTAATAACGTTTCCCATCAGTGCTGTAATGGATCACCTCCAGACTTCATCAGATTGAGAGTGTGAGGGAAGGCTGGAGCTGGCCAGCACTCCAGGCTGGCTCGATCTCAGCATCGCTCTTCCTCAGGGAGTCACCTCGGAGGCTTAATGCACTATTGATTTGTTTAGCTAATATATATTTTTTCTCTTTCCACATAGATGGTTCATATTCTGTCAGTCGTTGATGTCCCGCACAGGATAGTGTTTATGGAAGGACTAAAATTCTCTCTTTTTAACTTTAGACACAGCGATGTAATAAACATCCTTTCGTGACATCACACTTAGGCATATATATTGATCCATGCATTTATACAACTTGTGAAGCTTAAAAAACCTGGCCTGGGTTCTGGCATTAAACAACTTTCCATCTTTTGAAAAAAAAAATGTTTTATTCTTTCCCGCGAGGACCTCTTGGGAAATGGAAACTGCTTTGAAAAAGTAATCAAATCTCAGGGGCAGCAAAGCCATTGAGGTTTCCCCTAAGAGCTTGGCTTACTCTGTCTAAAACATTTTTTTGGGAAATAAAATAATACTTGGAGATACATCTGCAATCATGCACTACAGACCTCCTGGTTTCTTCTCCTGTCAAAAAGCTCCGTCATCCACCAGGGACGGAAAAGGTCAAACAAATGTTAATAGGAAATCGAATTTTGACTGAAACGCTAATAAATGGAAAATGTCCTGTAGACAAAACCGCCTGTTCTGCAGCACTTTTGACACGTCATTACTGCAACAAAGCCTAATTAGCATTGTTAATCAGCATTTTCATCTGTATTACAACAATTAATGAAACTGGAAGGCTATGCTACATCTTCACCATGAAGAATTAATTATTAGCAATCAGATTACATTAGCCAAGCAAAAGTGGTTATAAACGCTCTGTGAAGGAGAGCCTGTAATGAGATGGCAAAGCAATCTGACTAACTCCCTTGCAGCAAATCTAAAATAAACTTCATCAGTTATGAATATATGGAAATAGAGTGTGCTTTTTGCCTTGAAAGGCTTTTGGTTTTTTAAAAGAGCGTGCCAGAGTTTTAAAACAGAAGCTGGAAAATACTGAAAATCTGAACACTAATGCACAGTTTAAGAAATGCACAGCCTAATCAAATTAGATACAAACATGGCCTTATTTTATAAAATACAGTATATACATTGGTACCTGAAGAGTCATCTTGTCTTTGCCTAATTCTTAAGATAAACTGGTGAAGGGAAGGCTCATAGCCTACTGGAGCAGATAGAGGTTAAGTGCTTTGCTCAAAGCATAGAAGAAGTGGTCCTTAAGGAATTTGAACTGGTAGGCCCAATGTTCCTGTTTAATAAGACACCCGCTTCTAACTACCACTTATGCCCCACAAAGGGGCAACAGAAACATAACAAATGAAAATACATTTCAGTAACCTAAAAGCTAATGGTTTGACCTCCAGCTCTCATGTGAAATGAGCAAAATGCCAGAAGTCTTGCTACAAAGGTTAGTCTCATGAGGGATGCACTTAATGTTTGACTATGACTACATGACATTATTTAGAAGCCTTTCCATTGCAAAGATTGCCTTGCATGTACGTATAAAATACAGAAAAATGCAATTTATCTTAACATATTTAAAAATGCAACGTATTCCTGTGATGACAAAGCTGAATTTTCCCCATCATCATTACTCCGGTCTTTATTGTCACATAATCCTTCAGAAATCATTCTTATATGCTGATGTGGTGCTCAAGAAACATTTATTGTTATTATCAATGTTGAAAATAGTTGTGCTGCTTAACATGTTAGTGATCTTTTTTTCCCCAAAAAGTCAAAAGAACAGCATTTATTTAAAACAGAAAAACTTTTTTTGTGTGTGTCTTATGGATTTAGACTGGGAATATGCGTAAAGCGGAATGGAGTGACACAATATGCGTCATTCTTTATTTCATTCTTGTCTGAAATGATTCTTTAAGCAATTATGTTAAAAACACAGCACTTTTTAAACATGTTGATGCTTTGTTTTAAAAGAAATAAAACAAGTAACACAACTGAAGCGAGTCAATACGCGGAAAGTCGTGTCAGCAGAATGAGAGGAAGAGTTTGCTCCTCCATTAGAAAGAGCGACTGGTGGAGAACTGTGGTCTTATGTGAATTAGCTAGCGGAGAAGGAGAGACTGGCCCTATAACCTTCATTAGCCACTGTCAGTTGGCTGTGTCAAATTGGACAAAGCTTGTCGCCAGATAGCGGCCGAGTGCCCGCAGGGAAAGCGACGAAGACAAATTGCCACCACAAAGAGATAAGGCCGTTATTAGAATCCTTCCTATCTCCAACAAATGAGGAGAGAGCACCCCATTAAAAAGCAGCCTGAAGAGTACATGACATCCCCACTCTATAGAATGCTGTCATGATGGCGCGTCTCTGCTTTTCTCGGGGTGGACCTCAGTTTGGCTGCAGACATGATAACTATTACTGTCCCACAATGAGCAGGACGTGTTATATGAGTCAAACTACTGCGTGATTAAGCCTGTGAAGTTAAACACTGATGTTCAGGTTTCAGCAAACTGGAAACGAGGCTTGTATTCAAGGACAGTGATAGATGTGAGAGAAGAGGGTGATCGGAGACATAAAGTTCCTGCATATGACACTGGGATTATTTAAATGGGAGTCAGAGTGACATTTCATGATCACAGATGGACCGTTTCCAGGAGAAGAAGCGTGATCGGACAGATAATGAACATATGGCCAAATGACAATTTAAGGGAAAAGGGAAAAAGAGTCTCATGTGTGTGGACTCTCACCACAGCTGGTTTGAAATCACTACACTGATGTTTATGCTTCCGTGAACCGACTGTCTAGACTGACATATGTTGTGATCCAGAAAACCAGATGAGGCAGTTTGTACCACAGTTTTCCATCAGTCAAAAAAGTCGGAAGACCTGCTTTGAATTGCATGTATTAGCCAGCTTGTTTGTTGGATCCATGCGTTTATGGGGCTGGAGATTGGCCAGATGTTGTTGCAGACCCACAGGGCTGACGCAAGGCGCTGTTATTGGGAGACTGAGGCTGTTTGCCTGATGCGAGCTCTGTTTGAATAAAATCCCTGGAAATGTTTGAGGAAGTTTAGCTTTCTCACACAAATCAAAATAAATGTTTAATTCAAAACTCCCTAGCTATCTTTTTTTCCGATTGCAATCCATTTCACCCCGATCCATCCAACAAAGACAAATTTCGTACGAATACAAAAACGACAGCTTTCTCTGATCATCCCCTTAGACAGACCGATGTTTTTAGTGCACCCCTGTGCTGTCCCACTGAGTCTACACACACACACGCACGCAAGAATGCACGCACACGCACACGCACACACACACACAGACAGGCCATTTTTATGGACTTGACCATCTGCAGGGCTGCTGGGAAATTAAAGCATTTTTTAGCCTTCTCAGTGCTTTTCCTTCATTATAAGTGCACTGAAATGTTGGAGAGAAAGTCTCAAATTGATTTGTCTGCTCAGCTACACAGACGAACATCATCCTTTTTGAGATGCATTATTATAATATACCATAATGCTGAGAGGTAATTACAGTTCAGACAAACATATAGATCAGGGGTGAGTTTCCCGAAAGCATCGTTAGCCAACTATGGTCGCAAGTTCCGTCATTATCAGCATAATTCAACGATTTGGTGTTTCCCGAAACCATCGTTCTAACGAACGTTCGCAAACAGCATCGCAAACTTGTGTGGTTGCAACGACAGCTCTGGAGCTGTGGTTAGAAGCATAGTTTCTAGTTTACATGAGATGTAGACTGAATAAATCCTTATCTTTAGCAAAATAAGCAAGCTGACATTCAGTACAACCCGTGTTATTTATTTAGAATACATACAAATGTAATTTACGTCTTTTACTTTGTCAAGAGATTTAAAACACCGTTTTTGAAGACTGCGCATGTGCGAACGCGCTCTACTATGTAAGAACGAGCCAAATATTGAGTCTGGTAATAAAGCAAAATAACTGAGAAAAATTAGAAATGGTCTTCAGATGCCATGTCTGTAACTTATATGACAAAATCTAGCGTTAATTCGATCTCAAACAGATTAATTAAAATAATGTATTAGTCCACCACGTGCGATACGTCATAAACCAGCGTGGTTGAACGATACTTTGCGACATATGGTTTCGGGAAACAGTCGTGACGAGCTAGTTGATTTCTCCAACGATGCATCATACTATGGTAGTTAAGCAGTGAGCTATATAGTTGTACGGGAAACGCACCCCTGGTCTGTGATTCATAGTCTCATTTCTTACTATAGAATACTTCAGCTATTCCTGCAGAACAAAATGATAAACCCACCTTAGCATACTTTATAGCTGATTTTTGCAAGTTTAAATTTTCTGTGTCAACTGAGAGTATAGACTGAAGGACCCGGATGTACTCTCGTTGTCTCAGAGCTCAATCCACCATCACGGACCATTGGCAGTTTGAGGGTGTTTAACAGTCCGCAAACTCCAAAAGAACTTCATTTTGACCAGATTTCGTTCTATATTACGCCACACTTGTTTGTTCTTTGATTTCACTTGAAATATATCAGGGTGTCTTATAGGAATAATTTCCCATTGACCGAACATGTGATGCGCATGTGCGCGCCGTCTGCGCTTTCGCGGGTTTGCATTTTTGAGGTTTGCGCAGAGAAAACCAAAAAACGTTTGCACTTTCAAGCCTATTTTGGGGAGTGCGTTCTCGAGACACCGGGCACTTTTTGTGTGGACGGGCGGCCGGAGCGCGTTGGGGGTTTTCTGTTGGAACGGTGTCGTGTTGGCGGCCCCTGAGCTAATGACTAATTATCTTCGCAACTTCACTGTTAGGCTAATTTCTATTGTCACTGTAAAGCTGCTTTGAAACAATCCATACTGTTAAAAGCGCTATAAATGAAGGTGACTTGACATTGTTTCCTGTATCGAATGAAGTAAAAAATGTCATAAAAAACCCTTTGATTCGTATTTATTTCAAAAGCATATATTCATAATTGAATGTACATGAACTACTGAATTTTTTTTTTTTAAGTTTCCTGGGAAATCCTTGTCCTGTAATGTTTCATATATTTGCTTTATTTCCCAGAAACATCAGGCTAATGATATGCTGCACCATGATTTCAACAGGATGGATCAAAACATCTTGGTTACAGTTGTCATGCTTAATGTGGAGTTCTTCTGGATGGATTGGAAACACAGAAGCATGTACAGCATTGCAGTTTAATCAACCAAAATAAAACACTTTGGAAACCTTATGGTAGGTTCAACACGTCATAATATGTACATTTCGATTAGACAACTGCAAACATTTCTAAATATTCAGAATAAAAACATCATCACCATTATCAAGACAACAATGTAAAAATGTATAGTGTAGCTGTGTTAACTGGAAAGCTGCACCCAGTATTCCTGCTAGTGGTTTCTCTTCAGTGCACTGAAAGTTACAGAACTCGCAAGTTACAGCATAAAACAACTTGGTATTTAACATGGTCCAGGCCAAAAATCTTATTTGGGCACAAGTTGCCCACCCTTACCCATTGGAACCAAGCACATACTCGCTCACAGTGCTTAGAGCTACAGTAATGTGGAGGAGTGAGACAGATGAAGGAGAGAAATGGGTGGCGCTGTGAAAGGCGATTAGGGTTCCCAGCGGTCGCCATGGTGCAGAAGATGATTGATGTGATTAATAAAGCTGTCGTGATCATTGCTCTCAGTGCCAATCTGAAAGTTAGGCCGAGTGTTTCCGCTCAAACGCAGAAAATATCTCCCATTGGCACCCTGAGCTCTTACCTGAACCCTCCCACCCAATCGAGTCCCTCACAGAAATTTGGGGCCACTAAATATGCAGCTTATCAAATGATAAAGCATTTCCATCTCTATAGGTACAGCCTCATATTCTGCAATCCTTGTGCACTGCTATTGAAAAGTTTGGAGTCTGTAAGATGTTTTATGCTCTTATGATCACCAAAGCTGGATTTATTCACATTACTCATCAATTATTAATATTCATTATTATTATGAATACATTAATTAAGATTATAACAGTAATATTGTGAACATTAAAATACAACTTCAATAACTGCATTCCATTTGAATATTATTTTAAAATTATTCCTGTGATGGCAAAGCTGAATTTTCCGCAGCCATTTGTCTTCCGTGTCACATGATCCTACAGATATAATTCTAATATGCTGATTTGAAAAATTTCTTATTAATATCAATGTTGAAAATATTTGTGCTGCTTAATATTTTTTTGTGGAAACCATACATTCTTGAATGTTTGAAAGAACAACTTGAAATATAAATCTTTTGTACGTAACAAAAAATCAACTGTTGTAACTGCAAAAAAGAAAAAGTTGTACCTGCAAAAAGTCTTTACTGTCACTTTTGATCAATTTAATGTGTCCTTGTTGAATAAAAGTAATAATTTCAATAAAAATAAATAAATGGCTAAGGTAAAATGCCGCTATGCAGTTTACTTAGCAAGAGTTGTGCAACCAAAAAGGCCTTGCGGGGCAATAATCCATTGTACCCTTCAGTGATACAATTAATTTGAAGTCGCTCCAAAGAGGATTGTCTTTGGGGAAACGCTAAATGGTGAGTATGAGCGAATCGGTTGCTCGCTGTAATTTTCTGACATACACATCATGCCAGACAGAGTTTTTTTTCTTCTGTTATTACCCGTAGACCCTTTGGCCACAGCGGGTTTCAGTCTCAAATCAAATGGAACATGTGACACAAGGGCCTAAACATTGAAAAACAAATAGGAGGTCTCACTTCATTGAGCAGCCTAATGGGTATATGAATTGAAAGCTGCGTTCAATTTTGTGTGTTTTTCCTTGACATTTAAAGGGTAAAAAAAGATAAAAATCATCACACACACTTTCTTAGGGTCTCCATGACGACCACCCTAACATTTAGACATTAAGCCACACATCTTTTTTTTTCCTTTTTTTTTGTGTGCCTAAAAATCAATTTTAATCTCAGAAGGCGAAAACTAATTTTTTCACTTGTTTCTCAATGTAATGTCTTATTATGCATTCAGGTACTCAGATAAGCAATTGTGTCAAATGCACTGGAGTAATCACAAAGTCACTCCCTTATTGTCTGTAGCCTGTTCAAACAGAGCATGCAGGAATGCTTGATCAATGGCGATATGCAATGTAATTAATCAAGACTTGACCTGTAGGTCAGCAGATACCTGCAGGCGACTGAATGGAGTGGCTAAATATGCAATTAGAATCTTTTGTAATTGCTTATGACCTCAACTGTCAGTTCTTGTTTGGGCAGGTCTGGTTCAGGAGCGCTTGAAAGAAAATTACAGAACGGGCAATAGTTCTAGTTCTAGTTCTACCAAATGGCTTCTAGTCTTTGATGTATAAAATCGACTTGAATTATAACGTTAACAGCAGAAGTTCTTGAGATGATGGTGCATGTGGAAAGCAGAAAGCTGATTTCTCATTCCTCGCCAGCAGAGCGGTTCTGGTCCATTACAAGAAAGAACAATTTAAGTCTTGAAAGATGCTGTTTAGTTACAAATCCAGCCATTATGTTTAGAAAATGAGCACAGCTAAGCTGTTCAGAGATGAAAATCCTGCAGCTAATGGCATGCTGTCACACCCCAAGGAAGAACATTTACTCAGCCACTCCAATTTAAGTATATGCTGGAGAAAAGAACCGAATAACAACAAACAAAAAGTAACAAAGAATGATTATTAACATAAAAGTATTAGATTCAATCTGACATGCTGTACTGTTCTGTTTTTCTTTCAAGTAAAGAATCCATTCGATTATTTTGGCTCTTGTGTCAGGTAGTGTGCCTTTAGATATAGTTGTCAAAAAAATCAACTAAAGGTAAAACTGATATGATTCCAGACGGGCTATAATGAGTTTTGTTCAAGCTGGTTTTCAAAGGTTTGTTCAAGCTGGTTTTCTGCTGGGCGAGCAAACTGAGGGAAAGCCCAGAGCAAACAGCTGTCCTCTCTCTATCTACACAATAATACTGTCCTTGCCTGAAATAAGTGATTTTTACAACAAAAATAATTTCCATTTGTCTCTCCTTTTCTTTAAGACATAAAAAAGCGAAGCATTTACAATGGAAGTCAATGGGCCCAATCCGTAAATGTTAAAATACTTGCTGTTTCAATAGAATAACCAGGGAATTGCTTTTTCTAACCGTTTCTGTGTAAAGATCTATCCAATTTTGTCACTATGACAATATAATGCTGTAAAAACTAAAATGCCTGTAAAAATGTTCATTTAACAGCTTAAATAATAGACAAGTTTTAACAGAATAGTAGATTTAAGTGTGCTTATAAAAATGATAAGCTTCACATTTTGCTTTCAACCCCTTTAAGAATATGTGATTGCAAGTGCTCCATAAACTAAATTTGTGCTAAAAATCATTTGTTGTGGTTATCAACATTGTTACATATGTTGGTGATTGAACTTGCAACATTACTTTTAGCTCTTTCATAAAGAAACATTTCACCTGAAAATGAAAATGCAGTCATCATTTGCTCACCCTCATGTCATTGCAAACCTGTATGACTTTCCTTATTCTGCAAAATAACAAAAGAAGATATTTTGGAAAATACTGGTGACCACTGACTTCCATTGTATAGACAAAAAGAAAAACATCTGTTTATTTTTTATTTATTTTTTAAGAAAACAAGTAATACGGTTTTGTAATGACATAAAAGGTGAGTAAACGATGACAGAATTTTCATTTTTGGTTGAACTACCCCTTTAAAGCATCCCTTTAAGACCTCCTTCAATCAGGTTCAATAAGAAATCCTACCCCCCTTCACTGTGACATGTTAATATTTTATACAACTGTTAGACATGACAAAATGCCCAAGGCTTTGGTTAGAGCTCTGTTTTTTCCATCCCTTTTCTTTCCCCCTCTATATTATGTTGGATACTTCTGGGACTTTAAATAACTACTGCCCTCATTATCCAAATATGGAAGTGCACAGTGTATCACATAATTAATTTGATTAGAGTGTATTTATCTCAAACCATTTCTGCACAGATACACACAGCGGGGCCGGAGATGTGATGGCACATCTGCCTCTAGTGCAGTTATTTCAGATTGTTTGTGTAATATCACCTTTTCCAAGGTTTGTCATCTCATCTCCCTGGGGCCAAATCTTCCCCTTGAGAGTAGGTTGGATAGGAATAAAAGCGGTACATATTTATGGGGGCAGACCACAGCATTACGGACCACTGAGTAGTGAGAAATGAAGTGTTTAAAATGATTTAAAATGAATGAAAAGATGTTGCTGCTAACCTGTATATTGTATAACGCTCTACAGAATGCCACGTACATTATGCATCTCAAACCAAGAGGCGGGCAGGATAGAGAAGAACAAATATATAATTTTTTTTCATTGACAAAATCCTCTGTGTTGAAATGCAATCATTATCGGATCAGGCTGATCCCAAAGTCTCAGCTTTCATTTCTCTAACACACAGTTGCTCAAACTCCCTCTCTGTGACCGAGGGGTTTAGGATAGTTAAGATGATGTGGGTCTCTCTGCTACTCACAGCGTGTGTTTAGAACAGTGACCCCCCCCCCCCCCCCCCCCCTCTCCTCATAACGCCTGTCAGCTTAGTGTCTGTTGCAGGCTCCAGCTTTCCCTCTCTCACTCTCGCCTGTCTTCACCACCCAGCGCAAATCCCTCTCTCCCTACTGACTCTCCTCTCAAAGCTTCAAACTCAGAGTTCTGTGTGGTTTTAAATTTGTACTCACCAGATCATAAAAATGCAATTTATGCATGCACATTCACAGACACATAGGAGCTCACATTTACACTTGCTTGCATGCACACAGATCGCTTCTGTATGCCTTGAGAAGATTTATGACAACAGTTCAGTCAGGACACTCTCTACCATTGTGTGGGTCGTGTAAAGTTGGGTCGCAGGAATGTTCTGGGGAGCCTTTTCCAAAGCCAATGGTATTATGGTATTAACACAATTCAACTGAACTCTCAACCATAGTTGGCTAACGATGCTTTTGGGAAACTTACAAAAGTACAGCTGAGAGTGCCTGTGTGCATATAGTCAGAGGATCAGGGACAAGCACATTACGGTTAAATCTTTGTACAAGAGAAATCTGGACCACAGTTTCTGAGTTGAGACGACAACAGCCGACTGTCTTCAGGGGGGGAAACTATCACATTTCAAATGAATGTGTAATAAAAGAGCACTGCCGAAACACTTCTTTTCTTTTCCTTAAAAAAAAAAGAAGAAATTACCATGATTTTTTTTCTTCTTTTTTTATAATGATCACTAGAATGGGGCTGTCACACTCTGGCTGAGCGTGGTGTAGGCAGGACGGGAAAACAAAGATAAAAGTGAACAGGTTTATTGACAGAAAGATAACTACACCAAACTGGACTGAAGCATTAACGGGAACCGACAAAAGACAACTAAGGCCTATAGTCCACATGTACACGGGTCATTTTATAAACAGTTTTCCCCCCTTTGTTAAAAAAAAAAAATCTTGTCCACACAAGCACAATTTAAACAAATCTTTGTCCACATGAAAATGCAAAAACACGCTATGAAGCGCTGTCAAGAGCATGCCAAACCAACAGGTGGCGATATAACCCTAACCGTAAATCCATGGCCAATCAGAAGCCTGAAAAAAAAGTTTATTACCGGTATGCTAACAATATGTTATCATAAGCAGTGACCTGCGTAGTATTGCATTCTGATGCCTCTGTTCCACAATATAATGGGAGAACTGTGAATTTATCAGTAAACATGATATTAGCAGCAATATTTTGGCTAAGTCTACCAATGCACAGACGCGCCTCATGTAAACAAAGGAGATAGCAATGCACAATCTGACTTCAAACAAAGAAGATAATAGCGCGCAATCAGACGTCACAATCCAAAATATCCGGTTTCACCGGCTACACGACAACACTGCATCTGGAGTTTCTGAAAATCGTCACACTGACAGTTTTCAAAAAGGATCGGATTTAAGTGACATGACACGGCGTTTGGCCGAATGGCCGAAACGCACAGAAACAGCTGTGTTTTTTTAAATGCCTTTGTTCGTGTGGACAGGGTCTAAAACACAGGCATATATATATATACTAAGTGAAAACAAAGATGATTGGATTAATCAACACGATCTCACGGCAATTCGTACGAATTTTACGAGGTGGCTAATTCGTATGAATTCGTACGAATGTCCTACCCCTGACCCCGCCTCTAAACCTACCCATCACATGGGTTTAGACAAATCGTACAAATTCGTACGAGTGAGGTCGTACAAATTCGTACGAATTAGCCACTTTTTAATCACTCACACACACATAAATTTGATTCTCACAACGTGAGATAGCGTTGGATTAACACAGGTGATACAAACTGATGAGTAACCATAGAAACAAACTAGAACAATGAGTAACCTAGGAGAAAACAAGTGGCGGGAAACTGAGAACAAAGGAGACATGTGACTGAACGATACAAACTAAAAGTCCATGAGGGTGAAATTTAGAAAAATCATGACTTTTCAATTTTAAAGATGAATTTTAAAATGTAAAATGTACCAACAAAAACAAAAACTGAAAACTATAAAAAGAAAAGAAAAAAGAAAAAAGAAAGAGAAAAAGAACATGCCACTTATTGGGGTCCCCTGGAAACATTTCCGTTGTGTTCTGTGCTATTTGCAGCGCGTTTCTGGTTGTGTTGTGAATTTTTGCAGCGCATTTCTGTATTTGGTTGTGTTGTGAGTATTTGGAGTACACATGCTGTAAAACTGATGAAGATGTTTTCTTAATCACCTGAAGAGATAGATATTGATACATACGGCTTACATATAGCGGCCCATAGAAACAGCCATTAATGAGGCATCTATGTATATACTCTATGACTGCAACAATCATCCAACTTCCACGGGCAACAGTAACCATGGCAACTGGCATTCTAGAGGCCTGCAGCACACAGTCAGGCCTGAAATGTATATAATATCAAAACATTACATTGTAATTTTTCAAACTCGGCACAGCACAACCATGACAAATATTTGAACAAGGCAATGATGCAGGAGCATGGATGTCTAATCTCTAACTGAAGGAACACAAGCTTGGATGGTGAACAAGAGAGGCATTGTTTATATCCTCATACAATGGCGTACCTGTAACACCTCTGGGAGCACATCACGTCAATAACATAACAGAATAATGAAACGAGCCACGGGGCCAGATCTCATAGGAACAGGGAGAGAAAATCACTTACTGCCTTCAATGATTAGAAAATGTGCATGTGACAAGCCAAGATGCATCTCTGTCAATGCGTTGATTTATAAGAGTGGGAGGGAAAAGACAGCGGGGTGCTATAGAAATGATACCTTGTGCAAATGAGCACAGATGCCGAAGGGAGGGAAAGGAATGTCGTCTTTCTTTCATTATTAACAGTAGACTTTTCATAAGATTTCACATTCATTCTGTCCCCTTGACATACTAGGACATTTACACTGTACTAGAGAAGAATATGAATGGGGTATAAGCAGATATGCAAAACAATCTTACGGTTAGATCCTGTACTATGGGATGTGTACTGAAACGGAGAGATAATCTTTGCACAGTGGTGACAATGTACAAAAAAAACTGTTCAAGTCCCATTAAAAAGATAAAGAGCATTAAGAGAGCTTATTTACAGAAATGATGCACCATGAAATATGCAGGAAGATCACAATTCAAAACACTTTTGTGGTTTCTAATCCACCTTCTCAGCGAAGGAGAAAGAGAACCGAGCAAAATAAAAGATTATTCGGTTTAGTTTATTATTATTTTTGAATGCCAAGCCATTTTCAAGAGAAGTTTGTGGATCATCACTCCTGATTAAAATGGCATCTGTCATTTTAAGGTTGATAGTAATATTTGCACTGAATGTACTATAATCTATAACTCATTAAAATCTACATTCACTCTGTAAAAAAAATAAAAAAAAGCATCTTATAGGAGTCAGTTTCATGTTGCACATCAGATATATATTTTTAGATATATTTGATCCCTTTTTCTTAGTTTTATAACTCTATTTTTAAATGTAGTAGTAGACACATTTATTCTGATCTGGTCAAATCTAAACATTTCAATTATACACTATATTTCACTGTGATTCATTTCACTGGTTCTCATAACCAGGCCATTAAGACTACGAGAACTGAAGCCGTGGATGTCCGGTTTGTCCTTTATGTGAGTTCAGATATACAGGAACCTGCCAACACTAGCAGACCTGAACTCCTGCACACCTGCAGCTAATGGCAGGTTTATTCATGTGCCAGAACACATACCGAGCCAGAGACAGAGAAAGAGTGAGGGGGATGGGAGGACGTAAAAGGGTGAGGAAAGCACAGAAAATAGTAAAAGAGAAGACAACGTCAAGCAAAGGTTAAACCTCCTAAGAGGATGATGAACTGCCTGATCCTTAAAGGAACTGTTCAACCAAAAAATTCACCTTCTGTGTCATTTACTCACCGTCATGTCGTTTCAAACTTTATTTGTTCTTGTATAGGGATGTTAAGCTTAAAAAAAAAAAACCAGATGCAAAACACCATAAAAATATTACAAAAGTGCCCATAAAACTAAGCAAAATAAGACCACCACTGACGAATATAACACCACTCAAATGTTCGTTGATAGAAAATACTATTTCTTAAACCATGCCAATTAATCTGATTGCTCTATATCTACTAAATTAATTAATTTGGGGTCAAGCCTTAGACATTACATTTCAATAGAACTAAACTCAAACAATAGCCGATCTTCCATTCAGCGAGGAAATTTAATATTTCAATACAGTGAGAAATTAACATGGGAGTTAAGCTGAAATTAAATATTTCTCATTTAAGAATCCATCACAAATCCTTGAGATTTCATCTAACCTTTTGTGAGACAACAATAAATGTATTCATTTCCACAATACTTTGGATATCTTTGCTGCATAAACTCATTAATTCTACTATCTGGTGATAGACAGAACTAAATCATGAGCATTTACACAAAATGTAGACATGTCCACGCAGTTAGCTTCAGTGCTTTTTCAAGATAATGAGAAGATAAATATCAATATAAATCCTGTTACTGCCTCAAAATGGTTCTTTACCTTTAATCAAAAAGGGACATTTTTACTTCCTCGAAGTTTTTAAGAATTTCCATAGTGCCACACAAACCATACCACATTCCTGTAAAGTGTCTCTTATAAGCCCTGATAAACATTATATGTCTTGCCCCGATCTACTTAAAACTGCTCTCATTCATGTAAACAAATCTCTAGCATTAATTACTTCATATTTGGATTATTCAAAAAAAGAAAGAAAAAAAGAACAAAAGATGATTGCCTCAGTAATTGGCTGTGCTAATGGTTATTGTTTCTAGTGCGCATTCATAAGCATGTTTAATTGTAAGGTGAGCACATTCAGCATGCTGGGCCCTCAGGAGCCGTGGTTTGCGGTCAAGATATCAATCAGCTAAATGAGATTGGCCCATTAAATAGCTTTAATTACCTAATCACTGAAGCAGGACAGAAGCATGGAATCAATTAAAAAGGATCATGTAAAATATTACTTTTTAAAAGCAATATTTAAAAAGGTCAAGTCATGGTGGGCTCTGCTTGGAAGAGCCTATATTTTAAAATTCGCATATACATTATATATGTATTCAAAATTTACAGTCTCCAGTGTTTCCCATACATTAGTTTATCTGTGGCAGCCCACCACAATATCAATTTTGACCGCCACAAATAGACTTCAGTGCTTCCCATTCATTAACTAGACTAGCGGCCGGAAAATATATTTATCATCTGTGCATGTGATGAGTTTACCGTGCATTTGGGAACACAGTTACGCAATATTTTCACATTAGCATAGTTGACGGTCACAGCATTTCACTAGATTTGTAATGAGACGCTTTTATTAACTTGTTTTCCACCAAAATAAAAGCTTGACTGTGGTTTCCGTGAAAATAAAAGCTCACGGGTTTGTCTGCAGCTGACCCCTGGGAGGTATGGGAAGGGACCATCTTGGTGGTGGCGGGGAGGATGGAGGAATTGTTTGCGTAAGCATCTGTGAACTCAGACATGTGTAAGTACCGATCTTTTATACTGCACGTATTAGAACATGATTGGTTAGATGTAATACGTGACGTAACGATTGAGTCTTCCTGCCAGAACTTACACTAAAGCTTTCATTGTAATGTAGACCACAAAACATATTGGACCCATTTGTATACTGTACAGAATGCCATCTTTTCTCTGATGACATGTGACCAGCGGGACAATTTTCCCCTTTAGCAATCTGCCACTCACATGAAATCACAAAAATTAATGAACGACAACAATCCAGTCAATTCCTGATGAACAAAATCAAGTTTTTGATTTCATCAAAATCAAAATCAACAAACCCAACATTTTTAAAGAAGAAAGGACAATCGCTATTTACATTTCATGCTGACTTTAAAAAAGGGAAGAGCTCTTCTACTTCTTCCAGCATCGAGAAAAACTGCACTAATCAAGTAATTTCTTAATGTGATTTAAAGCAATACGTTTTTAAAGATGTTGAACATTAGTGACCCCGTCTGACCCTCATATAATTAAGGAGAGGCACAACCTTGCCTGCGAAGGGGCTGCTAATTGCATTTCGAGGTTACGTCAAGTGGTCTCTTTCAGTCATACTGTGTTCTCCTGCAGTGACCACTGCTACATAATGACCTCACTGTGTGATTAAAACTGTCCTCAACAATTAATGCTTATAATCTCCTTGACAACACTGGGTGAGCCAGGGTGAGGCAAGCATTACGAAAATGAACCGCTGCAATGGACAACGATGAGTCTCAAGCGCCCCATGGTTTAGATTCAGGGGTTAATAAAGGCCAGTAAAGTAATAATAGCTTCTGAATGTTGACCTCCTCACATCAGGTTGAATATGCATCTGAGACGGGGTGTCTGACTGGATTGAGCACGTTTCCACAGCATTATAAAAGCTTTGAGACATGATTTCAACAGAATAATGACATCAATAGCATTCCATTTTAGCAGGTTTTCACACTGCACAGATTAGAGCTAATCTGGACCTCCAGGCATGAGCAGAAACACACAGACTCACACTATTACACTCACTGCAGCAAGACAGATATGCATGCATTTCGCTTCCTATAGTTTATTATTACCAGACGACCCTGGTGGGGAAATGTTATGCTTTTACATGGGGAATTATGGATAAAACTCCACAAGCTACCTCAGGCAAGGGAAAATACAAACTTCATTCCAGAGCTTCTATTAGCATGCAGAGAATGTATGCTGAAAAGCTCACCTGGCTATTCCTGGCGCTGGGCGGTAAGGTTTAAACCGAGAGTAGAAAAAAAAATCAGTGAACAATACAAGGCTCTGAATATTTCATGGACATGGTGTGGATGCCCTCATGAATTTTTCAGCTCACAGACGGATTGGAAAGGTGTGAAGGGAATGCTGTAGGTAGTCAGTCACAGACCAAAACCGTAATGCCATCCATTTCACTTACTCTTGTAATGGTGCATCATGGGAATGTTGTTGTGAATGGCTCAATGAGCAATGTCACTTTCAACTTTGAAGGTGATAGAAGAGTTGTGATTGATCAGTGTGTTTCCTTTATCTACTTCATCAAACTTTAAAACCAAACTACACAAATTTACATTAGTTAATGCAATAGTAAACATGAAATAACAATGAACACATTTTTAAGCATTTATAACATATAAATGCATTTATAGCATAACCTATTAGCAATACAGCTTAATGTTTATTCGTTCATATAGTATCAATAAATTAACATTTTGAATATAAATTAATATTACTTTAATGTATTATGAAGGAACATTAATTAATAATTAAAAACAGTAAATTTCTTCTTTTTTTTTAAAAAAATTCATGCAAATTGCAAATCATATGCATAATTTTCTCAAAACACTGTGCACAAAATTATCAAATGTGTTCACAGTAGTTCATACAGCTAACCAAAACTTTCATATATCAGGAAAAAAACTATTCATACAAAAATCACAATCATTTGTGCACCATTTTTCAAAACACAACAAACAAGACTCTGTTATCTGTTAAATTGTTCTTGCACTTGGAATGTTCTCCAATAGGCTCCAAATAAATATCTGCTGAGTTAGTAATATGCACAACACAGGAAATGCAAATTTCCAAATTGTTTACACAGCTATCTCAATTACAAAAAGGGGAAAAAGATGGAGAAAAGGGGAAAATAAAAACAACAAGAAGAAGAACGGGACAAAGAAAAGGTGTAAGAGTGAGAGGTTTTAGGGAGGATAGATTAAGGGTAATATTGAGGGAGAGGAACAGTGGAAGAGGCCGAAAGAGATGAGGGGAAAGGAATAGATGGTATAGGTAGAGGAGATGGAGCAAGAAGAGTTGAGGGTGTAGAAGAGATGGTAGAGTGGAAGGCAATGGTATTAGTGGAAAGAGCAAGCGAAGAACATATAAGAAGACAAGGACAGAGGGGAAGGGGAGAGCAAGGTGTAAGAGGAGGGAGGAAAGGTAGAAAGATAGGGAACATACAGGTTTCAAATAAAATCAGAGCCACCGTATTTGATGTCATAAATGATGGTCTTTCCTTGAGAGAAGCTGGACAGAGAGTTCAGCCTAATATAAACATTGTGCCACAGTCAATGTCCCTGGACAACAAGTGCTGAAAATTCACTGTTATACAATTAATCTTCTCATAAAAGAACTTTGAAGACCACGATTAAAGAACATGTATTTTTATTCATGTACTTGTGTATCTACAGCTGAATTTGTCATCAAATCAACAAAGAACACACTTGTAGTTTTGATGCTACTATTTATTTTTGATAAATGCATTACTAGAATAAAATACAGTGCATTACACAGTAAAATTTTACTGTTTGGCCAGCATAAGAGTGTGTTTAGTTTGCTGTGTTAATTGTTTTGAGAGCAACTACATTCATTTGGAGAAATGTGTCAAATCGATTGAGAAACACTGTAATATGTGCTTTATAAGTACTAATAAACTAGTAATATGCATGCTAATAAGTTAATAGAGAGAATTGAGGCCTAAACTAAAATGTTACGATTAGTCACGTTTGTATATTCATGGTCTTTGTTTTCCACCAGATTCTGATTGACTTCCGTTCTGTCAGTCATCCGGGATTGGTCCGCTGTCTCCATGACGATCTGCCGGAAGTATAAAAGGCAATGTCACATCTGTCTTCGGGATGAACAATTGCAGTTATATTCAGAGATTTGATAATGTACCTTGTTTGTTTGTGTTGTTGAAGCATAATAAAAAAATAAAATAAAAAATAAAAAATAACTTCTGTCTTCGGTAGGGGCTTGGTTGGGCTTTATTTGTGTGTGCGCGCGCCTCTTTGAGGTCTGTAATGGAGCCCAACTTGTTATTTTGTTGCCCTTAACATGTTTTGTTTTGTTTCTTAACCCTTGTCTTCTGTCTGTTGATTTCGATTTGAGCGTGGTGTCTTCCCGTGCCCTTTTGCTCACCTTTGGTGTGAGAGTGCATTAATTCATTAGTTTAGGAGTGTTGCCACTCGCTGTAAATTTTAGTTGTTCGTTGTGAATGTTACATCCCCTTAATATCCTTAGAGATATTAAAAACATCTTGGATCGTAACAGTTATGTTTAGGGTGGCGTTGGTGATACGTTATTTTCAAACACGACCAGTATCCTTATAGCGCCAATGTTGCCAGATCTGTTTTGGAAAAAAAGTGAACAGTCTTTTAGTGGCACTTACTGGAAATTTCAGTTTAAACGTGTCACGAAATGTGCAAGAAACGTGTTATTATTTTGCAGATTTTTTCCTCAATGAGACACCTGGGATGGTTATCGATATATAAGATGCTTATGATGTGTCTACAAAGAGGGTCTGGAAAAGATTGTCTAATCAATAGCGGAGAGCTGCGCAAATGTCATTTCCCTTTTTAGCATCTGGCAACTTCCTGCAGAAACCCAATGCGAAAGGCAGGCCAATACAAACAAGGAAACAAACTCAAAATAATGAATGAAACAACCTTTCTTGTAGGGCATGTATGTGTCTAAATGTGCCAGAGAGAACATGAAGGAGAGAGAGAAAGGCATTGTAGCCTAAATCTTGCATCTGCCTAGTGAGAGAAAATCAAAGGGCAACTGTGTGCTCCTCACATGCAGGAAAAAAACTATCTACAGCCCAATAAAAATAGCTCACTTCATTATGAAACTGTATCACTCCTTCCATCACCTTTGTTTGTTCATGTCTTTCACATTGTCAAGGGGTGACACAAAATAGGGAGCAAACTCAGAGCAACACATCTCATTGTGAAAAAAAAACTGCTTCGCTGTTGCTTTGTGAAGTTGAATATGTCATTGTGCAGGTAAATGCAAAAAAAAAATGTTTTTGGACACTTAAGATTTGACACAAAATAAACATTTTCGCAGAACATACGTAGTCTTTCCAATTTTTCAAACCAACTAGATGTCCCTAATTATTTCTAGTAAAATTTCAACCTATATATCTTTTTTGAAAGCTAATTAACCTGTTTTTTGTGGAATGCTTTGCTTAAAAAAGTGTTTTTGTTTTGTTCAAATTAGGTCGATTTTTAGTTACATAACACAAAAAAAAACATTTGTTAGTGTCCAAATACTTTTTGGGGCCGTTCTGGATTGATCCCGGGTCTATCTGGGCTCTTACCTGAATTGCCATCTCTTCATGATGTCGACAGGTGTTAATAAATTTCTTCCTGTGAGAAAGCCCCTGTAATCCCACCAGCAAAATGCCGGCTGTAATGGATAAGATCTTAGATAATACTTTCGGGAAGCCTGTTTGGCATCTATCTTTTAAACACTAGAGGGATTTTCACAGTTCAGTGCCTGAGTCCTTTTTATCACGTTTATTTCTTTATGGCTTTCAGACGCATGATTGAACTGAGTGATTATTAAGGGATTTTGCACTGTGGCAGTAAGTCTGTTAAATTGACCTCTCTCCGCCTCTCTCTCTCTCTCTCTCTCTCTCTCTCTCTCTCTCTCTCTCTCTCTCTCTCTCTCTGACAGGTTGAGTGTACGGCAGGTAATGAGGCTCATTTGTAATCAATGGGGAGACTTTAACTAAAAGGAAAATAGTACAAAATCTAAATTAAATCTTTAGGGTTTGCTTAAAGAGAGACACTTCCCATATTAACATCAATCCAGGAAAAGATAGAGAAGAGAATTTGAACTCTATGAAGCAGAACTGTATTTTTAATTTTAAAAAAAGCAAAAGAGAGTGAATGAGGAAGAAGAAAGGGGAGGAAAATGCCTATAGACAGACACCTACACAATGCAGTCTAAGTCACAAGACAATCAATCAGTCCATATTGATGTTTTGCTAAATTCGTTCCCTGAATGTCACAGTGTCAATTGAACTACCTTTTAAATGGTTGTTAACACTGGTAGGTCAGAATCGACATGCAGCTTTGATGTGGTGTTTACAAGCATTATTATTCTGGGGTGAAATTTGAAAGAAAATAAAAAACTATCCCTTTAAATTTAATTAAAATAAAATAAATAATTGCAGTCCTACAGCTCCGGATTGGACAATATGCATTCTAGCAGTGTAAAAACGCACTAGTAACAGCAAAGCACTTGCTCACCACATCACGCAGCACTCATAGCTGAATGTTGTTTTTGTTGCCTAGCAACTTTCTGTTATGTCAGAGATAAGCACTATTCTCCATCGGAAGGATGAAACGTAATGAATTTGCTTAGTAAAATAATGCTTTAATATTTTGTTCTCAATATTTATATTATGAATTAAATAACAAATTAAAAGAAGAAGGTTTTCACCCCTTGCCACCAACTCACACTCAATGGATCAAAGATATGATGTCTTGTCTCTGCCTAGAAAAAATTAGATATTCGCTATACACGGGTTTCTGTGCAACGTCATCACGTAGATGCGCGCGCATCTAAGAGGCAGAAAGCAACAGTCTTTACGGCTATATCTAGCAGAAGCAGAGATGACGCGGAGTTGTTGTGCTGTAAACTAACCTAAATGCATAGGGTATGTCATGTTTTTATGATTCGCAAACTTAGTTGGACAATTTCATACTAGTCAACTAACTAACTTTTTACATAATGTTATATTAATATGCAAATGAAACACAAGCAAACAGATTCAACTCTGAAATTGCAGTTTATTATTGAGTCAACAAGAATTTACAAACAATGCGAAATCTACGTTAATTACAATGTTCTTTTACAGAACTCGGCATAACATATCGGTCTTGCCTCTTGGATGCGCGCGCATCCGGTATTGTTTGTATACAAGAAACCTGTGTATAGGATCGGAAAAAAAAGTCTGTTTAAATAATGCCACTACTATAGACACTTTACTATTATTATTATTTTATTATTTTTTATTTTTATGTATGTATGTATTTGGTTGGAGGTTAATGTTTGTTAGCATGTTTGTATGTACATACTGGGCTCTTACAATTCCATGTTGATTTAATGGACAGTATGCTATTCTAAGGGGTGGGGGACTGTGAATGTGATTTATATTGTTAAAAACAATAAAAACAAACTTTGAACCAAAAGAAGAAGGTTTTCAAGGTCATGCTTATACTAAAGGGCTACACATCGTGCCTAACAGAGTCCTTTAGCTGTGATTATACTCCAATACTGCACGGACGCTACCATATTGCTTAAATTGCAATGCTAAAACATTTGGACACACAATTGTTGTTTCATCTTCGGAACACAAATGAAGATCTTTTTGATGAAATCCGAGAACTTTATAGCCTAATATATGTAATAGCTTATCCTTCCATACCATTGCCATTGTCAAGGCCCAGAAAGGTAGTAAAGACATTGTTGAAAAAATCCATGTGACTACAGTGGTTTAACCTTCCTTTTATGAAGCAACGCAAATACTTTTTTTGTGCAAAAAAACCCCCTTTAATCAACAATTTATTTTCTTCTGTGTCAGTCTCTGACGCTGCTCACATGAGCACAGTGAAGCTTGTGTGTGGTGCTGATGTAGGATAGTATAGCCTACATCCCCAATAAGGTGCAAGTTTGGTCTTTTATATCACTGTATTAGTCCATTAAGCGTTTAGTGTCCTGACCGCAGGGGAATCCAGGAGAATGACATATTGAGGGAATGTAAATCTGTTTTTATGAATGAGTCTCTCACCCGTTGCTCTATAGTTTTCTTCGTCAACAGCCCCTGCTGGTGAGGTCGACTAACAGCTATGGAGATTATCAATCGGCAATCTACTGATATTCCTGCCGTTCCCGGATATGAAATGTTGAATTTTCTGTCGAATTTTAACCACTGAATTTGTGGAAGTGTGTGAAACGTGTGTGAAATGTTTTGCATTTAAATATTCACAGCTTAAATGTACAACCATGTTGAATTTCAACCCATAAAAATGCAGGCAGGTTTAATGCAATGCATATTTTTTCAAGTAGTGCAATTCAACAAGCTTTTTTTGTTTCAAAAACATTTGTCATTATTTTACTTCCATACATTTCACAGCACGGATGTAGCCTTCCTAAAACCACGTAAACATCTCCATTTGACAATCAAAGTATTCATTTATTTCGTTAAATAATACGAAGTTTTATTTACGCCGTTACGCTGGAATGTCTTGTTTTTGAAATTTTGAGTGCTTAGACCATTAGGACACACAAACATTCAAAGTGGATCCACAGTATGTATTCATTCACTGATGTAAAGACTCTCTGAACTAAATACAGTGCTATGCATAAGTTTAGACACCCATGCTAAAGTTGACTAAAAAGAGGAATAAAAAATCATCTTTTGGAAATTGAACTTAATGCCTTAATTTAAAAAAATAGGAAAAATCCAACCTTTAAGGACACCAATTTTCTTTGTGAATGAATAATGTATCGTAAATAAATAAATGTTCTTCCTTAAAATACAGGGTGCATAAGTTTGGACACCCCTATGTTAAATTCCCATAGAGGCAGGCAGATTTTTATTTTTAAAGGCCAGTTACTTCATGGATCCAGGATACTGCATCCTGATAAAATTCCCTTGGCCTTTGGGATTAAAATAGCCCCACATCATCACATAGCCTTCACCATACCTAGAGATTGGCATGGTTTTATTTCAGTTAGCCTAATAGCTGGTTTGATTTGCATTGAGAGATGATCTTATGGAAAGTACTCCATGCCAATCTCTAGGTTGGATTTTTCCTATTTTTTTTTATTAAGGCATTAAATTCAATTTCCAAAATATGATTTTTTATTCCTCTTTTTAGTTAACTTTAGCATGGGTGTCTAAACTTATGCATAGCACTGTATAGTAGATGTAGGATGAACTGGACATTGTAATGATATATATAAATAAATATACATATATATATATATATATATATATATATATATATTATATATATATATATATATATATATATATATATATATAATGTGCATTTTGCATTTGGGAACCAGTGTTGTCCTTTGACTTTGTCAGACCATTGGAGCCTGGAGCAGGTTGAGCTTCTGGCATCACTCTGATATTCTGAACCTGGTCACTGGAAGGAGTAAGGCTCTTATCAGGCCGTCCCACCCTTGACAAGAGCAATGGACCTGTATGAAGGGCTTTGCTTAGGGTACTGGAGCAATTGCTGAGCACATACTTCCATCTATTCGTCAGGCCAAGAGCATGTGTGTTTGAAGTAGAGGCAGCATGCGGGTGGGCGTTCTTGAGTGGGCTTTATACATCTGTGTATGCATAAGATTGTATGAGGGCTTGCGCTTAATATTCCTTATATGTGAACAGGGACAACTCTGAAATGTTGAAAATTTTTATCTTTTGCATTTTTTTCCTTATCATAAAGCAGTTGTACACTAATGTACAATGAAGTGTCTTGTAGTGTACAATGTAGTTCACTAATGTAGTGTCTTCTCAAATCTGTATGACTTTCTTTATTCTGTACAGAAAAGAAGATATTTAGAAGAACAAAAATATCCATATTTTGAAATTGACTTTCAATGTTTAAAAAAGGGGTGGTAAAATGCCATTTTCACAAGATGTAAACTAAATCTCTGATGTCCCCATAGTGTGTGTGAAGTTTTAGCACAAAATACCCCACAGATATTTTTATATAGCATGTTAAAGTTGTCACTTTATGAGGGTTTGCAAAAACAGTAAACAAAATTAAACCGAAAAATGTACGCAAATAGTAGTCAAAGAGGTTCGGCTGACAAAAAAAAGTTTGGAAATCTCTACTTTATGGCAACAGGAAACTAGATAATATAAGGTTCCGCATCTCATTCAAAAACATTCATGATGAGCAATTGAACTCTCTGTCTCCATAGAATTAAGTTTAGATTGCATCAAAAAGAAATATTCTTTGCCACTTTGTCTGTTTCTTCAGGCTCAGCTTGCATGTGAGCATAAACAGCACCCCTGGGAGCCTGAGAACAGTTCAATCTCAAATCCATTCCCCCTGATCACACTTTGAGGAGAGGGGGAAATTAACATCTCCTCTGTCATCTAATAACAGCGATGATAGCGACTGCTTTGCTCACAGCAACAGCACATTTAAGTCCTTCAGGCTTCACCACAATCCCCATGGTTTCAAAGGCACGTAAACGCAGAATAATTCAGAAGGAATTCCAGGTCAGGATGAGGACAGACACACAAGGCTGATACGGCTGTGGAGGGGGGTGAACAAACCCCTCCAGGGTCCTCCAGGGAATGAAGCCGTGTGGATTTCCTAAAACATCACCCCTCCGCAGACAACTTTCGCTCTCCATCTCATCCTCTCTTTCTCCTCTTCATGCATTTCATTATTTCCATAGCCTGTTTGAATACCCCAGAGGTGGTTGCAGTAAAAAAAAAAAAAAAAAAACTGGAGATGAAAACAAACACTGTGATGGGAAGAAAATAAACAGAGGCTAAATAAGCCCTTCATTTCACACAAGCGGAGCTCTGTAGTCTGGATCTCATCATCCATTATGCTGGATCCCTATTGGAAATCCACATTAGACTGGAGCTTTGATGTGGCTGCTGTACAGTCCTTGAGACTCATCAATGGAGCGTCATACAACAAGATGGAAAAACACAGAGATTGGAGAGGTTTATTACTGGCAGAGCCACAAAAGCTATCCTCGTTTCCTCTGTCCTTTGTAGTGTTTCAGTAAGCTGACCCTCTTGTCTTGTTCACTTCTTGTTTCATGAAAGCCGTTACTTCACTTCAAAAACTTTTCTTCATTGAACGGCAGCTTTGTTTCGACAGAAATAAAAGACTCTGTGAAATAATGCTTAGTATTTTGGGGATTTGACTCACCAGAGGAAGGATGAATGGGATCAAAGTTCGGCTGGTTAGCATTTAACTACACCATCTGACTATTCAAAAGTATCTACGTGTTCTGACAACACACACAGACACAGACACACAGACACGCAGACGCACGCGCACACGCACGCACGCACACATACAGACATACTGATTTTTATACAACCATTACATTCTATCCCCTATACCTAAAACTTATAAACCTTATTATTGTTTTATTGAAAATAAAACAATTCTGAAAGTTTTCTGTATACAGAAAAAATCTATTTGCATTTGTTTTCAGAATGCAATGATACAATGTCCTACCTGCCTGTCAACATGTATTCCCATACCTCCACGCACGTCACATGCCAGCAGTGTGTTGTAGACAGACAGTCACAGAGCACCACAAACAAACATCAGTTCCTCCTGAACCAAAACAACGAGCTTATGCTGTGTTCACCTCATGTCATAACCATAATTATGAGATAGTAAGCCGGAACGTTGCACCCGGAGCTGTTCACGTCCTCAGACTCGGATTTATGCGTCAACACTATCAATGCTGAAATGAATCTGCAGCTGTCAAGTGGTACAACTAGAGCTGTGTAAGTTGTTTACGTTCATTATTATTGTAATGTTATGTGCTTTGAGACATGAGTTAATTTAACTCGGTCTCTCATCTTGTGTTCATGTGTTTTGAAGGAGGAATGGCTTTGGAGACGCTCTGAAGGGAGGGTGGGATCTTATGCTTTCAAAATTGCCTACCCTACCTTTAATATTTGAAAAATGTAACTTTGTTTAATCAAATCAGCTGTGTTTCATCAGTCAAAATACCGGTAGACAAATCGAAAAAAAGAAAAGAAAAATAAACTGTAAATGATATAGAGAAATGCCCTGCAAAGTTCAAACCTTTCTGCTGCCTTTCACACCAACAACAGCTCACAATAGGTGTTAGTGAGACGATGAGAACGCACATCAACCAATCACAGTTTAAGAAATAAAAACAAGACTCTGCCATCCTGTGATGCAAACTTGATCGATTTGGCTGGAGCCATGGTTTTTATGCAGCAATATAACATACTCAACCTCAGTTTCTCTCATTCCTGCTTTCTCTTGCTCACACTCTCTCTCTTACTCTGTGAAATCAAGATGAAAGCTTGTGTGCTCTTGAAAGTCTTCCCCTCTGCTCGCGGTGCTGCTCGGGCAAGGAAACAAAGGCTCTGCCACAAATAACTTCATCATAGCAAAAGGCTGGTACACTGAGTCAGGCGGCTCACAGGCGCTGGCTTCTGTTTCAGCAGCCCAAAAGGAGGGCAGAATACGGATGCAGGGTTTGATTGACAGAACTAGGACGCTTAAATTGGTTTTAATTTTGTCACCACAAATAGTCGCCACATATGCAGCACATATAATAATGAAGATTTTGAATGCGGGATTTTGTTTTTCTTATACAGCAGTTTTGTTTCACAAGCCAAATGCAATTGTTAAGTTGTTTTGCCTCTGAAAAGTGCCAAGCAGTGGTATTATTGTTAACTAAAACTGTTTAAAAACTGTTCATTCAAATAAAGCTGAAATATAAATAATTTGGCAACAAATTAAAATATGTGAAAGCACTAAAATTACTGAAATGAAGTAAAACTATTTAGAAATATAAAAATAATAATAATAAAATAAAATAATAATAAAATATTAAAAATTCAGCTCAGCTCTTTTCTTAACCACCGCTTTTGAGGATGCATGTGGAAATTTAGCTGATCCTAGACGCGATCGCCAAACAGCAACGCAAAGTTGATTCGGCGGTAGTTTGATCTAATATTTAATGCTTGTAGATTTATGTAGCAAAGGAAAATCATGGTAATAAAAGCAACAGTTTTTTTATAACGGAAGAAAAAGTGGCGTTGCTTAAAGGACCAATAATATGACTTTCTATAATTCAGCTTTGCTATCATTTTAGCACCTTCCCAAATGCTGAAAAAGATGACTGAAACAAAGAATAACATCATTAGCATTGTCCTAATGGCCTCCTCTCACGCTGAGGAACAAACATGAGACTTTCTGCAAATAAACAGCACAAATGAAATGAGAACACAGACCTCAAATGCTCTCTTCAAACAGAGCACATAAGGGGAAGTGAATTACACCAGTCTGTCTTTAAAAGCCCGTAATGACCCTCATGGCGAAGGATTTGTCCTTAAATGCGGCAAAACTTTATGAGGTAATGGAGCATGAGCCACAAGATGCTACAACACCCACATCATTATCATCGTCATATTCTTCAGTAGCAACTACCAGCATGGACCATAAACAACTTTCAAAACTGTTTTTTCAAGAATTTCAACTTGTTCTGTAGAAACTAACCCTCTGAAACAAAACAAAAGGAGAATACTAACCGCTGCGTTAGCCTCCAGACCTCTAGAAAGCTTTGTGCAACACATCTCAATGACAGTAATAACCTCAAATTATTTCCAGCATGAAAGTTGGAATATCAATTCGCAGAAAATCATCACAAAACCAATTCACAATGCCTGAGAGTATTATTATTAGAATTATCATTATCACGCTATGAATGGAGATGCTTTTATCTGGATATGAGAAACGAAGATTCATTGGTGCATACGAATGCCATTTAGAGAACACTTACCAAGAAGCTGAAACTCCTGTTGAATAATAAATCTATTAAAGCCTCTTTGTTTTTACTAAATGGACCATAAAGTGCCAGCATATTCCACTCAGGTTTTTGAGTAAGTGCTGCCATTTTGTTTTGGATGAGCATAACTCATGGAAGGGGCTCCAGAACCATGGAAGCCTCTACTTTTAGCTCCATTGCTGTCATCTGATGTTAACATATGCTTAGGTTTGCTTGCATTAAAGCACATTTCAGAAATACATTACTCTTCAAAAGTGTGGGATCAGCCAGATTTTTTTTCAAGGATGCTGAATAAAAGGGTGATTTAATTCATCAAAATGTGACATTTATAATATTTATAATGTTAGAAAATATGTCCATTTCAAATAAATGCCATGCTTCTGAACTTTTTATTCATCAAAGAACAGAGAAATTAAAAAAGAAATGAACATTCAGCAAGGACGCATTAAATTGAGCAGATGTGACAGTCAAGGCATTTAATGTTACAAAACATATCCATTTTAAATAAATGCTGTGTTTCTGAACTTTCTATTCATCACAGAATACTGGATTTTTTTTTCCAATTACGGTTTCCGAAAAGTATTAATCAGCAGAACTTTCTTCAACATTGATAATAATGAGAAATGTTTCCTGAGCACCATATGGACCTTGTGACACTGAAGACTGCTGAATATTCAGCCCCCCCTACAGGTGTTTCTATGAAAGAGCAGACTGGCTGTGCACTGAGTCATGCTGATGCATGATGATGGAGTAAAAAAAAAAATGGACGGAAGTGGCGGGAAATTGGCCTCATCCATGACACAACGAAGAAGCGAAACAATTACTCTGATCCTCTTCACTTTAAGTGCTGCTGTAAGATTTGACTGGCTAAACCCTCCAACTCTCTCCTGACTGCAACAGTTGACGCGTATCAGCGACTCAAGTGGTAAATCATACAACTTTCTTCCACGGTACGGGCCTTCACACATGGTTACGCCGCTCTGGTTTCACACACTCCGCTGAGCATGAACAAGAGGAGGATGTTGTATCGCTGGCTGCGAGAGGAAAGAGGCTTTTTGAGAAGAGAGAGGAGCCCAAATCCTGTGAGGATATTGAGTGTTTTCTTGTTAGATACTGAGAGGTTGTTAGCAATGCCGTGATTATAGAGAGCTAATTCTCTTCTGCCAGGTTTCACGTGAACAGACTATTGATGAGGGGGGTGTGATTCACATATACTGGTGTTCACTTTAGTTGAGAAAACCAATTAAATTCACTAAATAGCAAAGTTACATAAGACACATGAGAAGAGAATCTGTCTTGTTTATTTATTACTTCTTACAGAATTTGCCAATGAGGTAATGGAAATACATTTAATTCAAGATATAATTCTAAAAACAAGTCTTAATATCTTTTGCAATTTGCTTTTCAAGTAAATGTATCTTGTTTAAAGGATTTCTAGATATTTTCTTGTAAATATTTTCCTATTTATCCAAATTTATCAGCTTATTTCCTTCGTTTTAAAAGCATGCTCTGTGAAACTTCAAAATAAATGATGTCTCCAAAAGAAGAAAGGTTTAGATAAGCGTTCACCAATACAGAAGTCTACCCAAAAGCAATCCAGACAGTCATCAAAATGGTTTCTGAGGTATACTGTGTATTCTTTGTGCTGGATAATTGAAGGTTTGAGCTCCAGGCAACTACAGCCACGATGCCCCCCTTACAAAAGACTCATCTGCCATCTGAAGTCTTTATAAATGACACTGCAATCAGAAGCCCAGACTGAGCTCGTCGCTGACTCTAACAAGCCTTCCTCTTCTGTTTGCTCAGAAGTGGCCAGGTGTCTTTCAGGTGTTTTTTTTTCTTTCTCTCTGTCCTTTCAAAGGCAAGAGGCCATTGTTCTTTACACACACTCATGGTTCTTTTGTAAAGCCAGCGTTTTGTGTGTGTGTGTGTGTGTGTGTGTGTGTGTGTGTGTGTGTGTGTGTGTGTGTGTGTGTGTGTGTGTGTGTGTGTGTGTAATCTACTCTTGATCACGTAGCATGCAGTAACTGAGGCTTATCTTCAAGGGCCAGAGATTAAACTGAGGTGTATCATTTAATTCTCCACAACGGTGTTTGCAGATGTACTACTTTATCACTGGGGTATAGTCAAACAGTTTAGCACACTTGTAACGACCACCTTTACCTAAAGTTAAACACTTAGTTATTATACTGCAACCCAGCTGCCTTTTATCAGTCAGAATATATATTTTTATAAATAGA